>NC_085893.1:3522763-3840969 GCF_035222475.1 Podospora pseudopauciseta | reverse complement strand
TTGCGGGCGCTGCCAGTGATCTGCTCGCGCGTCATGGCGCCTCCAAGCGCACGAAGCTTCTTGCGATCGATCTTGGCAGAAGGCAGCACTGGCATGTCGCGGAGAGGGATGAATGCCGCGGGGACCATGTATCGGGGAAGGTCGACACCAAGCGCTTCCTCGATACCTGTCAGGGCCTTGGTCAGTTCATCAGAGAAGGTGGCCTCCGCTTCGTCACATTCCTCGGTTGTGCCGCTCTTGCTGCGAGGCTCGGCCAAAAAGGCCACCAAAGTAGGCTCGGCACCCGCAGGCTTGATGACCTCAGCAGCGATCTTGACACGGCTTGGGAGGTGGTGCCGGAGATGGTGCTCAATCTCGACCAACTCAACACGCTGTCCACGGAGCTTGACTTGAGCATCCTTGCGGCCGATGAAGACAAAGTCACCAGACCCATCAGCATCGTACCGAACAAGATCACCAGTCTTGTAGAGCCGGCCGGTTCTGCCAGGGATCTCTTTGTGTCCGGCAACCAACCATATAGGGTCCTCAATAAACACCTCAGCCGTCTTCTCGGCCTCACCCAAGTAACCAAGACCAACGACGGGGCCTTCCACCAGCAGCTCGCCGACTGATCCGACAGGAACCAGACGGTCGTGGTCCTCGGGGTCGACAATCCAGCCTACACCGCCGACACCACGGCCAATGTTTCCGGTCGTAAACACCTTGCGCTCGTCCTTGTTCTTGGCAAAGGTGTTGTTGACAGTGCAGCCGACAGTGCATTCGGAGGGGCCATACGCGATAATGACGCTGGTCTTGCCCTTGCTCCACGCAGCCGCATCAGAAGCCGAGATGGCTTCACCGCCCAATCCCAAGACGTCAAGCTCAGCAATCACGGCGGGATCGAGCACACGCGCAACACTGGGTGTCATATGCGCCATGTTGGCGCCACTGGCCCTGATGGCACCGCCAAGGTCATTCATGCGGTCGGCATCAGAGGGGATGCAGATGGTACCACCGACTGACAGAGTGCAGAGCATGCAATCGATGCTGACATCGAAGGCATAACTGGCAAACTCGAAGCACTTGGTAGAAGACTTGTACCCCACCGCCTCAGCACGGGGAATGGCACCGCTGGTGAAGTTGGCGTGAGAAACAACGACACCCTTGGGCTTGCCTGTGCTGCCAGAGGTGAACTGGATGTAGAGAGGAGAGGTGACAGTCGGGATAGTGGGCAATGGGGGGAGCTCGCCCTCGATGGTGGAGAAAGACTGGAACAGCTCCTCGTTCACCGTTACCACCTGGCTGCCATCTTCAGGAACAAGACGCTTCGCCAGCTCAGTCTGAGCGGCGGAGGCAACGACCAGCTTGCCGCCGGTTTGCTCCACCATGGCGCGCAGTCTGCCCTCTGGCTGAGATGTTGGGTCCGTCAAGGCAAATGCGCCACCAGCCTTCATGATGGCCAACAAAGCGACGATGGTCCACCGGCACTTTTCGAAGCATAGCGGTACATTAACACCAACTGTGATGCCCTGAGAAACGAGGTGATGCGCCAGGCGGGTAGACATGAGCTCGAGCTCGGCGTAGGTCCATTGGCCATCCCAAGAGGAAAGCGCAATCTTGTCCGGGCGAGCGGCGGCCTGCTCAGAGATTATGTCTTGCATCGTCCGGTCGATCAGAGGGGGCATTTCGGCGTTCCAGGCCCATATTTGGTCGAGGTCACGGCCGAGGGGCTCGAGGAGGACCGAGATGGGGGCTTCGGGCTGAGTGGTGATGATATTGACAAGTTGAATTAGGGTTTCGAGTCTGTCTCCGGCCTGCCGGGAGTTGAGGGAGTCGGGCTTTTCGGTGGTAGGGTAAACGCCCTCAAGGGTGAGGGCAGAAGCATGTTTGGATACACGGAGTTGGAAGTCGAATTGCTGGGGATTGTCAGTCAGTCGTGCTTCAGGGGCGGGGGGAAAGGGGGGGGAGGGGCAAACGGTGGAGTACATACAGATGGTCCAGCCGTCTCTTTTTGGGGAAAGGAGGTCTCTTTCTCGTCATTGAAGAAGAGGTAGAGGAGCCCTGGGCGGGCGATGTTCTCGGTTGAAGTCTTGACGGCCTGGAGGAATGTTGATACAGACTCTGATCGTGACCTGGTCAATTCGAGACCGAGGGCTTTGAGGGAAAAGCGGGTGGAGATCTCTGATGGTGAGCTTTGCGACTTGTGGCCCCAGGAAAACTGTTCTACTCTGTCGTCGTCGCCTCGTTGTCTTTGGAGGAGAGCACCCCAGGCGAGAAGAAGGGCGTCGAGGGCAGACTCTGATTCGGGTACTGGTAGCGTCCTGGTAACAGAGTCTACAGGAATGGTCTGGGTGTCGAGCTGCATGGCATCGCGGCGGAGGCCACCCAGAATGCCGGGTGCGTGCTGGGCGAGATGCATATTGTCTGGTATGCTTTCCCGAGCTGGCTACGGGAAGGGATACGACTGTCGGGTAATTCCCGCTTTCTATCTCGTGTCGAGAGGTTCTTCGCCGTGTCGTGGTAGCGTGGTGACGTTACAGGACAGGATCAACGCATGGGGGTGGGCAGCGGGATATCCCTTTCTGCTACTCTTTGTTCGAGGGAGAATGCTGACAAGAGAGGTACAATAATCGGGGTGACACTCTTCTTGCAGTTCTTGATACAGAGGAGAGGAAAAAGGAAAGAAAGCAGGAGAGGGAAAGACCAGGTACGACCGGCAACTTTTCACTTTGGTGAACCTGCATCTGCTAGACTAGCGAATCCAACCCATCCATGTTTGGATATGTATGGGTGCTGGATGCTAGCCGGAATGATACCCCATTCCCGGGTCTTCACTACTAGACCTTACGACAAGAAAAAAAAAACCCCGCTCTTGAAGGGTCTGGGGCTAGGTTCAGGTTTGTTGGACATTGGCTCGTGATTCTCGAGCCCTTGAATACGGCAAGATGACACGCCGGTGGTCGGGACTAGCAACTACTTTCCTGGATGCAAGACGGGAACGAAGGCGCGATATCGACTCGACCGATGCACCGAGATGGCTTCCTCGCCGGCCTCTAGCTCCCTTCTGTCTCCGCAAGCGAGACTTGGCCATGTGTGTGACCAGGTTCATGGTCTTTTGCTCTCTGCGAACAAGTGGGTACGGATCTGTGAAGATGGCGTGGCCGGGCATGTGGCGAGAGGGATATCCCATCCTATCCCATCTCATTGTTGCCTTGCTGCAGGCGAAGATGTGCGATGCCGTACAAGAAGGATACAGGTATGTATGTACGTACGTACGGTATTAACCTATAACAAACAAAAACAGGCAAAAAGGGGTTCAAGGTGATGGTGTGTGTGTATGTAGTATGTGATGTCACGCTGCGGAAGACAGTCGGCCGAGCGTTTCTCATGAAGGGGATTCCCTCATTCGGATGTGGCCCCGAACCATTAACCAATGCAGTGGGTGGGGGAAGGTATGGCTTGCTATTGCTCATTGGATGGGTGAGTAGAGTAGTGGTGGTGGTGGCAGAAGTCCTGTGCTCCCAGAACATGTGGTAGGTGGTGGTGGTAGGTGGTGGTGATCAAGAAAGGGTGTGAAGGGAGGTGGGGTGAGGGGAAAAAAAACATCAGAAAAAAAGCCGTTGCTGAAACCCCCGATTCAATATCTTGACAGGGGTTCGGGAGAGCGTGTGGAGTGGATTTGGTCAACAGGGGGTCCCTGGACGAGGGACGGATCAGATAACTTTACTGGGCATCGTGTCATTGGGTGGGGTTGTGGCTCCATCGAGGGACGTCAATGCCGAGGGTTGAAGTTTTGAGCGAGATTTTTGAGATGGCGGGTTTGTTGGAGTTGGTTTTGAGGAGGGGGAGTGCTGATCTTGAGATTCCTGCAGGACTGCGATACTGGAAGAGGTTCAAGGCGCGGTGAGTGTTTGGGCAACTTGGAGTCGTGGTTGTGTAAGTGAAAGGGGCTGGCTTTTCCTCTGAGCCAAGGAGGCGTCCTTATTGCCGCCCGCTATGAGCTGCACTTTGGGGGGTTGCTCCGGTTTCGGCTTCGGGCCAACACGACGCGGGTTTTGTCACAGCGGTGATGTTAACACCGAGCATTGAGTCGTCAAGAATGACAAGCCAGCGTTTTTGAGGCCGATGACTTGGGAGCATAGAGAACAAGACAAATCTTGAAGTCATGAGCTCCCTCCCCCCCACGCGAGTCCCTAGAAATTGAGATTGTGCAACCACGGCCGGTAGCCACTGACGAAAACAGACATCGTGCTTGGCTTGCTTCTCAGACAAGATATTCAGAGAGGGTCTCGCTACTATTTAACTCTTCTTCCCGGGGCGGTGTCACGGGTCAACCCAAGCCACGGAGAAAAGAGACGATCCTTCTGATCGGGATCTGCCTGAAGGATTTGCCATTTTTCTTGAGATGACCATCATCATCATCATCACGCGGGCCCTGATTCCGGAGTTTTATGATGCTTTAGGAAGGAGGGATTCTCTCACGGCAGTCACGGCTACGTTAGCACCCCTACAGCTGCTTGGTTGTTGTTGTTGTGTTGTTGCGAGATCCAGTTCCACTGTCACTTCGTGGGTGAGTAGGTGAGGTCTCAACAAACCGGAAGGGATTCCACCTATGGAGTATCCCCGCAAGCGTACCATCAGGAGGCACCTACCTAGCGTAGCGATCATCACATCTTCATCATCCCCCACGCGGCGGCGGAGGAGGTAGGTAGGCATTCATATCGGCTATGTTGACGCGGATTCTCTGTTGGCGATGCAGCATCTTACCTCCGAGATGCGGTAGTTTTGCGGCATTACCCGTCACTAGGGGACCTGGAAAGGTGAAGTGATCGGCACTGTACATTTCTCTTTTCAGGGCGGCAATATGCTGTTGTGGGTTATAGTAGATGAATTTGCAAACGCCGCTTACGTTTTGTGAGGTGCGAAAAGGGATCTGCGGTTCGGTGAGGGTGAGGTTGCATCAAGGTAACGTGCACACAGGATATGCGGCGGTTGCGGTCTTTTGATGGTGAGGAATGGGGTAGGTAGAGAGAGGTGAGACGAGTAAGACGAGTGAGGGCCTCGATGGTCCGGGGAGGGGGTTGATATATCTTGTGCTTCTTGTATGCTTTTGTCGCGGTGTGTTGAGTTGAGGGTGTTGTTGTTCTGTCTTGGTGTTTGTTAGTCTTATACTTCACCTTGTGTTTATACCTCTTAAACATTCCTCCACATATTACGGTAAGAGAGACAAATCGCCCAAAATGCCTTACCTCGTCCTCCCTGCCCTCATCCCCGACATCCGGCCCTGCTACGACGCCTACTTTGCCGCCTTCAGCACCGACCCCTCCGGCTCTATATTGCTCGACATCCTCTTCCCCTCGGGCGTCACGTCCGACGAGTTCCGCAAGGCGCACACCAACGGCACCCTGCAGTGGTGGCACACCTCCGAGACGCAGTACACCTACAAGTGTGTCGACTCGGAGACGGGTGAGATCATCGGTATGGCCCTCTGCGACGTGTTTGTCAAGCCTAGAACAGAAGAGGAGCGCAAGATGCCAGAGATTGGGTGGCTTCACGGGGAGCAGAGGACACGGGCGGAGAGGGTGCTGGACGGGCTTTGGGGTGCGAGGGAGAGGATTATGGGGGGAAGGCCGTATGTTTGTGAGTGTTTTTTTTTTTCCTTTTTCTATCTGATGGTATTTACTCGATTTTTGGACAAAAATACCATGTGAACACAGCAGCAGCTCGCTTGATATTTCCATTGCTGGAATTATCTTGCGAGAGAGACTCTTGTGCTTCCTGCAGAGACCACGTGCTGTACTGTTTCCTGGGAGGACACGTTGAGCGTTGCAGCGCATCCAAGTGGCGCTTTTTAGTCTGGGGTGGTCTTTCGGGGACCTCATTGTGCTGCCTGTAGCTTTCCCATCACGTTAAGCATCTCGCTAATATCACACCGCAACAGACATCCACGCTTTTGCCGTTGACCCCAAGCACCAAGGCAAGGGAGCTGGCTCTGCTCTTGTCCAGGCCATTGTTGACCTCGGAAACACTATCGGGCTGCCCATCTACCTCGAAGCGACGCCCACATCGGAAAACGTGTACTTCAGAAAGGGCTTCAGGAGAGTCCCCGCGGAGATAGCCCAGGTGGTTCACGAGGCGGCCGTGTTGGGGACCAAAGAGGACGTGGAGGTACCGCTCATGGTGAAGCTGCCGCAGGGTGTGTATGAAGTCAAGGTTGATGGGAGAAAGCTGGGGGAGGTGTGGGCGGAGTGGCAGGAGGAGAGGAAGCAACAGCAGCAGCAGCAGCGCCAAGAACAGGTTCAACAACAACAACAATAACAACCAGACGTTGAGGTTAAACCATAATAGACACGCGCTTCTAGATCTGTACTAGAAGAAGCTTGTCACCGGTAGATGGCCGATAAAGGCTCCAAAATTGACAGCTTTGACAGTTGATGGCGCCAACACGGAGAAGCATACGAGTACGAAGGTGGTTGCATTGAGAGGGCATTCCAGGCCCATCGCCCCTCTCTGAGAAACGTTTCACGCACAGCAGACACCACCACACTTGTGTCTCCTCTGCCGTGTCTCGATCCGAATTCGAGGTTCAGATGAGACAATGCCGTGGCTCGCTGTCAGGCACAAGCGCAATCCACAATGTGCCAGTTCACCGTGGGCAACTCCAGACGACCCTTTCACCCGTGAAGCTACCGCTCGGTGACCGTGTCCGACGGCCTTTCTCGGACATGACGACAGTGTGGCCGAGTCGATGATCCGTGGAGAAAGGGTGATGGAGCCACAGACAAAGAATTTTTATCAGATGATCGTGATAATGCACAGGTGGAAACCAGCAGAGTGGGCTGTTGTCGGTCCATCCATGTACATAACGTAATGCCCCACCGGAATCCCAAAGCGGCGATATCTCCGGGCCAAGACTTCGGGAAGTTTGTGCTTCGGGAGGGATGTTCAAAGATGTTTGACGAGGTCGTTGCCCCCAGCTTGGGTGGTGTTACGGAACATCATTACACACGAGTTACGCCATTGTACCTCTGTGGACATTGAAGATGGTGGGGATCAACGGTAATACAGCAGACAGAAAACCAAAAGACCAATGTTGCGAGAAAAAGCAGCAGCAGGAGTTCGGATGGTGGGCAAGAAAGAATGTTTACAGGGGGGTGTTCGGTGGCTGGGATGGCGAGCGTTAAAATGGCTCGTTTGCATGGAGCCGAACAGTGGAGATTCTTCGGATCAGATAACTTTAAACTGGGTCAGCTCCCCTTGCCCCTGGTCACACAAGAAAGTCGGATGAAGACCTCGAAGACCGGCGGTGATCTGGTGCAATTCCGTTCAAATCTCCCACAAATAAGTCATCTTTTCACAAGATACATACCGTGATGCCTTACTTCATCTGATCAAGGGACAGCAAAGCAGGAACCATGCAGGACGACCGCATATCAAAGTAATTAAAAAAGGACGCAACTCGAGGGTCACGTCGAAGACCATCATGTGGGGGCCGCCCAGCGCAACAAATTTTTTATCAGATCCGTCCGTTCACCTAATCAGATCCGCCCTCGCCAAGGCCGGAATCGGGGTCAATGGGTGGTGGGTAGAACCGGGGGCTTCCGCTGTCGTTTTGCTGGGGGAAGGTCACCTCACTGTTTCGGCCGCTGAAGTGACTGGGGTGAGTGGGGGAAACATACAGTGAATTGGTCACCAGAATAAGGTAGCAAGGAGACCAAAAAAAAAATTGCCTGAAATGTGTTTCCCCCAGGGAAAAGATCAACGCTCCCGGGAGACGGGGGTATTCATCCCGCCATAACTTCTTTTTGGCCTGTGTTGTGTTTCCCTTCCCATGTCCCCTTTCAGATTGTGATCTCTTCCCACGCACAATCTCTTCTCTCTCTTGTCCAGAAAAAGTGGCCTGATTTCGCCAAGAGAACCTGCCCCCCCGCCGTGGAAGCAACACGGTAAAAAAGCAGGTACAATGGCGGTCGAGGCTTCCGGAGAGAAGCGTCCGCACAGCGCCGCAGCGAGTGATGCGGCCGCTGATAAGGAGAAGGCACTTGCCCCTACCACCACTGGAAGTGCTTCTGATGCGCCGGCAGCTGCCGAACAAGCCGTAAGTCTTTTCTGTGTCTGCCCCTAAATCCCCCTTTTCGGCCCCTGAATAGCTTCACTCATTGTTTACATTTGACTCGATCCCTAACATCTCTCCAGCCCCAAGGTGGCCTCCTCGTCTGGCTCAAGATCTTTGCTTCCGCGTCGCCAACATGGATCGACGTCTGTCTTCTCATCACCGGCGTCATTTCCGCCGCCGGTGCCGGTATCCCCTTCCCCCTGATGGGCATCATCTTTGGCGAGCTCGTCGACAACATGAACGATGCCACCTGTGCGGCCGGCGACTCTGACCTCACCTCCACTTCCACCTCCATCAACGGCGTCAACGACCCTTTCGCCTATGAGGCTTCCATCAACGACAAGGTCCTCAAGCTGGTGTATATTGCCATTGCTGCCTTGGTTTGCATCTACGTTTACGTCCTGTCCTGGTCTCTCTTCTCCCAGCGCCTCGCTCAGAGACTCAGAGGGCAGTATGTCCAGGCTTTGCTGAGACAGCCCCCCGGCTTCTTCGACGCGCGATCTGCCGCCAGCGGTGAGGTCTCGACCAGACTTCAGGGCGACATGACTGCTGTCCAGGCCGGTACTTCCGAAAAGGTGGGTGTTTTGATCGCCTCGACCAGTTTCTTCTTCGCCTGCTACGTCGTCGCGTTCATCAAGCAGGCAAAGCTGGCCGGTATTTTGGTCTCGCTCATCCCGGCGTTCTTGCTCATGGCGATGGGCGGTGGCTTTTTTGTCACCAAGTTCATGGTCATCAGTGCTTCTTCCCAGACTGCCGCCAGCAACATTGCCGGTGAGGCGCTTCAGCACGTCGGTGTCGTGCAGTCGTTCGGTATGGCTGGCAGACTGGAAAAGAAGTTTGCCGAGCATGTCTCCGTGGCTAGAGGTGCTGGTGTCAAAAAGGGCATTGCTGCTGCCATGCAAGCTGGTATGCTGTACTTTATTGCGTACAGCGCCAATGCTCTGGCCTTCTGGCAGGGTAGTCGCATGGTTGTTGATACCATCAGAGGCGAGGGAACCGAAACTGTTGGTCAGATTTATACTGTGGTGTTCTTGTTGGTTGATGGTATGTTTTTCTGTCTCTCTCTCGCTCTCTCTCTCCCCCCCCCCCTCCCCTTCCCCTTTTTTTACTGACTGTCAACAACTAACACTCCCTGAAAGCCTGTGTCTGTCTCGGCAACATCGCTCCCATCCTCCCCATCCTCGGCAGCGCCTCCACTGCCTTTTCTCGTCTGATGGCCGACATCAACGCCCCCTCCACCATCGACGGCACTTCCTCCGAAGGCGCCTTTTTGCCAGTTGAGACCACCACCGGCCACATACAGCTCGAAAACGTCTCCTTTGCCTACCCCTCCCGCGCCGAGCAGCCAGTCCTCCGCAACGTCAACCTTGTCCTCCCGGCAGGCAAGCACACCGCCCTCGTCGGTCTTTCGGGAAGCGGTAAATCCACCATCGCCGCCCTCGTCGCCCGTCTGCAGGATCCCGATTCTGGTGTCATCACCCTGGACGGCACAGACATCAAGACACTGAACGTGTCCCACCTCCGCAGTTTTGTCTCTCTCGTCCAGCAAGAACCTTCTCTTCTCGACCGCTCCATCCTTGAGAACATCGCTCTCGGTCTGGTCAACTCCCCCAAGCCAGAACACCAAGCTCTCAAGGCGGTGGTAGAAGGTGGCGAGCTCGCCGAGCTGGCCAAGAAGGGCAAGGATGCCGTTGACGACAGTAGCGTTGCCAACCCTGCGGTGCAGGAAGTCATCCGTCTTGTCAAGGAGGCTGCCGTCCAGGCTGACGCGCACAACTTCATCTCCAATTTGGAAAAGGGCTACGGTACTTTTGCTGGGCCCAAGGGGTCTTTGGTGTCTGGTGGCCAAAGACAGCGAGTGGCGCTCGCGCGTGCCTTGATTAGAGATCCCAAGATTTTGCTGCTGGACGAGGCCACTGCTGCGCTGGATTCGACTTCTGAGAAAAAGATTCAGCTCGCTGTTGAGAGGGCTGCCGAGGGGAGGACGGTAATTTCCATTGCTCATAGGTTGAGTACCATTCGCAATGCGGACAAGATTGTTGTTCTGGAGGCGGGTGAGGTTGTGGAGGAGGGGGTGTACGACGAGCTGATGGCGAGAGAAGATGGCAAGTTCTTTGCCATGGCCAAGCTGCAGAGCTTGGGTAACCAGGAGGCTGCTGCTTCGGCTGTTGCTGAGATCAGCGAGAAGAAGGATGTTGTTGTCGTTGACGAGGAAGAGGAGGAGGCAGCCAAGGTTCTTGCTGCTTCCATCTCCAGCAGGGATGAGTCTGCTGCTGAAAAGGCGGCCAATGACAAGGAGGAGAAGGAGAAGGAGGCCGGCTGGGGATCCGTGTTTGCTGGTCTGGCCCGTCTTGTCAAGCCTTCCTTCCCCTGGTTGCTTCTGGCTGTCTTCGCGGCTGTCATTGTCGGTGGTACTTTCTCCGGATCTGGTCTCATCTTTGGTTTCACCGTTGGTGCTCTCAACCCGTGCGAGAACTCGCCCGAGGACATCCTCGACCTCGGAAAGTTCTTCGGTGGTTTGCTCTTCATGCTGGCCTGCATTGAGCTCCTGGCCAACTTCTTTGCGTGGTCCTGCTTTGGTCTCATCGCCGAGAGAATGCTGTATGCCATCCGCGTGCTCAGTTTCAGAAGCCTAATGGAGCAGGGTGTCGAATGGCACCAATCCGGCGGCCGCAACCCTACTTCCCTGCTTGACATCATCACCAAAGACAGCGCCGCCATCGGTGGTTTCTCGGGTAGCACCATCGGCACCGTCTTTGCCATCATCGTCAACTTCTTCGTCGCCATCATCCTCTCGCACATCATCCAGTGGAAGATTGCCATCGTCTGTCTCTCCGTCGTCCCGATCCTCCTCGGGGCGGGCTTCATGCAGCTCCGCCAGCTCGCCCGCTATGAAGAGCGCCACGCGGCCTCCTACGCCAAGGCAACCGGTGTGGCCGTCGAAGCCGTCCAATCCATCAAGACCGTCGCCGCCTTGTCCCTCGAAAAGGAGGTCATGGGCTCGTACGCCCGCCTCCTGAAGAACACCCGCGACGAAATGGTCCGCGCGGCAGCCTTCACCAACATCTGGCTCGCCATCAGCAACAGCATGTCCTTTTTGATCTACGCCTTCGCCTACTGGTGGGGTTCGCAAAAGATCATGTCGGGCGAGGCCAACCAAACCCAATTCTTCATCATCGTCGTCTCCATGCTCGTCAGCGCCCAGCTCTGGGGCCAAATGTTCACCCTCGCCCCCGAGTTCTCCCGCGCCCGCACCGCCTTCTCCCGCATCATGAACGTTTTGGCACTGGGAACAAACAACGAGATCGACTCCAAGCGTGGCCCGCACGGCAAGCCCGGCCCCTCTTCCGACCCGGAGTCTGCCCTCTCCCCGGCAGCCAAGGCCGCTACTGGCGGTGAACCAGGCATGAAAATCACCTTCACCAACGTCACCTTCTCCTACCCCTCCCGCCCAGACCACCGGACCCTCAAGAACGTCTCCTTCACCATCACCCCCGGTCAATTCGTCGGCCTCGTCGGCCCATCCGGAGCAGGAAAATCAACAATCATGTCCCTCGTCCAGAACCTCTACTCCCCCTCGTCGGGCTCAATCCTGCTCGACAACGTAGACATCACCTCTTCCGTCGCCTCCATCAAGGACTCCATCGCCATTGTCCCGCAGGACCCGGCCTTGTTCGACGGCACCATCCGGTTCAACGTCTCCCTCGGCTCCAAACCCGACCACGTCCCCACCCAGGAGGAGATCGAGGAGGCGTGCAAGCTAGCCAACATCCACGACGTGATCATGGCCATGCCGGAGGGGTACGACACCCAGTGCGGCGCCTCCGCCGGTCGCTTGTCCGGTGGGCAGAGGCAGAGACTTGCCATCGCGAGAGCGTTGGTTCGCAAGCCGAGGTTGTTGCTGCTTGACGAGAGCACTTCGGCTTTGGATGCTGCCTCTGAAGCGGCGCTGCAGGAGGGGTTGGACAAAGTCGCGCGGGGGACGACCGTGCTGGCTATTACGCACAGGCTGCACACCGTGAAGAAGGCGGATGTGATTTTTGTGGTGGAGGGGGGCGAGGTGGTGGATAAGGGGACGCATGAGGAGCTGATGGGACGGAGGGAGGGGTATAGGGTTAATGCTATGCAGCAGATGTTGCAGTAGTTTTGAGGGAGGTAGATATACCCAGAGGAAAAGGAACAAAAAGAAGGGGCTTGGGGGGGCGGGTGGTAAGAAAAGGTGCAGGAACGAAAGAACTCGGATACAGTACATAGATGCATGCATTGTTTTGGTTTATTGGTTATTTTTTAATATTATATATATACATCTTCTTTTCGTCATGTCTTTGTTCCCGCGTGATGTTTCCATTTTGTCAATCGGGGGTTGGGGTTAATCAGAATTGGACAAGTGTTCGTGATGAATGGAAATCGCTTCCTCTACTTTTTAATTTTTTTTTTGGCGGGTTCATATACAAACATTATGATCTAGCAAAACACCCATGTCAAGCCCCCTCCCCTGGCTTTGGCCCCGGAAAGCGAAAATACCCAAAGCTCGTCGCTCCCGGCCCGGGACTGACAATGTCAGGACTGAACAAAATCTCCGGACTGTTCACCTCTGACGTCGTCGACGCCCACCCAGAGCTGGTAGGCGTGGTGATGGCACTGTTATTGTAACCCTGGAACCACGGCGGCGGCGGTGTCTCGTTGGTGTGAGGTGCCGTGGGAGGCCCATTGGTCGCCGGTGAGGGCGTGTCCACCGCCAGCGACGGCCCGCCGTGGTGGTATCTACTGCTGCTGTGTGCTGTTCGCGGCACAGATCTCGGCTCCGACTCCTCCGTCTTGATCTCTTTGTGTCCTTGTTCCCTCACCTCTTGGGAGAACTTCCTGCCCACCATGTAACTGAGATCTGACTTGTCGCCAGCAGCGGCAAACATTTTGAGCCGTTCTGCAAACAGTACCCTGCTCTGTTCGCCGACGCTGAGAACCCTGACAAAAGCGTCCAGAAGGTTATCATCCGTCTTGACACCGTGCCTCCCAAGCTCGAGGTTATCCACAGCCCCGACGACATTGAGCCACCAGATGCCAATCTCGTAAATCTTTTCCATGGTCGAAATCCTACCATAGCAGCGCCCTGGCGGTAGCGAGTTCAGAAACGACAACGTCTCGTGGGCGATGATGAGCGGATAAGTGAACCGCATGCTTTCGTGGACGTTGCCGAACGACAGCAGGTGGGCACGGAACGACAGTTGCCAAGTAACCAGCTTCAGCCACTGACGAGTAATTGTGAGATGCACCCTTTGCATTTCTGTCGCCTCCTCCCCTGATTCTGTCACCTGTGACAGACGGCGTTGGAGCTCCAGCAGCTTTGCGGCTTTCATGTTGTGAGCGGCCGGCGAATCTTCGTTTTGGGGGGTGTCGTTCCACGCAGCGACAAAGTCCTCACCAACCGGCTTGTATATCTCCGCCAGCTGTAGCAAGCCAGCATGGACACCCGGATCTTCATACCGGTATCCAAAAGTTGGCAGTTCTGGTTTCCGTCTGAAGCTCGTGATGGGCTTGTTTCTCAGGATGGCAAATTCCCTGTTCCTGTCAGCAGACGTCCTCGTCCCGTAGTGGTCACGAAACTTACCTCTCGGAAATCAGAACTGCCCAGAACAGCCTCCTCCTCGCCAGGTCATCTTCTCCTTCCGAACCTGCATATCCATCTTCCCGATCCAGACCAAACTCGGCCGCCAGAGCACCTGTTTCTCGTAGATACACCCAGGCTTTTCGGCTGTTTCCCATTTCAATGTAAAGTCTGGACAGCAGAAACGACGTCAAAATATCGTTCAGCTGGAGGTGAGCAACATAGTCGTATGCCTGGCGTGTGGCCGAGCATTCTTCCAGAAACGACTTTGCTGCGCTGATCCAGTCGGTATTACTCCCTGATGGGGGCCGGGAGGGTGGTGGAAGAGATGCAACATGAAGGGACGTGAGAGCCGATAAGGCGAGCAGTAGCGTCCTCTGAGATGGCGGAACCGAGGGTTGACAGCAGTAGCTCTGCAGTGTGGGTAGGTGAACTACAGGGAGGAGAGGGTACAGGTGAGCCGTGTAAACCTCAACACACAGCGGAATGAGATGATGGTATCTCTGCCGTCCAGAGCGGCCATGCTGGGCGTCAGCAGACGGATTCGGAAAAGGCGTGTCGGGAGGCGTGGACTGAGGGGTGGCGAGACTGCTCGGGGTGGTCTCAAAGCTGTTTCTCGTTCCGGAGTTAGTTTACGAAATGCCCATCGTGCTGAATATAACATACTCGGCGCTGCTCTCCCTCGACGCTATCCCCAGTACTTCCTCCTCTTTTGACCGTATCCTGTCAAGGACTCGACCATGACCTGGCTTGGGACCTCTTTTCCGTGGGACCTGGTCCCTTTTGCACACCAAGGCAGCATTGAGGCACTGCTGGCAAGGGAATTGGTAATCGCATTTTATCCGTCTCGTCCTGCAATGGTCGCAAACCTTTCTGTTGGCCGTCAAGCTTGATGCTATCCTCCTACCCCCTCGGCTGGACTCAGTCAAGCTAGGTTGGCGTTTTGTTGGTGCCGGTGTCTGTCGTGCCTGCGATGACGGAGTCGGGTGCGGTAGCCCGGGCCCCTGGTCTTCCTCGTCCTCCGTTTTGATATGATCCATATGTGTGTCCATTCTTCCCACCTAACCCCCTGTGATTCCGTTTCAACTGCCGTTTCCGTTGACCAGGGCCAGGGCTCGATATAAGCGTTCGTCTGATGTAATATCGCGTAATATGCCAACGTGTCTATCCGTTCATCCCAACTTTTTATTTCTTTTCTTTTTTTCCCACTCAATCTCAAATATAAGACAGTGAGCCAACCGGATGGCTTCCCACTCTTGACAGCAACTATTAAGTATCCTCTTGCCGGGCCGGTGATGATGCTTCCTTGTCGTCACGGTGTCTCGGGAGTCCGGATTCTCGAAAAACAATTAGAGAAACGGGTCCGTGTGCTTGGAGGAGACCCCTTGCTCGAAAAGATAGGCGGCAGGAGCGCGGGATGGGAAGAGGGAAGGGTATGACGGATGCCAAGACACCCCCTTTCGCTCGCTTCCAACCCAACGGCGATGATCACCGCAAACCCAACGGATGCTTGTCCCAGTCCGGAGTCTGACAACTCAGTCGCGCAGAATCGGCTTGAAGGTGCTGTTGGTGGTCATCAAGCAAAAAGAGAGAGCGAAGAGGGAAAAGAAAGAAGGGACAAAGTGATTGTGAAAAGCCAGTCGTCATTATACATGCGTCCAGCGCGCGCTGTGAAAAAAAGAAGAAAAGACTTCACATCGCCACCTGCAGGAGCAAGAATTAGTCCTGCAAAGGTGGGGACATGGCTACATATTACCCCTGGCCAGTGGCAAATGCCCCATAAAACACTTGTTTTCTTCCCGGCAGTCTTCTGAATGGGTGGTTGGTTGATGAGGCTCTTGCAATGATAGGTTATGTAATGTAGGAGGGAGGCGCCGGAGCAGATTCCGGGCAGTTTGAACAAACCGAGGCAAGCCCCATAATGCGGACTCCCCCGGCGGCAGCTGTTCCAGAAAGAAAAGTAGTTTGATGACTGTTAATATATGCAACTAGTGCCAATATACATAACGGGTACCTTACAGCTCATCCTTGAACTCCTCTTTGGACCCTTCCTCGTCGTCATCGAGACGCGGTTTTTTGCCTTCCGTCTTTTCCTGTTGCCCGGCGGTCTTCTTGGCCTTTGGTTTTTGCTTCTTGGTCGCCGTCTTCTGCCTCTCGCCCTTGGTCTTTTGGTCTTCGGCACCACCAGGAGGCAAAGTGTGCTTCTTCTCCAGGTCGATTGCGTCGGCGCCGTTGTCGAGCATTTGATAGACCACATACTGTCGCTCCTGGCCAGGCGCGTCCACTACTTCTACTCTCCACCCCTCACCGCCGGATACCGCCTCCAACTGGGCCTCCATCTCGTCCAAGAACGCATCCTTGATGCCCAGCTCCTCTAGCTTTTCCGGACTGAGCCTTTCAATAGGGGCCCCTTCCTTCTCTTTGGCGAGCAAAACATGGGTCACGGTCGCCGCCTTGGGCGTAGCGAGGGCGGATATGTGTCGGGGAGGCATGAGCTTAAACGCCGGGGTTCCATCGGCATTCACTTTTCCTCCCAGGATCTTTTGTCCCCCCACCACCACGCCCCCGATGGTCATGCCCGAAAAGGGATTGCTGTCGGCTCCACCATTAGGGCGGCCAACCTTGAGCCTGGCTCTCTCGCCAGCGCCCTCGAGCACACCGCCGGCCTCGACCTGCTTCTGATATCTCCATGCCGACTCCTCCTCTTCGCTGCTGACGATTTGCTTGCAGGTAACGGGATGTCTTTTGGTGACCTTTGGTGGGAGAAAAGCCACATCATCGCAGAGTCGTGGGGTCTGCACCACCATGAGGTAGGTGCAAATCGTAACCTCTTTGATCCAGCTGATCCTGTCCCCTGCCACGCCGGGATGGCAGTGATACTGTACCTCAATGGTGCGTGGTTTGTTGGTGAGATCGCAAACGGTACCACCCTCGAACTTCTGGACGAGGTATCGTTGGTCGCCCTTGACCTGTAGCTCCGAGTTGGGAGGGGCCAAGCCCTTTTCTTGCCCGTCCTTTGGTTGCTCAGAAGCGGGTAGCGCCCTTCCCAGCACATACTCCTGGCTGCTGTCATCCCGGACAGGCGGGCCCCCTTCGGTGCCTCGTGGCAGAGCATGGAACTGAACAACGTCTTTGCCGTAGCAGAAAGAATAGCTCCACCAACCACTCATAAAGTAGAGACAATGTCCTTCAAGACCACTCATGAGCTCCCATCCCTTGGCCGAGGCACGGGACATTTCCCGAGCTTCTTCGGCCTTGGCGAGCTCGGTGGCGGTTTGGTTGAGTGTTGGAGGGGGAGCGAGGACGGGTACGGTGCAGAGATATTTCCACGGGGCAGAGTTGATCAGCTCGTACGTCTCGGAGACCGGGTTGGAATCATCGTCGGTGTCTTCGGGGTCTTGTTGTTGGCCATTGCTGGCATCTGTCTCTGTGGACGGGCTGGCGAGCTCGGTCTGGGATGATGGGGTTGGAGAGGGAGCTGGGGAGGACGATGATTGTGTGTCGAGGAGAGCGAGAGCGTCGGCTTCGGAAATGAATTGATCGGAAAAGACAATCTCGAACTTAAAAAAAAAAAAAAAACAGTCGAATTGTGAGCTGGTGTTGCTACTTGACAGCCAACAATGACCAATGACATACCTGTGGATGGGCCAGCAGATCCTCGTGAATGCTAAAGCTGGGCTGTCGAGCTCTGCAGAGCTGCAGCGAAGCCAGGAGAACCAGATTGAGCCGGCGCATTGTGTGTGATGTTGTCGCAATGACAGTGGCAGCCCCAGCCCTGGGCTCACATTCAGAAAGAATTTCTTTTGTTGGTGTTGTTGTTGTTGTTGTTGCTGTTGTTGCTGTTGCTGGTGTTGTTGCTGCTATTGAAGGGCTCCTCGTTGATGCCACTTGCTCCCGTTGATGACAGCTGTTGGCATCGCGCTGCCACAGCACTGTTGCGCCCGATAAGGAGCCTTATCGGAGCACTGAACCAGGGGTGCCAAGATTATGTCATCGGCGGGATGTTTTTGTCCGCCATCTTGTGCTTCTTCACCAACGTTCATCCCATGGCCCCTCTCAAATTCTGGAAGTTTGGTGACAAATTCTGTCTCCTCATAACCTGTGACTCTTACGATTACCGCTTTGCGAATTGAAGGTATTCTCACCGCCAGAGGGCCGGCTGTTGCGCTGGAATTGGCAAAGTCTCGCTGACCGAGCTCAAGCATTTGCCTTGTGTAAGTCCCAGCATCGAAATGCCAGCTTTGGATTTTGAAATCAAGCGCGCTTCCCGGTCTTCCCCTCATGAGTCAAACTGTATTTTTGACAACTGGTTCATGCCGTCCAGGTGACAGCGCAGCCGAATTGATCAAGTGTCTGAACGGACCGGGCATCCCCAGCAGTGCTTTTGTCGGCAGCAATCTCGGCAGTCGACATCATTCGAGAACCACTCGCCCCCTCATCTGGTCCAGAATGCTCTATCGATACGCGCTGAGGGAGGGTCGGAAATGGCAGGCAACCATCGTGAAGTGGCACGACATGATTGGGTCCTCTGTTGTCACCCTGGAGAAGCTCTGAACCGGAACGCCAAGACGGGGCCTGATGGGGCCCAGTTTCGGACTTTGAGGGCCGGCGCCGTTCGGCCGTGGGTGGGTCACTCCGCATCTTGCGGTATCTTCTTAGTTTTTAATATCGCGCGCCGAGAGAACACCCGTGACCGGTGAGGGCTTCAATATGCCAGCAAGCGCCAGGTGGCTTATTTGGGACATTACCGAGGCAAGACATATCGCAGACGATACAAAGCGGTCAACGAGGAGGTATGCCGCTAGCCGTCTACTTCCCTCCCGCCCGGGCTGTCATGGATGTCATTCAAAGGTTGTCCCGCCATAGCACGACGCTGTTTCACCTGCCGGCAGCACTGCTGCTCTCCACTCGGCAGAGCCTCTTTTCTCCGCCGTGCTTGGTGCTTCCCCAGGTTATCTGGAAGCACTGAGCATTGTTGAGTCATCTGACAGTCCCCAGCAGGGACCCGGGCGTGTTTGTGTTTTAGAGCCTTGCGGGGCGGAGTCCGGAATGCGGCGACCGGCATCTTTTGTTAATTATCCCGCGCTTCGGAGGGGAAACAGAACAATTGTGGTCTTTGGGCTTCTCTGCAGATTTCTGGCGGAGTCGACGATGACTTGCAGCAAGCAAGCAAGAAGCAAGAAGCAAGAAGCAAGAAGCAAAGCCGGGCAGCTTCGTGGCATCTCGTATCGCGAGTCCCTGATTCCGGAGGGGTTGCTGCAGGTACATGTCTGTAGGGTGGGCTTCGGTGACGACGCCGATGCTAGGTATGATGTCGGGCAGGAAAGGTGAAGGAGTGCCACAGTGCTTCGCCGCCGCGGTGAGGCTCGGCTATCTTGGAAGCTAGAAACGTGTCAATCGCTCAGGCATTGGAATGCCACGATGCCAGCTCATCCACCTCAGAGGTCATGCACACCCACAAGCCACAACTGCCCGGGGGGGGGAAGGGGGGCATTGGAGCCCAACACCACCACACCACCAATTGACCCGAGGGGAGGAGATATTGAGACAGCCACATCTGGTCTTCTCAGTTGTGGCTTGGGTTACGTGAATAGTACGTGATGAGGATGTGCCCGAAAAGGCCCGCCCTGGCCGGACGTTTTCATCCAGTAGAGACATCCCAGCAGTGCTTGCCTCACTTTTTGGGCCAATCAGGACGATCATGACACCCACCGGATGCTTGGTGCAGCAGCGAGGGATGGGCGGGATTCGCTGACAGCAGAGCGTGCCACAGGCGACACATGCATCTCGACTCTTTGAGAGTGGTCGACCGAGCCCGATTCTGTTCTAGTGGCAGAAGCAGAGAAATCTTCTCTTCTCTCCTTGTCTCCTTCATCGATCAGGTATAATATGATGTGTGAAATGTAGGTGACCGAACTGAGAAGTTGCAACGGTGCCCAAGGATCGACTCATGGATCTCGTGTGGACCCACGACGGCATCTGCAATTTGGGAGAGAAGGGGGGGCATGCAGTAGACAACAGGTATCGGAGAATATTCAACGTCGTTGAAGCTGTGGGGGTTGAGAAGCTGGAAAGCCCTTCTGTGCAGCAGTAGCACGACAGCGACAGTGGAGGTTGACGATATTGGAGAATGGAACCTGGAACTGCCCTGAGAGCCAGTGGAGCCGTGGCTCGACGGGTGTGCTTCAGCGGTTCCCTGGCGCGCTAGCCAGCACACGACCGCTAACTGTGACTGGACCGTTGGGTGCAACTTGCCGCGACAGGAACCCTTACGGCCACCACCGGGCAGCCAACACATCACCTCTCCCTCCCCTTCCCCCCCCTCCTTGATGATTCATCTTTTTCTCTTCACTATCTCTCTCTCGTCTGTTGCCGTCTCTTTCCCCCCTCGGGTTATTTGCCCTACTGGATACAGGCTGCTGAGCCGCCCCCGCGAAAACGATGGGATGCACCCGCGGGACAGAGCCCAGCCAGAATATGGCTTCGATAACGATTGGGAGATGGGGAATATGACTGTTCCCCTCCGCAACCGGGCGCACACCTCCCACCACTAGTCTACGCAAGAGAACCTGTCGTGGAAGTTGCCGGGGGATGGAAGCAGCCTTCTTCCTTCCAGTCTTCTTTGAGAATTCCATCCGTCCATCTATCCATTCATCCATCCATCCATCTCACCTGCAGAGATGAGCTGGAATTATTATCATCATGAATAAGCAATCGACGGGACTTGCAATTCCAGGAGTTTATCGTCATGAGGTGAGGTGGCAGATCCATCCCGTCACATCCTGGGCCCGTTTGCTTGGGGTGAGATTGCTTTTTTTGGGGGGGGGGGGTGACAATGCCCAGAAACAGAACGAGCAGCCCGCTAATCGGGGAGAAGATCTCCCTTTCCCAGCACTCATTTGGTGTGACCAAGCATACCGTTGATCCCTGGTCCAACAAGTCGTCACCATTCTGGGTCTCTATCGAGGTACCTGGTATCAAGTATCGTGGTAGGCCACACCACCTGCATGTCCATGTCTACCTGATCATATTGTATACTCCCATCCTCCCCCCTCCTCCACCTCATGCCCTCCAAGAAACTCCGTTTCGAAATCGACACTAAGCTAGCTGACCCCAGACCCCCTCGGCACCTGGTAGGTCTCGTCGTTGCGTGCCATATCCAACGAAGCCTCGTGAGCATCTGCTCGATAAATATCATTTGCTCGCTCCTCGTTGCGCCAATCTTTTCCCTTCTTCAATCATTATTATTATACATTGACATTGACTTACAACAACTTACATTTGTATCTGCAACTTCCCATTCCATCTTTTGACTCATCCCGAGTCTTTCACTTCCAACACACACACACACATACACACACACACACAACCAGCCAACCATACCATACCATACCATACCATACCATACCATACATACATATCTACATACATACATCCGCTTGTCGCCGGCCGACTTTATTCTCTTCCCACTCGGTCCGCCCTACCTCTCCTCGCCTCACCTACTCTTGACAGGCTGAAAGGCGACCAGAATGAGCCAGGTCCAAAGGTTAGAAGCATTGCTTCGACAAAAAGAGCACGAGAAGCAAGAGATCATGAGCCAGCTCAGCAGAGCCCGGACGTCCCGGTCCTCGGCCACAGCTGCCGCCCTCGACTTTGAGTCTGTCCCCGGCAACTACCAGATCGCTCCGTCACGACCAGTTCTCGCCGACAATGGACGATCAAGAAGCAACACGATACCCCGCAGTGTGACGGCTGCACCCGGCATTGCTGCTGCTGACAGTGTTTCCCTTCAGCTGGATCACGTCCAGTCACAGGTAAGTAACGAAACTCCGAGACCCAACCCACTCTTTTGCTCATGCTCACCAATGGTGCCAGGACCAGAGCCGTCCCATGAAGCGTTCCAAGACCACACACAATGCTGGTCCATCCTCTGGCACGGGCATGGCGAGGTCCAGCTCAAATATGTCCATACAACCAGGTGTCCCCAGCGGCAGTCTGTCGGGTCCCAGTTCGGCCATGCTTGAGCAGTATCTTGGTCAAGGTCAGATGCAGCAGCCCGTCAACGCCTTCTTCCAGTCACATTCCCAGCTCCAACCAATACCAACGGGCAGAGAGATGGATGTTGCCGATTTTCTCTCGATGCGGGATACAGGAGGAGACCTTTCCAGCGTCTCGCCCATCGCCATCCCTTCCTCCAGAATGTTGTCGCCCCAAGAGGCATCACATTATCCCGACTCGGGCATCCCATCGGCTTGTGGTTCTTTGACCTCGGGCCCATCTGTCGGAACCACGGCCATGTCAAGATGCAACAGCAACTTCAACGACAACAACGCAGCCATCCTGTCCCAACTTGAGATGGTCCGCATTCGGTCACAGCATTCCACGAATGGACAAGCTCGACAAGACAGCTTTGGCCCGAGTCAGCCGCCGTATCATCAACCTTCGTTGCTTGGAAAGAGGTCGGCCACAGACCTTCACATGGGAACCGGCCCCAGCGCCCACTTTGTCGGTGCCTATCCTTCTTCTGCGCCCACCGACTCGATGCTTCACCAACATCAGATGAAGAAGTCGCCCTCCTCCCAGTCGAGCTCTCACTCCATCTCGTCGGCGGCCATCCAGGAACTCAATGCGGGGTACATGAACGATGACCTCGGCATGGAGCGTTCGGTCTCCAGAGACAGCACCAAGTCAAATAATTCCCTCAAGGTCCGCGCCAAAGAATCTCTTGCTCGCCAGAACGTCAACGCCAAGTCTCGCCAACTTCAGCCAAAGCCAGATGTCGTCAAGAAGGAACAACCCACATTGGCCACCAACAAGAAGGACCCCAAGGCCGTCATCACCAAGACCAAGTATGAGCGCCCCAAGCACCCCAAGGTCCGCTGCCACCAGTGCAACGAGAACCCCGAAGGGTTCCGGGGTGAGCACGAGCTGCGCCGTCACACCGAAGCCAAACACAAGAGCATGGTCAAGAAGTGGATTTGCCAGGACCCTGGCCTGCTCGGCATTCCGCACGCAGAGACGGCCGCCAAGCCTCTGTCGGATTGCAAGCAATGTTCGGCCTTTAAGCAGTACGGCGCTTATTACAATGCTGCTGCTCACTTGAGACGCACTCACTTCAAGGTCAAGGCACGGAAGGGTGCTGTTTCCAAGAATGGTGCCAAGGGCGCCAGCTCGGCCGCCAAGGCGGAGGAAGAGAAGCGCGGCGGCAAAGGCGGCGGCGACTGGCCCCCCATGTCGGAGCTCAAGCTGTGGATGATGGAGGTGACAGTGCCGATGGACCAGGAGGGTGCCCTCGGTCCTGACGGGAGCGACTCGGTGGGCCAGGTCGAACAAGAGGACATTGACAATGAACTCGGCGCGCAGGCTTATGGCGTGCCACCCAACCTTCTCGGCATGGACGCCTACAGCAACATGGCCGTCTACGCCGGACTTGGTGGGGGGTTCGGTCAGGATCTTTCGTCACAGGGTCTCCAAGGCGAGCTTGGATCGCAGCTCTCCGATCTGTATCCGCTCGACACCTCGGTCTTTGCCGCCTCTTTTCATGGCCTGCCAATCTCTTCGGCCGGTTTTGGGGACTGCGGTCCATCACAGGGACATCAGCTCCAGCAGGGCATGCCGTCCTCCTCTTCGATGATGAGCATCGACACCTCCAACTACACTTCTCCAGTCTCGTCGACGGCCACTCTCACCCAGGCCGGCATGTTTGTCAACGACATGCTCCCGCCCGCCATGATGCACACCCGTGATGACTTGCACGACATGCCATTTGACCTTGCCTTTCCGGTTGGGGGGCACTAGATCAGTGTCCGCTATCTTGTTCCTTTTGCGTTGTTTTCTTCGACCGCCTTAGCGTACCGCGATAGATGGGTTTTGCTATCTCGTTTTATCACCACCTTACACTACACAACAACAATAACAACAACCCCTTCCCCACCCAAAAAAAAAAAAAAAAAAGAACAAACCTAACACCAAAAAAAGTCCTTTTCTTCACGGAAGAGCAGGGTGTACAACCTTGCTTTTCCATCCTTTTCCCAGCCGGGGCGGTTTACTGCTCGGCATATTTCGGTCTATTTCTCTCTCACTTTCACAATTCAAGAAGCCATCGCTCTAGGCTTTTACCCCCCCTCCCTCCCGATATGGGTTCACTCATTTCATCAGTCAACTGATCGATCGACGGGGATACGTTTCTCTGGTTGGAGTAGCCTTTTGTTCTTTTTCTTTCTTTTTGCCGGATCCCCAATCAATGACCTTCTTTTTTTTGCATCAACGGGGTGGAAGATACCCAGAGCAACAACAAGAAGCAGATTGGATCCTGCGAGGTGAAGAAAGACCGGGGATCATCACTTGCGCTATATACAACGTTTACACTTGTCAACCACGCGGTTTTGCCTACGGAAGAAGAAACCATGGCTGAGAAGGCCATCCAACACACAGACCAGATTGTCAACCCATTTTTTGTTTTTCGCTTCGATTTTGTACATGTTTACACATATTATTGTTTCTTTATATCATTCCTCGCGCACGCATTGAGCATTTCCGGGGGGGAGGGGCAATAGTTCGACACAAGAAGAAGCCTGAACCAGTCAGGGCCCCTTTTTTTTTCAACTGTTCAAGCCAACATGTGGCCTCGTCAAATGACGCCTATGAAGTCTTTGTCTGTCGGTTTTACAAAGATATCAGATTGGAAATTGTTTCTTGTCTTTTTTTTAATGTTTTTGTTGCTTCAAGGGAATTGGATAATGGGCGTTTGGTTTGGTTTGGTTTGGTTTGGTTTGGTTTGGGTTTATCACTGGACAAGAAAGGATTGGTATTTGGGGTGACACAGACACAACACAGACTCAAACAGAAGGGGACATGACAGAAAAAAAAGGATGGGCTGGACCGATTCAAATGGACATGGAACAAAAGAGACGGGTTAGTTGTAGCATGTCGAACAGTACAAAGAGACGAATTATATGTAATGTATTTAATGGTGGTGGTGGAGCTGAGGGAGGAGAGAGGGGGATATAATGTATATATCTGGATGTTTGGATGAGGGGAGGCGGTGGAAATGGAAATTGTGGATGCAAAAAGACTAATGAAGCAGTGTGAACTTTTGATATCTGGTGACTGCTTCATGAGAGAACCTATACGGAGCCCCCTATTTAACTTACCAACACAATTCCCCCTGCCCCCCCCCTCCTTCCCTCCCTTGATATAGAATTTAACTATATTGCGAAGCATGATTATTTAAGGGGTAAAAGGTATTCAATAAGCTCTAAAATATAGTTAAAAGACGTTAAAAGATAGTTAAAGAAAGTTAAAAGAAAATTTAATTAAGACGTCTTAAAAGATAGTTAATAAAGCATAAAATGCAGTTTAAGGGCTGTAAAAAAAATTTAATGGCCTTTAAAAATAATGTAAACGCTTATTATTTTTGTTTTAAAGCCTTTTGCTATTTTATAGGAGAGGTAAGTAAATGGGGAGGGACGGAGGCACTGATGAAATGAATAAGGGGTTCCGTAAAGGTTCTCTCTTCATGAATGGAAAAGGGAGGAACTATGTCCGTGGTAAAGAGAAGCCAGGTTCCTAGGACAGTCAATTACTGCATTGACACATTAACTTATTTCACACTTCTGCCAAAAGTTACATTGCTGCCAGAGCGTAAATGATACATTCAGCAGCCGCTAGAACTGTCCGTCGACTGCCTTATGTAGGCGACCATTGCAACCTGCTCTTTTCTTCCCATCGCCAACCCGTGTGCGTTATCATTTCCTATACCTTCCAAGTCCTGTTTCCCTTGTGTGCTGTCCATTGATTTTCTCCCCGAAGTACCCCTTGCCAATCCAGTCCCTAGTGTTATTACATAGCAAAAAAACAAACACCAGAAAAAAATAAGAAATACGCTGTCCCAATAACCCAACCCATCCATTATCCCCCTCCCTCCAAAACTCCATACTCCACCAACACAAGAACAGAAGGAAGAATAAGAGAGGATCAAAAAAAGGTTAAACCCACTCCCACCCCCCCCTCACCCGCCCCCTATCCTGCCCCTGCCCGGTAACCCCCCCAAAAACCCCATCCCCCAAATCCAAATCCCTAACCTCACAACCAGTACACCGATCCACAACCTCCACCACCTTCTTATCCCCCTCCTTTCCCTCCTCCCAAACTCGTATCATCCGTCCACAGAGCACGTTCCCATTCGAGTTTTTGGTCCCCGAGGCATCCAACCCAGCATCGAACAGAGCATGCGAAACAGCAACAACAGAGTCGTTATCGGAGCTGTACCACCCGCATGCTCCGGCGGCAGAGGAGGGGTCGTAAAAGGTCAGGGAGCCGGTTTGTACCCCCTTTCCGGCCGAGGTCCAGGGGAGGGGGATGGATTCGGACTGACGGTGTCGGAGACCTAAGCCGAGGCCTAGACCAAGGGCGAGGGCCAGGATGAAAAGGATGGCGAGGAGGAGCAGGAGGAAGGCACGGCGGGTGAGATGACCAAAGCAGCGCTTTTCTGGGGGGAGGTACCTGCTTAGGAGGCCGGGGTGTTGTTTACCCGGGGGAAGGGGGACGCCGTTGGCCGAGTGGGAGGTGGATGGGGGGAGGGAGGTTTCTTTTAAGTCGATGTTGACGACGGCTGGTGCTGATGCTGCTGGTGGCGGGAGGGTTGAGGGAGTGGTGGTGGTAAAGGTCGACTTGATCTTTGCGAGGAGGGGGTTCTCGGGCTTTTTGCGAGGGGGGTAGTTGGTGGGGATCTCCCATTCGGGGTCGTAGCGGATTCGTTCCATCTCGAGGGTGCTGGCTCGGGCGGGGGCTACTGGTTGGTCGGCCATGTTTTGCGGCCTCTGTAGAAGAAAGAGCAAAAACAGTAGTCGAAAAAAAGAAAAAGAAAGTGGTATCGAATCGAAAAAGATGATAGCCGATCAAGTGGAAGCAGAAGCGATACGAGAATGCTCAACGCACAGAGGCAAGAAGGTGGGGCATTGTGTTGTGGTCCGCAGCGGTTGTGCGCAACTTCGGGTGCGACGAGGACACAGATAATAACAAGAGCAGAAGCTTGCTTTTGAGTAACTCGAAAGACAGGGAGAAAGAGGCAAAAATGACGACCTCTTTTCTCCCGTCTTCCCTCTTCCCTTTGGGTCAAATTCTTGGAACGGCACTTACACACCACACACCCACCCTGACACACGAGACCGGGACTGGCCTGTGACGTTGTCTTTTAGCCTGTGCCAAGCTTCGTGGGGTGTGTGCCGCTATTCCCGTTTGGGCGTGTTTCATGTTTGGAGAGTCAAGAAGTTCGTCTGGTCTTTTGAGACTGACAGCTCATCCGGGTCTCGAGAGATACACACTCAAGAGGACAGGAGAGGCTGTCTCTCCCCTTCTCTGTTGAGTCTACTGACCCTGACAGCTTCCTCAGCTACCCTCACCCTGTCCCACTGCAGCCTGCCGAACCACGCATCGCTGTCCTCGGTCGTGACACGGTGAGCCGGACCAGTAAAAACAAGATCAACGGCCTCCAGCGGCATGTCCTCCTGTCTCGGGGTAAAACAGCCAGATAACAATGCCCTTGACCGCGTTGAACCCGGCCCGTGTCAGATGAAAACGTCCAGCCCACCGTTAGCGATTCCAACCCGTGTCACCTCTACCACGATCCAATTCCCCATAAAGTCGGCCGCCGCCGCCCACGCCGAACCCTTGGCTCTGATGCTCAACGGTAGAATTTCCGGAGGGCACACCCACACGCACGCCATCCATCCCCAGGTAAAAGCACCGTTCAAATAGAAACAGACAAGCCACTTGTCATGATCATTCCTAGATGTGAACCCGCTGCTGTTGCTAATGCCCCTCCCCGACCAAAACCACTCCCATTCCAAACGCCATGTTCATCAACAGTTTCCTCCTCCCAACTTTGTCGATAGCATACCCAAGTGACAAAAGAAGCCAAGACATACCACGCCTGCGTAAACCCCCTAGCAGCAAGGCCTTTTTCTCGCTCATCCCTAACCCGGTCTTGTACAGCGTCGGCGCATAGCAAGTCACAATGTTAATCCCCCTCATCTGCTGCATAAGCTGCATCCCCACCGCGATATAAAACCTCTTTTTCGTCTTTAGTCCGGGACTTGTATCTTGGGATGAACCACTCGGTTGAGCTCCGTATCTGATGCCCTGGAGCTTGGCAGAGAGCTCCAAAGCTCAAGGTGCGCTGTGTCAGTACCACCCATGAATGATAGGGAGATACCTACCTACCTAGCTACCCAATAAAATACACTTCCAGATGAACACATCCTTCAACTGGAAATGGTCAACCGTACCATACCACCATAGCACTCAACAGAAGCCGTCGTTGATAACAAAGTCCCCCCACCAACCCACTAAACGCACTGACCCCTCGGCCGTTGACAGACACTACCAAGTGGACCGCCAAGGATTCCATGAATTTGTTCCGTCGCATCAACCCATCTTCACCAAAACTGATCTTCCTTCTTCTCCGTCTTCTTCTTGTTCTTCAATTCGCCTGTCGCTCGCTTCTTTTGCTCCCAAATGTGTTGAATTGTATACATACACAAGTTCCAACGTCAAACACTGTCTCTCTCCTACAGTGGCGCCACCCACGATACACGATACCCCCCCTCCCTCCATCAGTCCGCGATCCGAGCTGGGATCGCGTTACGCTGTCGCGATTCAATGTTTTAGACCCCCGCCTGCTTTGCCAGGTCTTGTTGTGTCTTGAAGAAGTAGAAAATGCTGTCACACCTGCGATTCCACCGACGAGCCCCGTCCAACCCCTCCGAGCCCACCCCCGACCAGATTGCGACATGGGAAGCCGCTGCGGGCCACCACCATGACGCTGACAACAACACCCTACAGCCGCTTGCGCGAGTCTCCTCGGCCGACCCCGACCTCGGTCGCACACCTGTCGACAACAGCACCCAGTCGCCTCCCGCTCGCTCAGCCTTCGATGGAAACAGCACCGGATTCTTGGGCGGAGTAGCCCTGCATCAGCTTAGGAGGACCATGCAGGAGTCGACGGCACCCGATAATGCTCAGTCGTCTTTGGCTACCTCGCTGCCGGAAAAACGATTCTCGAGAACAAAGGCCCCGCCGCCGCCCATCAACACCGGTCTTGCTGCCCGGCCAGCTCTGACAGCCGTCAAACCGTCCAAGTCTTCCAAATCGTCATCCTTCTTTGCTCCGACAGATCTTCAGCTGGGATCAGGAGGATCCTCTGCTCGGCCGTCCGGGGCCCGCGGGTCTAGTGACACCGCTCTTACACAGCCGCCGGGAGCGCCTTCGGAGCCTGCTCCCAAGGGGAGGAAGAGTCTACCATTTTTGCGAAATTCCATGTCATCATTATTGCTGAGGAGAAAAACAAGCAACCAGCCACCAGAGTCACAACCGGTGGTAAAGACACCAACACCAGACGTGAGCATCAGGGGCACAAGAATCCACGATTTTAGCGCCCCACGCCCGAAAAGAGTAACCCCTAGTACCGAAGGTGCTTTAAGTGCTTCGACCACAGCTTCGCAGGTAGAAACGCCTGCGATTGCGGACACGCCGGGTGCGCGGACAGATCCTGGTGATGTCGGTCACCGCCTTCAAGAAGAGGTCATCCCGGAAAGCACGCGCAGTGCTGATGGGGGCTGGACGCTCCCTCCAGCTTCTGAAGAAGCAGTGCCACCCGTACCTCCCAAAGATGAGCCTGCCATGTCCACCCGGACTTCGTCGTCGGCCACCTCGGCGGCCACTACCATCGGTGCTGGTGCTCCATTGGACTCGAAAGCATCGGTCAGGACCACCGCCTCACGCTCGTTTTCCATCTCCAAGCTCTCCATGAAGAGCTCGGTGCGGTCTGCCATTCCAAAACACATGAAGAGCACCTCGTCGAGGTTCAGTTTTGACATGATTGGAGCTGCCAAACAGGAAAAGCTTTTGGAAGAGCGCCATCGTATGCGTGAACAGGAGAAGAAGCCCGCTGACGATATAGGACTGGGCCAGCGCGACTCGCGATTCGATGACTTTGACGAGGATTTTGACTATGACGCTATGATGGACGATGACGGGTTCGAAGAGGACATACCGTGTGTGAGTATGGATTACGACATTGAAGAAGAAGAAGAAGAGGACCCCGAAGCCGCTGGCGATCCGGACAATGACCAGGAGAACTTTGCTGGATTTGTCTTTCAGCGCTCGAACCCAGCCTCGGCGGTGGCCAGCCCTCATAGTCCGGCAGGGATGCTGCTGCCGACTCCACGAGATGCCAATGGGACAGTTATTGGCTACGCCATGACCAAGGACACGACACCAGGTCTGCTGACGCCCGCCTTTCCGGACCCTTCGACCTTGCCAAAGTTGGAGGAGGCCATGGACGGGTTGAGCATTCAGCCAGGGGATGAGCCTGGAGGTGCAACGTTGGAACAGCCTACTCATCGGCCCACCAGCCTGTCGGTTGTTGAGTCCGCCCCTGAGGCTGCCCCGGAACCTGCGCTCGAATCTGTGCCGGAGTCTCAACCCGAACCTGTGCCCGAAGCCGAACTCGCTCCGAACCCAGCACCGGAGAGGAGGAGGCTTGACGATGACATTTACTTTGACGACGGGCTGGCTGATGAGCTGGACTTTACCGGTGATGGATTTGTCATTGACGAGTCCATCTTTGACAATAACGATACAGACAAATACGGGCGCCCAATACCTGGTGCCTTTGCGCAAGCCCAGGAAGCCATGCGTGCTGCGCAGCTTCGGGCTTCCAACCGCACCTCTGACACGACATCGGATCCGTCCGGGGCTTCAGGGGCTGCGGCGTCCACTGGCCACACCTCCATCAGCGTCGCGACTCAGCAGCCGGTCGTTGAGTCCGAACACAAGGTAGCTACGGAACCATTACCCGCATTCCAACTGGCTCCTCAGCCACCAGAAATGTCGCCTTTCCCGGGCCAAGACCTAGCATACCAAGCTGCCCTCGCCGAAGCCGCTCAGAAGGCTGCGGCCTCGGGGAAATTCCGTCGCAACTCGTCACCAACACCCGAAGCTGAGCTCACCGTCACATCTCCAACTGACTCGGCCGAGTCAGCCGAGAACCTCGACGCAATCCTGGACGACTACGAAAAAGAGGTCAGCTTTGATGACTACGAGAAGGACTATGACGACTATGGCGGCGGCTACCAAGACGACTACGACTTTGACGACGATGCCATCATTGCCGAAGCCAATGCCGAGGCGCTCGCCAACGACTCGGACGGGTGGTATGGCCAAGAGTTTGGCTTTTACTCTGCCCCCATGCCGCAAGGGGGCTACGGGCATCATAACAACAGCAGCAGCGGCAACAACTCCAACGGCCAGCAGGCCGACCTCAGTGCCGAGAATTTGTTTTCTTATGCCAACGGCGGGTATTTTGGCCCGGCTGGGGGGTTAGGCCGCAGCAAGAGCGGGCGCATCGTCTGCCGAGAACCAAACTTGACGCCCATCACGGAGCGGTCAGAGTACTCGAACCGTAACTCGATCATGTCCCTGACGCTCCCCCCCGCGATAGGGAGCGACACGGGAAGAAACTCGCTCACGATCAACAGTCCGGGTCTGGCGCAGCTGGCGCTGCTGGGGGACGACGAGAATTCGCTGAGTGTGGCTGCTTACATGAAGGCGAGAAACCGGGCGTTTGGTGCCGGCGGCGGGGGCTCACAAGTCAGCTCGAGGGAGGGGAGTCCAAAGTCGGAGAGGGGACCGTCGGAGTCACCGTTCGGTGGGCACCTGCACGCCGGATCGATAGGTCACGGTAGGAAGGGGAGTGCCTTTTCGGTTTGGAGTAGTTCTGATGTTGGGGAGGGGGGAGGGGAGGGGACGGCGAGTCCGGCGTTACAGATGGCTGCTTTTACTGCGGGTGGTTTTGGGAACAATAACCAGGGGGCTAATGGGGTCAATGGGGCGGTGGTGTCGCCTTTGCCGCAACGGCCGCCGGGGATTGGAGGTATGGATGTCAATCAGATGGGTATGATGGGGATGCCGGTGGGGATGGGCATGGGGATGGGCATGGGGATGGGCATGGGCATGTTTGCCCCGCCGCCGGGGGTGCAGTTGCCGGTCTTGGTGCCTAGTCCGGGTATTGCCCCCGGGAGCGGGAGCGCGTTTGCTTGCTCGCCCGTGCTGGAGGACGGGGAGGAGGAGGAGGAGGAGGAGGAGGAGGAGGAGCAGGAGGAGAGGACGGTTATCGAGAGGGGGTTGGCGCCTGCTTTGCCGGTTGTTGAGGGGGTTAATGTTCATGGTGCTGCGGGGGAGAAGGGGCCAGGGGAAAGGAGCACAGGGACAGAGGGCTTTGTTGTTAGTGAAGGGGAAAGGCAACGGCCGGTCATGGGGCATCGACACAAGGGGTCGGCGGATAGCATTTCTTACACGATGGCTGACGGTGATGAGGGAAAACGATGGGTCGTGGAAAGGAGAAGGACAGGGGAGACGGGCGAGGTTGAGATCCTCGGGAGGGAAGTGCTGGACGGGGGAAGGATATAGGAGTCAGGTGATGAATGATGTGCACTGTACACGGTTGGGTAGGTCTGGAGTTGGCCGTTTGGTATCATTTAGCCGTCATGGGAGGCGCATACTTGTTAATGGTGGCATTAAAAGGATCAAAGGGGGCATATATATGCATATATTTATATATATATATATATATATATTTGGTCATGGTGATAGAGGACTTGCGGCAACATGCATTATTTCTGACTTTGTCCCTCTGTTTCTATCGTTCTTTGCCGTCGGCGGCCCTAGAGATCAATCCTCACCACCTGCCCTCCCACCTGATCATTCTCCCCCTCCAGTCCCCCGGTGGTAGCAAACAAGACCTTCCTCCCCGACCAGCCCTTCGCGAATTTCACCGCCGTAACACCCTTCAGCGTCACATCCTCGGTCCCATTGACGATAGTCTCCTGCGTCCACTGCTGTCCCCATGCGGCCTGAGTAACCTTGACGACCCTCCCCCTCTGCCAGGCAATGTAGGCGCTCTTGCCGGTGTGGTCGAAATCGAGATCGTCAAACGCGTTGACCCACCCGGGGTCCTGAATCTGGGCCAGCACTTGGATTTGGCTGCCCGAGGGGATGTACCCCTGGTTGGAGAGTTTGATCCTCCCGAAATACCCCTGGCCGGAAACGGTAAAGTAGAGGTATCCGTCGAACAGGGGCCGGGCGGCGAGGCCGTTGATGCCGAGGGGGAAGACTGTGCCGCCGAGGAGCTGGGGGGATTGGAGGATTGTGGTGACGGTGTTGGTTGTTGTGTCGATTCGGAGGATGGAGCCGGTGAGGGAGTCGGCCGAGAGGATGATGCTTTTGTTGGAAGGGAGGGCGAGGAGGCCGTTGGGGAGGGGGTAGTTGAGGGGGATGGAGTTCAGGAGGGTGGGGGTGGTGGAGTTGGGGGGGAGGGAGAAGATGTGGAGGGCGGTTGTGGTGGGGTCGAAACCGAGGCCGGCCATGACGCCGCCTGTGACGGCGTAGGTGGTGGGGGAGAGGGAGGTTAGGCCTGTGTAGGAGGTGCAGTTTGGGAAGGGGGTGAGGGCGGTTGGGGTTGTGGGGGAGTTGGGAGAGAAAAGGAGGAGGGAGGGGGAGAAGGAGGAGAGTAAGAGGCGGGAGTCCGGAAGGGGAAGGAGGTTTTCGAGGAAGATAGGGTTTGTGGGGGGGTAGGCGAAGAGCTCGGTGATGGAGGGGGCTGACGGGGACGGGTGAGCCAGTGATAGGGGGATGGCCCCGAGGAGGGCGAGGTGGTGAAGGTGCATCTTGTCTGTTGATGTTGATGTTGATGTTGGTGTTTGTGTGTGGTGAGAAAAGGGGATGTTGAGTTGGTTTTTATAAGACGACTTTGCCTGCCGAGCCCAGAAACCTGGTCGACGAAGTGACATCCCATACGTGCGCTTATTGAGGTGGTACCATTGACCCAAGGCAGCGGACGAAGTTGGCACCCTGGTCAGAATCTGCGGCTGGTGTTGGCTGTCATCACACCCCTGTGCCGACAACACACATCGCTATACCAATGTTGTACACGCCCTAAACCTAAACCGCAATAACCTCTAGGCTCCAGCTTAACATCCACCTTCACGGCATCGTTACCCGCCTGCGCTTTGATTTCCTCCAACTACACAGTATCCACCCCAACCAGCAACCCATCATGCAGTTACTGCCCGTTCAGTCATATCCCCTTGAGTCTGTCCCTGATAATCATATCCCCAATATTGAGCAACCCTCATCTCCATAGCTTTGTCCTTGGGCCGCCGTCTCCCTCAAGCGCAACTCGCATTACCCAAAAGGCCAATACAAGTTATAAAAAAAAATCAAATCCTGTGATGTAATCTGGGACTGGAGGTAGCCGTGAAGACTGAATGCGAACTCAGATCATGATGCGTCTAACTAACTATTGATTCCAACGATATCGACCTTCATTCGTTTCCATCTTTTGATATCTGGTGAAATTCAAGTTGATGTCCACAAGATATAGGGACTACCCTACACATAGCTTACCTAATGTTGTCCACCGAGTCTTTATAGAGCTTGGGCCGTCTAATCTACAAACCTTGATCCTCTTTACAAAGACCTTTACCTTAATCAAAAAGTCATGTTGAAAATGTTGAAACAATCTTGTCGAGTTGGGCCCCACTTCCCGAGACTCGGCCTTTTGGCGTCGGAGGCAAATCCTTGACTCGATTTTGCTGGCGCCGTCACGATTCACCTCTGACTGGATACCCACGATAGATCGTTATCCACCGACTTTATCTAAACTCCACCATGTTCTCGCCTTATCGACGATTTCGTCATCCCGCCCTGTCGGAATTTTCGGAATCTAGAAACGTGGTCCTGGAACAACAACCTGGGATTTTTTTCTTCTGTTTGGCGCTAGCTTACTGTTTTGCCACGCTTGGTAAGATAGCTCGAGATGGCTTTTCTGCAAAGAAAAGACGTGCTTTCTTGGGCGAAAAGAATTACCGGAAAAAGATTAGGTAGCAACAGGGAGGCCCCGGTGCCGGAACAACTACCTGTATCGTGAAGATGCACTATTCAGTCCGTGACAGCCCAGTACAACAAGCTGCATTACTAATTTTGATACTCGGCAAGGTGGAGATTTCGAAACAGAAAAATGGATTCGAGCGCAATCTATGGAGTCGCTCATGGTTCTGGGCATTGGTAATGGATGCCGCGGAGGAGAAGGGAAGGGGGTGGAGGGGTGGTATATATCTCGTCGTTTCCTCACTCACTCTGAGTTTTGTGTCTGGTCCTGTTCTTTCATCATCACCTCTACCTCTACCTCATCTTTGATACCCTTACTTGCCAGTCTTTTCCCAGACTTGATCTCAGCCGCCCTTTCGAAATAATCAAAAAATGACCGACTACAAGTTTGAAGGATGGCTTGGCCTCGATGCCAGCTCGGCCGAGGGCAAGATGCAATGGGGCGAGTTTGAGCCCAAGCCTTGGGAGGAGACCGACATCGATATCAAGATCTCTCACTGCGGTATCTGCGGCAGCGATCTTCACACTCTCCGCTCCGGATGGGTATGTTGTCCTCACCAACTCTTTCCGAGACTCCCGAGCCAGCACGGAATGCTAACGTGAAACACCAGGGCCCAACTCTCTACCCATGCTGCGTTGGTCACGAAATCGTCGGCAAGGTCGTCAGAGTCGGTTCTCAAGTCAAGCACCTCGCTCTCGGCGACCGCGTGGGTGTCGGTGCCCAGTCCGACTCTTGCTGCAGCCGCACGGGCAAGCCTTGCGAGGCCTGCGAGTCTGGCCAGGAGAACTACTGCCCCAACAAGCACGTCGGTACCTACAACGGCGTCTACCTCAACGGCGGCAAGTCCTACGGCGGTTACGCCACCTACAACCGCGTTCCCGCCCGCTTCGCAGTCAAGATTCCCGAGGGCATCTCCAGCGCCGAGGCCGCTCCGATGTTGTGCGGTGGTGTGACCACCTACGCTCCCCTCAAGCACCACGGCGCCGGTCCTGGCAAGACAGTCGGCATCGTCGGTCTCGGTGGCCTCGGTCACTTTGGTGTCATGTGGGCCAAGGCTCTCGGTGCGGACAAGGTCGTTGTCATCTCTAGAACAAACGCCAAGAAAGAGGACGCCCTCAAGATGGGCGCTGACGAGTTCATCGCTACCGCCGAGGACCCCAGATGGGGCAAGACCCACGCCAACACCATCGATTTGATCGTCTGCACTGTCAGCCAGACCGACATGCCGGTACAGGACTACTTCAACCTGCTCAAGTTTGACGGTGTCTTTGTGCAGGTCGGTCTGCCCGATGACGGCTTCCCAACCTTCCAGCAGAAGCCCTTGATCTTCAAGCGCATCAAGATCACTGGCAGTTTGATCGGCAGCCCGGATGACATCAGGGAGATGTTCGACTTGGCCCTCGCCAAGGGTGTCAAGCCGTGGATTTCTACCATCCCCATGAAGGACGCCAACCAGGCTATTGTCGATTTCGAGAAGGGAGCGCCGAGATACAGATTCGTCTTGGAGAACGAGCCCGAGGCCAAGGCTTCCCTTTGAGTGGTAGAAAATGGGTACAGACACAGAGATAGACATAGACGGGGAGTGCGAGGTAGAGCGATCAGCATGAATTTAATGATACCATAACCATCATCAATCTAAATCCTTCTTTTCAGTCCTTCTTGCACCCACCTGCCTCAGTGAAGGCATTCCTGTTTGCGTTCTACCACGTCCACTTCATCTGCTCACCCTGCTTCTCCTGCTCCTTCATATCCTTCAACTGCCTCAACCTCTCCTGCTCCTCCTTTTCATAAACAAGATCAGTCTTTCTCTTCCACGTGCGGGATCTCGTCTGCTCGAAATCCTTCTCCTCAGCTCCGCCAAGGTTGTCACCGTCGTGGTCGGGCAAATCATCACACGACCGCAAGCTTCCAGAGCCCCGGTAGCCTGCTGGCCAGCAAGGGTGAAGCTCAGTGGGCTCGCCGCCAAAGTCGGCCAGCTCGTGACCCTTGGACTTTTCAGACCCAAAGCCGGGCAGCTCGGGGCCCTGGGACTCGTCAGACCCGAAGTCAGGAAGCTCCAGGCCCTCGGAGTGGAAAGAGAGGGCCCCGTCAGTGCCAAAGTCAGGCTCCTTAGGGTCCGTTGACTTGCCAGACCCAAAGTCAGGGAGCTCGGGACCCGTTTCTGAAAGGTCAAGGGAGTTGACGTCGATCGGTCCCAACGGCTTGCGGTCAGCCCAGGCCAGCATCTTCCTGTCTCTGTCTTGCTCCAAAACCTCCCTCGGCACCACCGGCCGTCCCGTCTCCTTGGCCACGGCACCAACGACAGCCCTCCTCGGCAAGGTCACCCACCCCTTCCCTTCCTCATCCACCCAGAGATCCTCCCAATCGCGAAGCTGGCCCTCCTGACTACGACGAACCGACGCCTTCCCCGTAGGCTGAGCAGCCGCCCACTGCAAGTTCGCCGCCCCGTTCATGGTCTGGGCGACCGGGACGCCAGCGCACTGGGAGCAGATCTCGCTCGCGATGGAGAGGACATCGGGGGCTTTTGCCGCGCAGGCGGCGATGACGCAGGGGGCGGCGGCTTGCTGGATGGCGGCCCAGTTGTTGCACTGGCAGGTGAGGTCGGAGGCGGTGGGGCAGCCGTTGGAGGACGCGGCCGTGTCGATGCAGCTGATCTGGTTTTCGTGTTAGTGTCAAACCGAGGGTATAATAGAGGGAAAACATACGGCGCACTTGGGCATCTCAGCTGTTGCAGGGCACTCGGCGGCCAGCGAGCGCATGGAGGGGGAGGAGGAGTCGGCGAACTCCATCCTGTGAACCTGGGCCGAGGCCCGAGCCAGGAAGACGACAAGCGGGACGGTTGGGTGGAGATGCATTGTGGTGGTGGTGGTGGTGGTGATGGTGATGTAGCAGTCTTGAACTGTCTTTGATGATGGTGATAGTAGATGATGGCGTGCTCAGGGGTCAACTTATACTGGTGGGTGATGTTTAAGCAGATACGTGGATGGGATGACAGTGACACTGCGACATCCGTGTTTGCTACCAACTGGCGTCAAGAATTTCCATGATTGCCATGCTGGTTGCACCCGTAGATGCATCGAGCCCGATCAGTAAAGGGAGTGTGTGCTGACCCTTACCCCTGAGCCCCTATTCCGGCTCGCACACGCCAGCGTTGCATTGTGATGATGTGGTTGCCGTGAGAGGTGAGACCGAAGGCAAACGTGATGACGATTTCCCAAACATCGGATCAGCCATTACACAGAACTGAAGTGGAAGGCAACTTCATCTGATCTCATCGATTAACTTGTCATCTCACAACCTCTGAAGCAGTGAATAGGCCTTCATGGTGTTCACATGTCAGCTACCTCCCTAGTAAATCGGTGTTAGAGTGGTTGGCCCAGCAACATCAACAGCTACCCCTCATTCCCCTCCATTTCCCCAAAAGCTGTGGTTGAACCCTAAACGCCGAAACAAGTCCAGACTCTCAGATGCAGCCTCGCTGATTGATGACCATAAGGGAGAGCAAAAAGAGAAAAGATGACAGCTGGATTGCATTCAGCCGCCAGAAAGAGTCACATTGAGGCCGGGGTAGCTCGGCCGAGGTCGGGGGTGGACGGAATCCAGCTCCGTGGCGGCACCGTTCGTGGGATGCTGCTCGGGTTTCCAGCACAACAATTGGTCAAAAACTTTTCTGCCCCACCTCCAACAGGTGATCTGACGGGGAACCACCCACCCACAAGCCACTTGAACCCCCCCCCATTTCGAAGGCGCATCGAACCACAGCTCACTACCCAAGAAACTCGGTAGACTCTAGAACTGCCAGACCGGCGAGGTAAAATCCACACCTTCCCAACCGTCATTTCTGTGTTGTTTCTCTCTCCTTCACCTCGACACTGACACCTCCTCAGAGAGACAGACGAGACGCAAGATGCTTTCCTCCCTCAGAGTGGTTTCGCGCCGGGCCGCCCTTGCTGGCCGCGCCCAATTCACCCTCCGCGCTGCTTCTACGTGGGCCAATGTCCCTCAAGGTCCCCCAGTATGTTTTTGGTTGATCTGTCCAACCGTGTCAACGGCGTCAACGGCGTGGTTGCCTTTGCGCAACTGTCAGTAGCTAACGTTCTTCTGCAACAGGATGTATGTTTCCTGTCACCCTACCACCAGTCTTCCCGACGGTTCCTCGCGCGCGCATGAGGTAGTGTCCAGTGCCGTATGACGTTTTGCTAACCACCGGGACCCGTCGATGACTTTTCACAGGCCATTCTTGGTGTGTTTGTTCCTCCCGGTTGCCTTTGCGCAAGGCGTCACAGACCCAAGACCGAAAACTAACGTCTGTTGCTCGTCTCCAGGTATCACGGAAGCTTTCAAGGCCGACACTTTCGACAAGAAGATCAACCTCGGTTCGTTCCGTTCCCGTCCCCAAAAGCGAATATCCCGCGCGCGAGACTAACAACCCCCCCTCAAGGTGTCGGCGCCTACCGCGATGACGCTGGAAAGCCCTATGTCCTGCCCTCTGTCCGTCAGGCTGAGGAGAAGGTGATTGCCTCGCGCCTCAACAAGGAGTACGCTGGCATCACCGGTGTCCCCGAGTTCACCAAGGCCGCTGCCGTTCTCGCCTATGGCAAGGACTCCCCGGCCCTCGACCGTGTTGCCATCACCCAGTCCATCTCCGGTACTGGCGCCCTCCGCATTGGCGGCGCTTTCCTCGCCAGGTTCTTCCCCGGCGCAAAGACCATCTACATTCCCCAGCCCTCGTGGGCCAACCACGCCGCCGTCTTCAAGGATTCCGGCCTCGCCGTGGAGAAGTACGCCTACTACAACAAGGAGACCATCGGCCTCGACTTCGAGGGCATGATCGCCGACATCAACAAGGCCCCCAACGGCTCCATCTTCCTCTTCCACGCCTGCGCCCACAACCCCACCGGTGTCGACCCTACCCCCGAGCAGTGGAAGGAGATCGAGGCGGCCGTCAAGGCCAAGGGTCACTACTCCTTCTTCGACATGGCCTACCAGGGCTTTGCCTCGGGTGACATCCACAAGGATGCCTTTGCCGTCCGCCACTTTGTCGCCCAGGGTCACAACGTTGCTCTCTCCCAGTCGTTCGCCAAGAACATGGGTCTCTACGGCGAGCGCATCGGTGCCTTCTCCATCGTCTGCGAGAGCGCCGAGGAGAAGAAGCGCGTCGACTCCCAGATCAAGATCCTCGTCCGCCCCATGTACTCCAATCCCCCCATCCACGGTGCCCGCATCGCCGCCGAGATCCTCAACACCCCCGCCCTCTACGACCAGTGGCTTGTCGAGGTCAAGGAGATGGCCGATCGCATCATCACCATGCGTGCCCTCCTCAAGGAGAACCTCGAGAAGCTCGGCAGCAAGCACGACTGGAGCCACATCACCAGCCAGATTGGCATGTTTGCCTACACTGGCCTGTCGCCCGAGCAGATGGATGCGCTGGCCAAGGAGCACAGCGTCTACGCCACCCGCGACGGGAGAATCTCGGTTGCTGGCATCACCACCGGCAACGTCGGGAGACTGGCCGAGGCCATCTTCAAGGTTACCGGTTGAACACCTGTAAAAATAATGTAATGAAGTAAAACATGAAAAATTTCCGGAGTACATTTTGGGTGATTGGGGGTTTGTTTTTTTGCGCGCGCGTGTGTGTGAAGGGAAGAAAAAAGATGCCTTGTCGTATAGACAAAGATTTATCGTATCTATAGACGATGGATGGGATTGGGCTTGTACACAAAAAGAAGCATGGTTTGATTTGGATTTAATTCTCCCTCTCAAGCAGTATCCAACCTCTCCAAATCCTTTCTGACCTCGTCCAACTGCCTCCCCATGTCAGCATACACCCTCGCCATTTCCCTCATTTTCCTCGTCTTTTCCCTTTCCGTGCTTGCGTCTTGGTGGTGATACTCCCCCAGCTCCCCCTCCAGCCCCCTGATTCTCTCTCCTAACCGCGACTTGGCATCCCTCAGATGTCGAGAGTAATTCCCCAACGCCGTGGCCACTTCTGGACTGTAAACCTCTTTTTTGAGCGCCCGACTGAGAGCTTTGATCTCGAGCTCCTGCTTCTGCGCGACGAGGGCCCTTTCGGAGGCCGAGTATTCTAGCCATCGAGATACGGGACCGTGTTTGGCCTCGAGGGACCTGATCAGCTTGGAGAGGATGAGGATTTGCTGATCGAGGAGGTTGCTGACCGAGACGGCGAGGGAGAGGCGGGAGCGGAGGAGGGAGTATTTCTTGTGGTGGAGGGTTTCGAGCTGGGTGAGGGTGAAGGCTGGGAGGGAAGGGATGGAGCGGTGGAGGAAGGAGGGGTTGGTGTTTGGTTGGGAGAGGCGGGCGAGGGTTAAGGCGCTGGTGTGGAGGGTTTGAGACAAGAACGAGGAGAGGAGGGGGACGTGGGAGGGGAGGAGGGAGAATGGGGGGGAGGATAGCAAGAGGGGGAGCTGGGGGGGAGGGATGGGGGAGTTGGGGGACAAAAGGGGGGGTAGGAGGAGGAGGAGGTCGAGGAGGGACTGAGGGAGGGGAGGGGGTTTTGGTTGGGCTAGGGGGAGGGGTGGCGGGAGGGGACCAGATGGTTTCAGGGGTTGGGATTCGGAGCGGGAGCGGGTTGAGCGGTGGCGGAGGAGGGATGGTTTTTCTTGGGCTGGAGGGGGTGGTTGTTCTGTTGTTGGGTGGGCGGTGGAGATGGCGTTGATGAGGAGGTGATGTTTGGCTGTTTTGAGCCGGTGGGTGTCGAGTTCCTGGTTCGGGGGTCAGTATCTATGTGAACATGGACGACAAAAAGAGGTGTAAGCGGCACCTTTCTCACCGCAGCTCGCTTTTTGGCCTTGGGGTCTTTTCGTGTGGAGGCATCGGGATTGAGGATGAGTGTTGTGAGGGTGGTGTAAAGAGCTGCAAATTCGGGATTTTGCTGCAGAACCAGATCGTCAATAGGGGGTATCATTTTGGCTGTTTTTTTATTTTGAAAAAATGAGTTGAAAGAAGGTGTAAGTCGTCGATGAGTGAGAGTCGCGATGAGTGAGAGACAAGGGTCCCTGGGAGTGAGTGAGTGCTGAGAGTGGGTGGTCCAAGCTCCTGGACACCCAACCATGGGCAACCGGCGCCGGCTGCCACAACCCATGCATTTCGGCTGCTCGAATTTTTGGAGCTCAACCTCGTCGTCGCCGTCGCCGTCGTCGCTGCTATCGTCAGTCGCCTGTGAGTTGGGCGCCCACTCCGTCAATTGCGCCTCGTGTACCAACCCGACCCCAGCCAATGCTACCGCGATAGTTTTTCCCTTCTTCACACCACCAAATTGCCCCCAGTGGGCAGCACACCACATCACAATGTCAGCCCTCCTCCCAGCGAGAACCTGCCTCCGCGCGGCGACAACCACCACTACCACCACCGGCACATTCACCCTCCCCATCCGCTCCTTCTCCACCACCCCCTCCCAACTCTACAACCAAAACAGACCTTCCGGCGGCCCCATCCCCTCGCCCACCGGCCAAGCCCCCCATATCCCCCCCTACCCTCTCGGACCCCGCCTCTACTACAAGCAGTCCAACACCGGCCTCTACGGCCACGCCACCATCCGCTACGGCAACAACGTCTCCGAGAAGAACGAGATCAAGACCCGTCGAACATGGCGCCCCAACGTCCACCGCAAGCGCCTCTTTTCCCTCTCCCTCCGCACCTGGGTCCAGACGAGGCTGACCACCCGGGTCCTCCGGACCATTGACAAGGTCGGTGGGCTGGACGAGTACCTCTTGGGGATCAAGTCCAACAGGATCAAGGAGCTGGGTCCGTGGGGCTGGAGGTTACGCTGGAGAATCATGCAGACCAGGGCTGTCAAGCAGAGGTTCGCCGCCGAGAGGAAACAGTTGGGGTTGGTGGACGGGGTGTTGGAGAAGCAGGTGAGGGAGGAGAACAAGAGGTACAAAATGGAGCAGAAGCAGATTCAGTTTTATACCAAGAAGAAGCTGGGTATGACGGGGTCGGAAGCGTCGACTGGGCAGCATGTGCTTCCGGATGGGAGGGTAGTGGATGAGGCGGGCAGGGAGGCGTATATCAAGGAGACGGATGCCATATTGTCGGAGACAGGTAGTGAGCAGATTCTCGAACTGGGCGAGGTCGAGGTGGCCAAGGATGAGGGCTTCATGAAGGAGAAGCCTGCACCGAAGAAGGCCCCTAAGAAGGCGAAGGTGTAGAGGATGAGCAGATGCGAAGCAATGTAAATTTATGTGTACACATCTTACATGTATTTCTGAACATGTCCGTCTCGATTTGGTCCATCTTGCTCAAGTCCATCTTGCTCAAGCTTTCTTCAACATGCTCCAGCTGCCTTACGACTTTACCCCTAGGAATATCGACATGATTTCTCTCTTGGCTGGAAGAGTAGGCCAAACAGAATGGCGAAGCTATTGTGAGCATAAATACAAGAAAGCATTACCTGGAAACTGTCACTCGCTCTGCTCTCATCAGCTAATCAAATCAATACTCTGCTACCGAGTTCCCTTGCAGATTGTTTTTGACTCTCTACACTCATGTTGCGCATGGCATTGATATGTCCTGGCTTCGGCCACCAAGATAAACTAGTAGCTCCAGAATGAGATAATATCCCCGACGAAACCGAATTACCCCAGGCGTTATTGTTGCGTGGTCTCAGAAAACAAAGAGATGGCAAGAAAGCTATTTTGAGAATTAAAGCTAGGGATCTTGGACAATTGATTGGCTGACAGCTCCCGCCCTGGTAAAGTGGATCGCTGGTAGCCGCCGTTCCTGAGCAACGTCAGCCAATCAATTGGCAAGCTTGTCCGTCTGGTCTTGCGTCTTGGCACAACTCCGAGAGTGACGGCTCATGAAGGGATCTCTGCGAGGTCAACTTGATGAGTCACCTGAATGGTGTAAGTAAGTTGAGATGTTGAATGGAGAATCATCGGAAGAATCAGCTTTCAAGGTATTGAAGTACGATATACTGGAAGGCAGAATAACGGGCAGCAAGTGAGGCGGGTGGCTGGCCTCAGGGCAACAGGCAGGTGTGGCTTGGCATTCGATGTGCGGTTTGAACCACAACTGAGCAACTGCAACAAATTCACCTCCAGTTTCGCATCGCCATCTCCTTCAAGTTCCATCATCATCCTAGCTATGAGCGACGACTGGGCTGGCACACAGAGCAGACACATGGATATGCACAACACAACAAACACCAGCAGTCAATCTTGCGGACACTCAACTCTCAAAATCCTCCGGTTCCGTGACGGGTAGTGCCCTGGTGACAGCCGATGCCAGATCTCGCAGAGTTCCTCCCACGATGTGACAAGACCGTTGAATGCAAGATCGGGTTCAGCTACCTTTATCCTGTTCAATCAACAGAGACTGACCGTCATGTGAGGTCGCCTCGCAGTTTGACGACGTGGTTTCGGCAGCCGCCCCGGAGGACCCCGGACGGAGAAACGACTGGCTCACACGCCCCCGGCGCTTAAGGCGAGCGCTTCAAGATGGCGTCGCAATTCACCTTGTATGGCTTTGTCGACACCGACAAAGAGCAGCCCTGTCTCTATCGTCTGGGGCCCTGGGTCATGTGCGGGCCGTGTATTCACCATTCATTCGCTTTCTCTTATTGTCAACATCTGCCCCTCGTCATTGTTTCGCGACACAGTCCCATTGTCTCTTTTCCTCCATTGTCCATCACCACTGTTGTTTCGCGTGGCAGTTCAACCTCAATCATGCTCACCTGGCTTGCTTGAGTCTGTCATTTTTCTTCTGTCATTTTCTTTTTCCATTTCCTTGACTTCTTATTTGCTGCTCAGTTTCTTATTTCGGTTTCCATACTCATCAACGATATCATCGAGGTACATACATACATACGGCAACGAGACACACGATACACAACAATCCATTATTCTTGGCTGGATCAAGATACCTTCACTAGTTTCCTTACAACAAAATGACCTACGACGAGAAGAGCAGGGCCGGAGGGCCAACCACGGTGCCACCTGTTCCCGCCAGCCTCAACGCCAACTCCTGGGAGGTGATCGACCTCGATAGAAGTCAGCAAAATCAGGCAGCTCCCAAGCTTCAACCACATGCCCACACCGATCCCACCGTCACTCCTTACCTCGGCCTCCGCGCCAGGCTCTCTCAGCTCTGGTTCAACCGCTGGACCGTTCTCCTCATCCTCGTTCTCGTCCGCGTCCTCCTCCTCACCGGCAGCCTCAACGACAATATCGGCGATGCCAAAGTCAAAGCCCTCTCAGCATGCACCAAGGTCGAAGATGTCGGGAGTGCCATGGCGTCCATGCCTCATTACTTGTCTGTGGGTGTCAACTCGATGGCGGCGGAGGGAATTGAGAAGGCTGTTTCTGCCATGGTTCAGATCCTGATGTTGATCCTCACTGGGGTCGAGAACCTGGTTTACTTTGTCATCAACATGTACGTTGGCACATGGGCCTGTCTCATTGCAGCTCTTATCCACGGTGCCCTCGAGGTTGGCGCTAAGGGCATCGAGGCGGCAACAAAGTTCATGAACGATGCCATTGGCACCCTCACTGGTCAGATTTCAGAGACTATTGAGGATGTACAGAAAGCTCTCGAGAACGTCGGTGATGCAGTCGGCAATTTCGCAGGCAACTTGATCGGCCCCATTTCGATTCCTAAGATTGACATCAGCCGCCCCCTTGCCGACCTCAAGGACATCAACATCAACTCGACGGATATGGTTGATAGCATCGTCAAGCTCGACAAGAAGGTGCCTACCTTCGACCAGGTAGAGAATTTCACCAAGAACGCCATTGGCATCCCGTTCCAGTTCGTCAGAGAGCAGCTCAACTCCAGCTTTGGCAACTACCAGTTCGACAAGACCGTCTTCCCCGTTGCGCAGAAGCAGGCTCTTTCATTCTGCTCGTCCAACTCGTTCCTCAACGACTTTTTCCAATCGCTCTTCGAGATCATCGCCAAAGCCAAAATTGCCTTCTTGGTAGCCATCCCTATTCTGGCCGTTCTGGCCATCATCCTCGTGGGCTGGATTGAGATTCGCCGCTGGAGAAAGGAGAAGGAGAGGGCCAGAGTGTTTACCGAGCATGGCTACGACCCGATGGATGTGGTCTATATTGCTGGCCGGCCGATGACTGCCGGTGCGGGAATCTGGCTTGGGAAGCGGTTCAGGATGACTGGCAGGAACCACCTTCTGGCGCGGTGGACGGTGGCCTATGCTACTTCGCTGCCGGCGCTGTTCGTTCTTGCCTTGGCCATGGCTGGGTTCTTTAGCTGCTTCTGCCAGTACTTGATGCTGAGGGCTGTCCAGAATAAGGCTCCGGAGCTCGCTACTCAAGTCGGCAACTTTGCCGAAGATGTTGTTGGCACATTACAGGCTGTCTCGACGGACTGGTCGGATGGTGCGAACGGAGTGATCCTGGGTCTGCAGAACGACATCAACAACGACGTCCTCGGTTACGTCACCAACGCCACGAAGGCCGTCAACAACACTCTCAACACCTTTGAAGACGAGATCAGCAAGGCGGTCGAGGCTGTCTTCAAAGACACCGTTCTGTTCAACGTGGCCAGGGACATCGTTGGCTGTGTCATTTTGCGAAAGATTGACACGGTTGAGAAGGGGCTGACGTGGGTGCATGACCACGCCAAGGTGACGCTGCCGCTCTTCCGCAATGATATGTTCAGTGCCGGAGCCAACGACAGCGTCAATGGCGACGGTGAGCTGACCAGCTTCCTGGCTACGCCTGCTAGTGTCACGACGGATGAGATCACGGACGCGGTGGCCAAGGTGGTGAGCAAGCTGCAGAGCGGCATCGTTCAAGAGGCGCTCATCTCGCTGGCACTTCTTCTGGTTTATGTCATCATTGTTCTTGGGGGTGTGGTCTACGCGCTGGTCAGGATGACGCAGAACGACAAGACACGCGGTCTGGGCGGTGACAGATGGGGCGTGAAGTTCGGGAGCAGACCTAACAGTTTTGCTCCCGGCGACACAGCCGCCAACAGACGACACCAACGAGATGTCCAGGCAGACGAGCAGGAAGAGCCGAGTGCGTATCATGACTACCGACAAGAGGTGGTTTATGCCGGGAGCGTCAAGAGGGGGAAGGTCGAGTCGGAGAAGTGGAATACGCATGCGAGAAAGAGCAGTTACCCTACCGTTGAGGATTCCGGGTACTCTGGCCGATAGGGACGGCGGGAGAAGAAGGATATCAATGGGGGCAGTTATGAGGAGAGCTCGTCCTCTGGAGCCGGGCTGGGACAACCACCGCCGATGTACTCGGTCATTTAATATTTTTTTTTTTCTTTTCGTTTCACACTTGGTTTCTTTTGTTGCTTGCATGGTTGGTAAGGCGTTTGGATAGCGAGACGTTCCAATATATATACCTCGGTAGATTGGCAAACAGACCCAGATCATCAAAAAAGACATCCGGCATGCATTTACTTGTTGTTGTTGCGATTTATGTGAGATCCCCTGATTGCTGGGACTCCAACGGGCAAGATATAAGATACTTGGTATATATATGAAGCCCAGTTTGAGTTGGATCTGTGCAATCGAAATGCCTTTTTCTTTGTGAGATCCCAAAGTGGACTTGAATAAACCCATTGTGTTGTCTTTTTGATGACGGGCTTGTCCGCAAGTATCCACGATCTCCGGCACCTCGGGTCGTGATGACCGGCGCCGTGGCCTCTTCAGGCATCGCGGGACATGGCCTCCGCAATCGGGGAAGGCCCAGGTCGTGGCGAGCCGGCAGAAAAATTCCATGTTCGGTGACGGGGGCGAGACTGCAGCACGCACTGCGGTCGAGAGGGGCACTGGAGGAGGGGGCGGTGACTCAACCCCCAGAAGGGCTCCGCTAATTTTCTGCCACTTTACAGGGGGGGTGCCGCTGATATGAGGTTATGACTCGCCTCCCCCTTCAACCACAACTCCAAACAAAGACAGAAGCAGAACCCGGGGAGAAACTTGTTGACATATTTCTGCTGCTGAATCCCGACCTTCCTTCTCCTTCCCACCCAATTGGTCTCTCGATTGCCAGCACGCGCATTCATTCAATATGGAAGGCCTCAAGCAGACGTTTGCTCGCTGCAGGGCGCAGAACAGGGTCAGTAACTTTCCCACCACTCAACAGCCCCGCCATTTTTATTTTTTATTTTTTTATTTTGGATATCCCAACGGCCTGAATCCCGGAATCCGGGGAACAGGGAAGAACGGGGAACGGCTGTTCAAGAACAAACAAGAGAGAGCCAATTGCTGACCTGTTCTATTCGCAACCACAGTCTGCCCTTGTCACCTATGTCACGGCCGGTTTCCCCAACCCCGCAGCCACTCCCGATGTCCTTCTGGCTATGGAGAAGGGCGGCGCCGGTATGCAAATATTCTTCCTTTTTGTGCTGCCACTGAAAGACACAAAACCGTTAACTTGTCGCCAACAGATGTTATTGAGCTCGGCGTTCCGTTCTCTGACCCAATTGCCGATGGCCCTACAATCCAGACTGCCAACACTGTAAGCTTACCTTGCCCAGCGTATTTCTCGACGAGCGGCGAACAAGCCACTGACGAGAAAACACACAGATCGCTCTCCAGCATGGCGTGACCACCGAGGGCGTCCTCGACATGGTCCGCGTGGCCCGCAAGCGTGGCCTCAAGGCTCCCATTCTCCTCATGGGCTACTACAACCCCCTCCTCAGTTACGGCGAGGAGCGTCTCCTCAAGGACTGCAAGGAAGCCGGTGTCAATGGCTTCATCATTGTCGATCTGCCCCCCGAGGAGGCCGTCTCCTTCCGCAGACTCTGCACCCGCGGCGGTCTCTCCTACGTCCCCCTCATTGCTCCCGCCACCTCGGATGCCCGCATGCGTATCCTCTGCCAGCTCGCCGACTCCTTCATCTACGTCGTCTCTCGCCAGGGCGTCACCGGTGCTAGTGGCACCCTGAACGCTCACTTGCCGGAGCTCCTCGCCCGTGTGAAGAAGTACAGTGGCGACAAGCCCGCGGCCGTTGGTTTCGGTGTCAGCACTCGCGATCACTTCCAGTCCGTGTCTCAGCTTGCAGATGGTGTTGTCGTCGGCAGTCAGATTGTTACTACCATTATGAACGCCGCCGAGAACGAGATCAACAAGGCTGTCCAGGAGTACTGCGGTTACCTTTGCGGTCGCACCACCTCCCCCGAGGAGGAGGCCACCCGCGAGGTTGGCATTCTCGAGGCCATCAACGGTGCTCAGGAGACTGGAGATGTGTCCGTGGATGCTGTCATCAAGGAGACGGATGACCTTGTTGCCCAGCTCGACATGATCAACTCTGATCTCCCCAAGCGTTTCGGCGAGTTTGGTGGCCAGTACGTCCCCGAGTCCCTGATGGACTGCCTTTCCGAGCTTGAGGACGGCTTCAACAAGATCAAAGATGACCCGGCTTTCTGGGAGGAGTACCGCTCTCACTACCCCTGGATGGGCCGCCCCGGTCACCTCCATCTGGCTGAGCGCCTGACGGAACACGCTGGTGGTGCGAACATCTGGCTTAAGAGAGAGGATCTCAATCACACCGGTTCCCACAAGATCAACAATGCCCTCGGTCAGCTTCTTCTCGCCAGGAGATTGGGCAAGACCAAGATTATTGCCGAGACCGGTGCCGGCCAGCACGGTGTAGCCACAGCTACCGTCTGTGCTAAGTTCGGCATGGAGTGCACCGTCTTCATGGGTGCTGAGGATGTTCGCCGCCAGGCTCTTAATGTGTTCCGCATGAAGCTTCTCGGCGCCAAGGTCGTTGCCGTCGAGGCTGGCAGTCGCACCCTCCGCGACGCCGTCAACGAGGCTCTCCGCTCTTGGGTCGTCAACCTCGAGGACACCCATTACATCATTGGATCTGCCATCGGTCCCCACCCCTTCCCCACCATTGTCCGCACCTTCCAGTCCGTCATTGGCAGAGAGACCAAGCAGCAGATGCTCGAGAAGCGTGGCAAGCTCCCCGATGCCGTCGTTGCTTGCGTCGGTGGCGGCTCCAACGCCGTCGGCATGTTCTACCCCTTCGCCGAGGACAGGAGCGTCAAGATGTTGGGCGTGGAGGCTGGTGGTGACGGTGTCGATACCCTTCGCCACAGTGCTACTCTCACTGCTGGCTCCAAGGGTGTTCTCCACGGCGTCCGGACCTACATCCTCCAGAACGAGCACGGCCAGATCGACGAGACCCACTCCGTCTCCGCCGGTCTCGACTACCCCGGCGTCGGCCCCGAGTTGTCCAACTGGAAGGATACCGAGCGTGCCAAGTTCATTGCTTGCACTGATGCCCAGGCCTTTATTGGTTTCCGTCTGATGAGTCAGCTGGAGGGTATCATTCCCGCCCTTGAGTCTTCCCACGGTATCTGGGGCGCCATTGAGCTCGCCAAGACCATGAAGAAGGGCGAGGACGTTGTCATTTGCCTGAGCGGCCGTGGCGACAAGGACGTGCAGAGCGTTGCTGATGAGCTGCCCAAGATTGGACCTGTCATTGGCTGGGACTTGCGCTTCTAAGCTTGCTTTTTTTGCTTGCTCCTTCACTTGGTGGGGGTGAATGCAGTTTTTTTTGGACTTGGATTTTAAAAAAACAATATCAAGCAGAGGGACATATCTGTTACATAGATGGAGCGGAGTTGATCTCGAATGCCGGGTGTACCAGGCCACCGTTTGGGTCGGTCGTGGAGGAAATATATTGGCATTTTGGCCGTTACTTGTTCTTGGTCTCCAGTGATGTTTTCTCCCCGTGCTCGGCTCTCTTTTGTGCGATGTTCCTTTCTGTCTACATGAGTTCAACCTCGCACGTTTCTGCCTTGTTGGACACTTCCGAGCCACCGTGCTGAGCACGAGAGTAAAAGATGCCCACCCTGTAGTGCCTCCCTTGTGAGTCAGCTGGATAGAGCAACAGACCCCAGACATCTCTCTTGTGTTTTTGGTCCTGACAAAACGAGCAAGTCCCCCCACCCCTCCCGACTGAAAGTCTGGGTCGTCGAGAAATGTCTCGCTGTGTTCTGTTGGAAAGAGAATTTTGGTCGTTGCTTCTGCACCTGGTTTGATGCTGCCAGCAGGCAACTCGGACAACGAGCAGCAGCTCGACAGCAGAAGCAGCTTGATCTTTGACAATTCCTCCTCTGTCGTCACCGCTGGGTTAGATCCACCAGCAGCATCATCATCCCAGTCATGCGACACCATGATGAGGTATCCCCTTTCGGCGTTTGCGCACCGCCACTCCGCGCTCTCGGTGGTGAACTCCCATTTGGGTTTGTCAGGGGGGGAGGACGTCTGACATGGGAATGACCTTCCCGGAAACGACCGAGCGAGCTGACCTCCGGGGTCAGCCTCCCAAAGGGGTTCACCTCCCCCCCCTCCGCTTGCACGTTTGATTTGACTAGGCTGAACTCCGGCCGCAGGTGGGTTCGGACACGACATTTCCTCCTGTCGGGTAGGCTGTGCACGAAGCGGAAGATGTCGTCCCTGCGGCCTGGCCGGGACCAGCTGGGGCAGCGGAGGGGGTTGCCTTTTTGGAGGGATTGCAGCAGCGATGGGAGGGTGTTGGGACGGGGGTGGTGACCACAGCGGCCGGCGACCCAGAGGAGGCTGGCGTGGAGGTCGGACCGCCAGTGTCCCGCGAGGTAGGCGTCGTTGGGGGGCAGGATGTCGTTGAATCTGGAGGCCGGACCGGACAAACCGGGGAGGAGGTCCTCTTCTATTGTCCATTTCGAGTGCACGAATTTCACGACGACGGATAGCCAGAGGTCGTAGCGGTTGTTGGTCTTGTCGCCGTGAAGGAGGGGGAGGGGGAGGAGGGAAAGGGGGGTGGTGTTGGGTGATGTGTTGCGGTCGTCGTGGTTGTTGTTGGCTTTTACTTCAGATTGGTGGCCGTTTTCGGAGAGGACAAGAGAGTTGGTTTGGACGTGAAGCATCGACTTGCCGAAGAATAATTTGCTGGTGGACATGGCCCCTTCCTGAAATACCCACCCCCTTTCGCTCCAGCTCGTGACGGATAGATCCTGCTCTAGCGGTGGGGAGGATGCCTTTGCTGCCAGCGTCCCATCGCTGTTGCTGGGCACTGATCGGAGTGTAAACACCCCGTTAACTATGCCCTTGGCAGGGGATGTGTACCTATATTCAGGGTAAACAGCTCGCTTGGACAGGAACCCCTCCAGACAGAATGACGAACACGCGGTGCAGATGGTAAGGTAAGAATGTTCATAGATCCACGCCATTTGTTGTGACTCAAACTCCCAGTCTGTCTTGCTGTTCTGGATGATAGATAAAGCGTCGATCCAGAGGTAAGGGATGCCAAGGGAGCGGCAGACCTTTACTGCGTCAAGCATGACAGGGGAGAGGTCGGAAAGGGGAATGCTGGTCATACGGGAGGGGAGGGAGGAGGTTGTGAGGGTTGTTTGCTGGATCGCGTCTAAAGAGGGACCCCAACAGTAGCTTAGGGCTGCGTATTGAATGGGATGGGGGAGCTGGGTGGTGGTGGTGAGTTTGATGGCCGAGCTGGGGGATGTGGGGAGGGAGAGGAGGCGGGTTGGTTTGAATTTCGTGGTTGCTGGTCGTGCTGCGTTGAGGATGGATTGGGTGAAGCTGATATTGGGGGCTGACCATGGCTCCTGCTGTGGTGGGGAGAAGATTTGTAACTCGTCTGCGACTTGCTCTTGAACAGAAGAGGCAGTTAGACGAAGAGATAAATCTGGTAGACGTGATGCTTGACTTACTATTCCCAGATTCAACCATAAACTGCCACACAGGCGTCGAATACCATGGGGAGGTAGTTGACAGAAACACCGAGCCATATTCAAGAGCATGTGTCAGCTCTGGTCGAACGTCGTTCCCGGTTGCCTTTCGGGGCACATAACGGAACTCAATCCTGACCCCAACTTTAGTGTTTTCCGATCTAGGACGAAGTGGATTCAAATCCACCGCCTTTTTCTCTATCCCGTCCTTCAGATAATGACACAAATCACAGCCACCCCCCGAGCCGACGCTTCAAGGCGGGAAAGTCAGGCCAGTTGTCAATGGCACAGAGGTAACTGTTAGCAATCCATTGCGACCCCTGCCACGAACTCCAAGAATACTTTCCTAGATTCTTGTCAGAGAACAGTCAACTTAGGAGTCAAGGCACTCACTCTCACATACCAACAATTCCATTCCCAACCCGCCTCAAAGCCCAAGCGCAAAACAGACACACATTGAAAACTTCTGACCGAGACGTCGTCCGCTGAGAAAACACGGCGCGCTTCAGCTCCCAAATGGTTGTCATAAGACTACCAAGACTCGCGCCTGAGCCGGTTACAAAGAGAATGAATTCATTGTCGTACGCGTTGAAACATGTGGAAGCCAACGCCTCGAGCTTGTCGATTGTTCGGGTAGCCGTGGGGATGTCAACTGCGGCACCGGACTGAATCTGCTGCAGAAGATCAAGCCCATGTTGGTGAACACTAGTCAAGGCTGTGATCCGGTATGGCGGCTTGCCTATCTCTTCGGCGAGTGAGTCCATCGCGAGGTGAATTGGTGCCCAACTGTCCCAACTGTCCCGCTTCAGGAATCTGCAAGATGAATGAACGCCGGGGCAAAAGTAAAGTGAAAAAGAAAGAAAAGCGCTGAAGCTTCTAGCCAAGAAGCTAGAGTCCAAAAACTACAACTACCATCTTCCAGATGGTAGTGCAAAGAATTGAGGTCGTGCCCGGGTTCGAACCGGGGTTACTGGAAGGCAGTGACCGAAGGCTCAAGTCAAAATCCAGAGTGATAACCACTACACTACACAACCTTGGGACATGTGCCCTGGTTCGACATTGGGTTCAAGAAGTGGGTTGAAGTCGAATTCTGAGTGGGAAAAAATAATGTTGGGACTCGGATACCGGGAGTCGAACCCGGGGCTGTTGAGAGAACAGACACTTCTGAGAAGTGAGAGTCAACGATGTTACCGCTACACCATACCCGATGAGGATGGTTCCGATTGGATGATGGATGCTAGTTCCACCGCAGGCTTTATGAGGGACCTTTACCACCCCTGACCCCTGACTTCGTATCCCCATATCTCAAATAAGCCGGGAATGGTGAACGTCTTGCAGTCTGACATCTTTGGGAGTCTTGAAGATGATTCGGAACCACAAACCCGGGTTGTCTTCCCGCACACATCGGAAGGTCACTGACGCTCCAGCCACCAACGTCTCCCGACTCCGACGGCTCAGCATCATTGCCGAAGTATTTAACACGTTTGATTATTCCATACCGACTGCCTGGGACCTCTCTTCTTTTTCATCAGTCATGTTGAACTACTCGACAAAACCTCAGCATGACCACCCTTCCCATAACCCCCTCCCTCATCCCCCCCCTCGCGGGAAGAACAGCCCTCATAACAGGCGGCTCCTCCGAAATAACCCTCTCCACTGCTCTCTTGCTGGCCGAAAAAGGCTGCTCAAAAGTCATCATCCTCGACCCAGAACACAACGACTCTTTACTCACACCAGATCCAGGCATACCTTCTTGCCTGGCTTTTCTGAGAGTTGACGTCAGGAATTGGAAGGAGCTAAAAGCTGCGGTAAAAGGATGCGGAGAAGTTGACTACGCGTTTTATGTACCAGGGCCAGAGAGGATTCTCTTCGAGGTTGGGGGTGAAGGTGATGATGATCGGGAAGGCGAAAACGGGGTGGGGATGGACTGGGCGAGGGAGGTGAGGACTGTGGGGGACTTTGTGAAAGTTTGTTGGGCGGTTATGGCGCGGTCGGGTGTTGGGAGGCTGGGGGATGAGAAGGGGAAAGGGGGGAGTGTGGTCATTTGTGTACCGGGTGGTGCTGGGGGTTACATGTCTTGTCATGTGCTGCCTCCTGTGGGGATGCCTGGAGAGGGCGTGATGGATGGGTGTGCGGGTTCTGCTGTGAGTTTGCCTTCCCGAGGAAATGAAATAACGCTGAAGAGAAGAGGTGAAGATCCTAGGAATGATACGCTCGCTGAGGACGGTTGCTATTCAAGACGGGGTAACTATCAATGGGGTTGCTGTTGGCCCTACGTTTCCGTTTACTTCAGATGCGATGCCACCAACGACACCGTTACCTCCTTTGACACCAGGTGTTCAGCTGGAGAAGCTTCCCGTCAAAACTGCCGATGAGATTGCCCTTGCACTTGTCTTTTCGGCCACAGCGACACAAAAAAGGAAGGTGGAAGTGTACGGAAAGGAGAAGGACTCTGATCTGTTTAGTGGAAAGAAGGAGGACAGGAAGTGGAATGGGAGAGTCGTCTTCACAACAGGGACATCCCCCATGGCGTACACAGAGGTCGAGGAGGGACTGGCTGATCTGAGAGGGTGGTGGCTGGGAAAGGAGAATGTGAGGATGGTAAGGATGCAGCAGGCGGTTGGGGACTTTAGGCCTTTCGAAGTGGATCACAAACGGGAGCCTTGAACCTGTCCGCAAAACCTGAATACCAAGGTAACTAAGACCTCCTCGGTGAAAGGCACAGGCTACTTTGGGTACACTTCTGAAGCGAGCCCAGTCGGCCGTCTCATTGTTTGACACTGAAATAGACGAAACAAAAACACCGACGGGCTATTGTCATTTTTCATTCGCTTATGCAGGAATATCCTTGATTCACACCTTACCACATACTGGATAGTTCCAAGCAAAGTGTGGTAGGCTGCTACGCCGCAGCTGGAAACTCGTAATTGGACCATCAACCAGAAACGGGAGGGAATTGCTCACTACTCCCCGAGTGGCCAGCCATACCACGCCTCACAAGCAGGTCGCAGCTGAAAACTCCGAAGGAAACTTGAGGAGTGGTCGTTACAAGTCTGGCTGCAGTGACGGTCTTGTGCCCTGTTGATGGTCGCGAGGGAGAATTTCGCCGCCGCCTTGGACAAAGTCTGAATAGTGGCACAGTGATGGACTGAGGCATGTGAGAGACCCAGGAATAGTACCTTATCTGGGGGATAGATACCTATATAAGGGCTGCCTCTACTCGATATTGCTATGATAAATTTCTACGTCATCAAAACAACTTCATCAATCGCCATAACAACCAACCAAAAAGTCTTTAATTGCTTACCACTCATCTTCGATCCCCAAACTTCCACCCCCAGCTTCCACCATGCCTGAGACAATCATCAAGTCCACCAACGCCAAGAAGGATGCCATCAATAAGTTGACGGACAATGGAGTCAACACTCTTCGCACAACCAGCCTGATTGTGAGCCCGCTTTCACCTTGCTAGTCTTGGATTCTTGACACTAACAGTGCAAATGTCCAGGAGTCAAAGTTCGACGCTCAAGCTCGTCGTCGTGACGCAATGGCCGGGCAGCCAGAGAACAAGAAGCCTCGGAAACGGTATGCCGGTGTCTATGTCGACATCGTTGACAAGAATGGAAGAATGGTTGCCAAGGGGACCATTCGTGTGGACTGGGATGAAAACAAGGGACCTCACATCAATGTCTCCAAAGGCAACGACAAGTTCGCCTTCATCGCCCCTTCTATCCCCAAGACAGATACGGAACTGCAGATCAACCAACAGAAGGATGCGTTGACGGATGATGTGGAGAAGAACATGAAGGACAAGAACGGCAATCTGATTTATGAGGCTGCGGCCCTTAAGAAGGCCACTGACAGGTTCTTGCACAAGGACTTTTGGGATGTGAAGAGCGTCTCGCAGACTGGCAAGCGTCTTTGATTTTCTTCGCTTCCTTTAACACTCCGACCTCGACCCCCGTCTTTTTTGCATTTAGTACTAGTACACACGGTAGACCATGATTTTTATAGGCGTTAAATGGCACTTTTACATCTTTACAAGTTTTGAATCGGGCAGTGGACATGTCATAATGTAAGGAAAAGAAAAGGGAAAGGAAAAAGAAAAACGAAAAAGGAAAAACGAAAATGAGAGCCAGAGACACGCAAGATAAGCTCGACAGTGGCCTTGCCCGCTGCGAAAGACAAAAAAGCAAAGCTTGGTTTCAAACGTCATATCTTCTCCTCTCTACCACAACACCACCGCCCCGTTTATAATCTACAGACTACACCCCCCGGTTGCCCCCGCCCGCCCCCTTTCCTCCTCTCAAGTCAAGCCGCCGCAGGCAACTTCCCATTCTTCCTCCCCGTCCAAGCAGCAATCGCATCCATCAACGGCGGACTCAAACTATCATACGTCTCCAGCCCTAACTCCCTAAACCTCGCCCTCACCTCCCCAATCTTGGCCGGATCAAACCCCTGCTCAATAACACTGCTCACAAAAGCCGCAAACTGCGGCTCCTGCCACCCCTCCTCCTCGCTCAATTCGGCATGCACAAAGTCCAGTCCGTAGAACGGATGCTCCTTCTCAATCCTCCCGTACAGATGAGTCCCGCATTCCTTGCAGGCGTACCGCTGAATGACGGCCGACTCGTCCACAATGGTTAGCTTGTCCCCGTTGGCGGTGACGGAGAGCTCGTCGCGGGGCACGACGCCGACGATGGAGAAGAGCGCGCCGGCGGGCTTCCAGCATTTGGAGCAGCCGCAGGCGTGGTTGTGAGCGACGTTGGTGGTGAGGGTGATCTCGACGGGGGAGGAGGGGCAGAGGCATTTGAGGGTGCCGCCGGGGAACGAGTCCGAGCCGGGGGTGATGCCGTTGTCGAGGAGGGGGTGTAGGGAGACCATTCTATCTGGTGATGTTGATGTTGATAATTGTTGTTCACAGGTTAAGCTGGTGCTGAGAGAGGATGATGCCCCAACGTGAAAACAAACGGGCAACAACCCCGTCTTTATAGTTACCATGCACGCTGCCAGGACATCAAAAAGAAACGGCCATAGTTCAACTACCGAAACACCGAACATACCCTTCAGATCCAGGACCGAATTATCCGGCAAGGTGCAAAAGCTCACCACGCAACCTCCTTATCCCCCCTGATGCATGGCTTGAGGTTGTGTTGCCTCCCGTCCCTGGCCGCTTATCTCTCTGCCCCTTTTACCCCAACAACTCGGTCCCCTCAAACCCCTTTTTTGCCTTGTCCCGCCGCCCATGCGTAACCTTCCATTATCCTGCCGTGTACGGTATTCTAATTGCAACACCCTCCTCCTCCCCGGCAAAACTCTCGCGCTGCGGTGACCAAAGATCACGCAATTCGCTAGAGCCTCGCAGATACCGAGACGTCACCGAGATCTCCTTATCTTGGCTCACCTCCCCCGGCGCCGTCTTGACAACGGTCAACCCCAAACGCAATAAGAAACTGTAATGTAAATAAAATAAAAATGTGCTCAATTGGTATGTGGTAGACCCTTCTTTTGACACCCAACGCCATAGACAAGACACGAGACAATGCAGCAACACCAATCCGCCCCCTTTCTTTCATCCATTACCTCCGCTCCTGCTTAGGTTGGCTGCCGTACGGCCTTCTCCCTTGTGGCTTCTTATCTCTGCTCATGCTGGCTGACAGAGTAATGTCAACCCTTGGTGGCGTAGCAAAACCGAAGCTCTGTTCAATATTTTGTCAGCTTATGACCCAAAGGGCGCGAAAATGTCACGACAAGAACTTACCTTGGCCACCTTGACGAGATCCAACTTGTGGATGTCAAATACACTGCGCAGACTGTGCGAGGCATAAGCATGGAGATACGACCGGTAACCGTCCTTGGCGCTCTGGTTGAGGTAGTAGTTGCTGCCAATGAGCTTCTCCAGCTGAGACTGCACGTTGAGGATCTTATTCTTGGGGAAATCGTACTCGACGACGGGGACCTTGGCAGCCTTGAGATGGGCCAAAAAACCAAGCTCGCAGGGCTGCAAGAAGAGGAGCGACCGACCCTTGGTGTTGTTGCCACGGGCTGTACGGCCGACACGGTGAATGTAGTCGCGAGGATCATCAGGAGGGTCGAACTGGACGATCCAGTCAACAGCGGGAATATCGAGACCACGAGCAGCAACGTCCGTGCAGATCAGGGTACCCTGTGTGGCGTTGCAGAACTCAAAGAAGGTGTTGGTGCGCTTCTGCTGTTTCTGCTTGCCGTGGAGATCAAGGACTGGCAGGTCAATGTACTGCAAAAGTTCGCTGTAGTACTTAACCGAGTTGCAAGACGAGAAGAAAACGATAACCTTCTTCTTGGACATCTTCTTGAGGAAAGAGAACAAGAGGAGGAAACGCTTGTCGGCATCGACAATGACGTAGCCTTGGTCGACGCCCTCCACTGTGCTGTACTGCTTCTCCTCGTCAACGTTGATGTAGAGGGGTCCGGGCCGGAGAGATATCCTGGCAAGATCCTCGACCTTGGTTGTTTGTGTGGCGGAGAAGAGCATAGTCTGGCGCTCATCCTTGGGGAGAATCTTGACAATCTGGCGCATTTCATCCTCGAAACCAATCTCGAGAATACGGTCGGCCTCGTCAATAATCAGGGACTTGAGGTTCTTGAAGACGAAGGGGGTGTTCTGGAGATGATCAAGCAGTCTACCGGGGGTAGCAATGAGCAGATTGACACCCTTTCCGAGCTTGTCGGCCTCAGCCCTGCGGTTTGCGCCACCAATGCACACACCATCTGGAGATTTGGTTAGTCTCCTCCCACAAGAAAAAATCTCGGTCTTTGTTAGTGGACGTACAGGTTTGAGAGTGGTGCTTCATCAACTCGCGCGCGACACCAAAGATCTGCAGGGCCAGCTCGCGAGTGGGGGTCACCACAATGACACCAGTTCCGTTTCTTGGCTTGAAGCGCAACGAGTGCAGCATCTCAATGGCGGGAATCAAGAAAGCAAGAGTCTTTCCGGAACCTGTCTTGGCCGCTCCCAGAACATCCTTGCCGGCGAGAAGTGGCGGGATGCCCCGTCTCTGAATCTCGGTCATCTTTGTGAAACCCATCTCCTCGATCGCCTTCATCGTCCTTTCGGAGAGGTTGAGCTGGGCGAAGTCGGTCGCGTTGGTGTCGAGCCCGGGGGCAATCAGGGGTGCATCGGCCTTGGGGGGTGCCAGGTCGGTGCTGCCATTCTGGTCATCGTCCTCGTCCTCGGAGTCGTCTTTGGTGGAAGCAGCCTCAACTTCCTCGTCGGCAACAGACTCGGGCGCAACGGGGGCATCCTCGATCTCAGCATCTTCGCTTTCCTCTGGGGTCGGGTCTCTCTTGGCTTTCTTGACCTTCTTGGTGACCGAAGTCTTCTCGGACTTGAGCTTGCGCTTCTTGCTGGTGGGATCGGAGGCCATGGTTGCGGTGTTTGCGGGTTGACGATTGGTGATGCAGGTAATCGCAATCAACAGCTGGTCGCTCACAGGGTTCCGTTCAATTGTTGCTGGCCGATTTTTTTTCTGCCTTTGAGCTTATCTCGTCAACTGATAGCGGGCTGGCCCAGGCCCAATCCCTGCACATTGACCTGGGCTGTGGCACGTGCCACTCAGCACAAGCCCCGCCTCAGCTGCGTCTCCCGCTCACATGGGATGGCTCGGTCAATTATTTCACCGGTAGCCGGCGGGGTTGGGGTGCCGCGATGGACCGTGCGCTCAGGCTTTCCTGGGATGCCATACAGTAAACAAAATAACTGGTACTGCAAGTCAGTAAACCTACAATGATTCAAGTTACACCTTTTTATATACAAAATAGGCATCTTGACTCTCTTTAAATGTCTCTCAACCATCACTTAAGGTCTATGAAGAACTTTCAAGGCCTATCAGCCATCTCTCGAGGAAAAGTTCAGTGTTTTTTGCAGTGCCAGTTATTTTGTCCACAAGTGATGCCCTTATGTCAGCACGTCACTGCAACCTTAATCTGGGTGCCGTGTGTGGGGTTGAGTCTTCCAATGACTTCGATCCGGCAAATGATCGACTTCTTCGGCTACGGAAAATGCCCGAACACAACGTCAAAGGAGCAGAGAAGCAGAGACACTGACAGAAACTGACTGACAGAAACTGGGGACGCCCGCCGACCGGGAACGGGGGAACTCCCCCAATATCGCTTGCGTCGCTTGGCCAGGCTACTACCGATGCCTCTCAGAACAAGTAATGATTGTCTCGTTACCAGCTTCCTCAACCTCTTCTCCTGCAGCGCGAGGTTGCTTTTCTTATATTACCCAGCGAGGCACAGAGAGGCACTGGTGCCCTGAAGGGGTCCTTTGGGTGCTGGGATTTGGATCCAAGCTCTCGTCTTGGAGTGCCAGTCAATTTCATGCCGTCTTTCTCACCTCGCCAAGTGGCCAGCCTAACTCACCTCGTCAACGCAGGGCAGCATTTACCTCGGGGACTATCGGTCTTTGTATCTCAAGTGTGGTCTTGTCTATGACCTCGTTCCGGGTTTCGCTCTTCGGATCCAGACTCGGCCGTCTGGGGTTCACGACGTCTGCTTTGTCTTTACAACTTGCTCGCTCTTTGCGTATCATTTTCAATTTATCCACTGTTAAAAATAAACAGCAGATATCTTGGGGTTACATACACATTGCCAGTAGTCTGGCTGCTATGGTCTGACTGGAACACTGGGTCTCTACTACGCTACCTATCCACATACATCCATACCAGCCAACCTTAGCCCCCCAACCTATACTTACACATGCGTCCAATGCGGGCAAAAGTCGGCAACCTCTGGGTTTGGCACCATGGACCGACGGCATGGAGCACGAAGAATTCAGCCCAACCAGACGCCACAGACGGAGAAAGCTACCGGAGAAGCCGCAAGAAACACGGGGGTAGACGTCACCAAGCCTGCCGTGGCTGTCAGGGGCTGATGACTGATGGCTCTGCAAGCTGAAAATTCCTGCTTTGCCAACCCACTCAACCCCCCTTCTCGGCCAACCTTTACAGACTAGCTTGCGGACCGAAGGGGTAGGTGGGAATACGATCACTTCGACCTGGGGAGTTCTCTGGGGGCGTCCAAAACAAAAGGTCTCCATGCTGGCTGGCAGAACCTGTCCCTCATTCGTGCGTCTGAGCGGCGTTGTACAGTCGTACGGGGGGGCTCAGACAGTCAGACAGACACGGCCCAACCCGAGCCATGTAGCATCGTCGGCGTCACGAGTGACACTTTTGGGAGATGGTTGGCAGCACGGCAAGTAGCTGCATGTCATGGTCTTTGTGGGGAAAGGATGCGCAGAAAGTGAGCATGGTCTGTTTCTGGATACCAATTCATATCCCAGGGTTCCTACCTTCCTCGAACTTATCAGGGGGCAATATCGGCGTCATTATGTTCTGCAGAAGGCGGTCGACGGCAATATCGGCGTCGTAGTCTGCCCAATCTGTTGGGTGATGGGACCAGGAAAGGCAGGTGTTGTTCCTTGAGGTTGGCTTCAAGTCTGGAAACTGGTAACTATAAAGAGTCCCAGGTTTTCCGTTCCTCTGGGACTTGATCGACAGCGGCTCTCTCAGATCCAAACTTTCAACGGAAGCATCCTCCAACCTCTTCTTTGATTTCAGTATCACATCACCTCTCTTGTGTCACTTCATCTCATACAACATGAAGGTCTCTTTCCTCACCACTCTCTTCCTGGGCGTCGCCCTCGCTCTCGAGACTCCTGTTCTCGAAAGACGGGCACGTGCCGGTACCCTTCGCAAATTCAACGGCGCCGCTCCCCCTCCTCGTGCTGCCAAAGTCCCCTCCAGCGCTCCCGCCGGCTACAAGACAAGCGTAGCCACAGCCAATGTTAAGCTGTCAATCGACTCACTCACTCCTGCCACCCTCCGCCGCAGGGAGGACCAGGTGGAGACCCGTCAAGTTTCTGCCAGTGATTTCTTTGAATGCTACAATGCCGTATGCTCCCTCACTCCCCCTCCCCGTGCAACACACTCTGTACTGACATCCCCCTCAGAACCCCGCCCCCCGACCCCAAGACTGCGACGTAATCGTCGACCAAGTCTCCAGCTCCAACGACCTGCTCATCGTCTCGGCCAGCTCGTGTCTTGTCTTCTCTTTTGGCACCTGCCAGGCCTTCTTCTGCAGCTTGTGCACCACCCTGACGACAGACACCAACTTTATCGCCGATCAGCTCGATATTGTTGATGCGCTGTGTGTCGAGGGCGGGCAGACGGGATCGATTGTGGGCGAGGATGCCCCTCAGTGGGATGCCGGGTTTACTTATGCTGGGGCTGGGTTGCCTTTTTATGATGTTTGCTGAGTTGGCGGTGGACTTGGGATCGTGTAAGATTGCGATTTAAGGGTCCCGTGCTGCCTTCGGGTGAGACGTTTGAATCTTGGTTTAAAGGTTTTGTGCTATTTAGATCTCTGCATGGTGGTGTTGGCCAGTCATTTCCGGTATATGAGGTGCCTCTGTAGCTTTGGTAGCACGTTAGACAATGAGGAAGAAATTTGTGTTGAGCATGTAGGCTGAAATAGTTGTGTCATGCTCCGGGTGTCTCCAATAGAATTTCCGAACACTATCTACCTGTTCTACCCTACCCGTCAGACTAGGTATGATTGCATATATTCTTGTTCGATGAAGCGCCTATACCTCACCCTCTAACCCAAATACACCTTTGAAAATCAAACAAACCCAGAAAGTTTGTCATGACAAGACTCCAAGAGGAATCAAAACGGACATTTCAAACTTCTAACAGGACTCGGACTATGCATTGAGCTCGGAAAATGAAAAGCCTTATCTATATACCTGCGCGGGTGACAGCTGAGAGATCATGTGGTGTTCGCCTTGATCCCATGGCCTATTCAGATGGGGTTAAGCTTCAATCCGATCCTCCTGCTGGAGTCAGTAGCAAGATAAGGCGGCCAGGGACAAATGGTGAACTTGAGAGCCCATGTCGGGAAGCAAGAGAAGTGGTCAGTCTTTTCTTGATCAGACATTGATTCTAATCAGTGATTGACGGGAGAAACACCCAGGTCCAAATAGTTGTATCAACGGACTACCTAGATACCTAAGGTAAGTAACTTATAGATGATTCCCAGGAAATACTTGAAATCACGGAGTTATGATGACTGCCTATTCAGACGATGTTCCTGTGCCCTATTTAGCGCCACTGAACCAGCATCTGAAAAGTTCCATTCCTTCCACTGGGCATTCCTTTTATCACCGAGACCGCCTCGGCGACTGTGTTACCCTGATCGATGCAAATGAGGGGATTTCACCCTCAACTGTGGCTTGCACAGACGTCGACATCCGCATATCCCCACCTTGGTGTGTGACTGCCATGGGATTTGATAGGACAGATGGTTCAATATGTGGCTTCCTCCACCGGCCGGCAGGTGATGAGTCCATCCTGATTTTGTGTGTATCGTATCAAAAAGCGCATATGCAATACTCCATGTTTGGATGGATGGGGAAAGCGCGGGCTGGTGGCCGGAAGTGTCTAGACTAGATCCTTCGAGGTAGGTCGAGTGGTGGTCTATATGCCTTCAGAATCCCCTGATTCCCACCTTTCTTTCGTCCACCACACTCCAGCGTCACAATGGAAGCTGCGTTACTCAAATTCACCTTGCCAACCATGGCTGGCGCCGTCCTCCTCTCTTTGGTTGGTTACTTCCTCCTTCGCGCCATCTACAACCTCTTCTTCCACCCCCTCAAAGACATCCCCGGTCCTAAATCATGGTCCGCCACTCGCCTGCCCTACATCTGGGCTCTCCTTCGCGGGACCTTCGTCCATGATATCCAGAAGCTCCACCGCAAATACGGCCCGATCTTGAGAATCGCACCCAATGAGTTGACATTTACGCACCCATCTGCCTGGAATGACATACTGCAATCCCATTGCGGAAGGCCGCCGTTTCCCAAAGATCCGACTTGGTGGACTACGCAGCGTGTCCACACCGAGGGCTTGCTCACAGCTCTCAACCACGAGACGCACGCCCGCATGAGAAAGGCCTTGACCCCGGGCTTCACCACCCGCGCTCTGCGGTCTCAGGAACCAATCATCCAACGCTACGTCAACTTGCTTGTCGAGCGTCTTTCCGAAATGATCGACTCCCCATCCTCAGGCGAAAAAGATAACAAAGGTGTGGCCAAGGCGGAGGTAGATATCAGCCCCTGGTTCAACTTTGTGACCTTTGACATCTTTGGCGATCTTGCTTTTGGTGAGAGCTTCCACTGCCTGGAGAACAGCAAATATCACCCCTGGGTGGCCATTCTCTTCCACACGCCCGCAATGGCAACCAAGGTTGCTGCGGCGAGGTTCTACCCCTGGCTGGAGTCTGCTTTGTTCAAGCTCATACCTCCATCACTCAGGAAGATGCAACAGGATCACTGGGGGCAGGTGGTGGAGAGGGTGGCCAAGAGGATGAATTATGAGGTGGAGAGGGAGGATATCATGAGCCCCATTCTGCGAGGAAACACCAAGAACGAGATGTCGCTAGATGATATCAACGGGTCGTTTATGGCGCTTGTGATTGCTGGCAGCGAGACTACTGCGACGGTGTTGACGGGTATGATGAATTATCTGGTCCAGAACCCGCAGTATTTGAGGAAAGTAACGGACGAAGTCAGAGGGCTCGGCGACGATGGGAGGGAGATCACGCTGGACTCGCTACGGGAGCTGAAGTGGCTGAATGCAGTGCTGACCGAGGCGTTGAGGTTGTGCATGCCTATACCTTGGATCTTGCCGAGACGGGTGCCAGATGCGGGTGGGGTGGTTGCGGGAGTGACACTGCCGGGTCAGACGTTGGTGTCGATCCAGGCGTATGCTATGCAACGGGATCCCAATTACTGGCGCAGTGCTGATGAGTTCTTGCCCGAGAGATGGTTACCTGATGCCTCCAAGCCAGAGTCGGAATTCTATACAGACAAGAGAGAGGCATTCCAACCGTTCAGCATGGGACCGAGAATCTGTCTCGGGATTCACCTGGCTTGGGCCGAGATGCGGTTGATCACAACCAAGCTGCTGAGGGCGTTTGATTTTGAAGCGGTCGACGGGAAAAGGCTCGAGTGGGAGAGCCTAAAGACTTTCATGTTGGTTGAGAGGAAGCCCGTGGTTGTGAGGATGCGACATGCCTCTCATTGATGATGATAGCTCTGTTACCTTGATGGACGGTTAGTGGAGGGGCAGCGATAAGTGTTATCGATTAGCTAGTCTATCTTTGATTATCTCACCTAGGCCAATAAATGCAACCTGCAAGGGACAACAATTGTCACTTTGTCTCCAACCAATTCAGGGGAAAGGATCAGATGACCGGTCGAACTCGTGATGGCATCACTGCCAACGCACTGTTTTCATTCTTTTCTTTTTTCTTTTTTTTTTTTACAGTGTATTAATGCTGGGAAACAACCAGCAACCCCACAGCTGAGCTTCAGCCAAACAAACCCCCACACCAACACGGCGGTGTATGGAGGGGTGCGGCGCCGAGCCTGATGATCAGCTATTTTTTTCTCCATTGCCAATGTCGATGGTCACGAGACGAAGGCCTACTTTTTTTCTCTTCAGCCGAGCAAAAAGAGAAGTTTTCACCTTATTTCTGGATTGGGCTGACATAATAACCGGCTTTCCCGAGTTGGCCTTCCCAGAGTACATGCCCCACCGCCCGTTGGTTGTGTCCACGCCATTATTCACAGCGAAGTTTTCGAACCCATCACGAGACTGTCGAACAGAGAGAAAGCCAATTCTTCTGTCCACGTTCTTACGGAAGGGGGATGCATGCTACTGGCTGGTCAGCTGGCGGCGTTTTGGCGCAGCTTGGCATTTGGCGGGGTGAAACTTTAGACATCTTCAAATGCCTTGAGTCCCGGAAACGCGGCGGAGACAACGGTAACTGCGAGCGGATCTTCGTCGACATCCCTGGAGCCATTCCGACTTCAGCCGGCGGAAACGGGACACAAGGGTGCACAGCAGATGTCGAACTTTGAAGAGGGAGAGAGAGCATTGATTGAAACATGCCTACCTATCCGTAAAGTAGAGATAACCGTCCAGTGAGAGCTTCCAGGTTCCAGGTGCTCTCGCTCGGACAACCGGCTTGCTACGGATATCTACCAGGAGGATACCTTGAGGTATCACGTCACTTAATGGCCACTGGCCACCTTCAGCTAGGGTCCAGCCATAGAGCGGTCTGTAATTGAAAAAACGAAACATCCTCAGCCCACCTGCTGCTGCCCGGACACCTGCTGTAGTCGCTGTGGACCAGCATCCATCTGCCAGGTCGGGCCCATCCGGCGGGGTCCCGTGCTTGGCCCTTCCCTCCCTAAAAGGGCCTGGAACTGTTGGCCGGAAGCGCGCCCCCTGCCCACGCCCCTGCGCTTCCCCAAAGCCCCAAGCCTTGTGCCCTGGGAATTCCGATGTGACAGCATCCTTTTCTTTGGCCCAATTCTGCAACAAATTGAATCGTGCTCCCCTCCATCTGCTGCCCGAGCTCTCATTTTCTCTCTCTCGTAGCCTTTTAGCCATCCATCCGCTCGAACCCCGACACAACCTGCCCACCTCCCACCAGCCCACTGAGGTGTTATTTTGGCCCTTGACCGGCAGCCGTTGAACACATCCCGCCCTGTCGCATTCTTTATCGGCCCAGGGTGACGTCGAGATCGGAGAGCCCTCGGCTTCGCTATCTACCAATCTACCACACACACACACACTCACACACACACAAAACGCACGCACGCGGAAGAGTCACAATCAGTCCATCCGTCAGGTACCTTTTCTACGGCAGACGGCCTTCGATTTCCAGGCTTCCGTGCTTTTAGCCAAGACGCCCGACGACCTAGCCTCACGCGACCACCCACCCCTTCTATAAGAACGCAGCTGGGACACATCAATTTAAGCCAATACATGTCTCCGCGATTACCGGTGCCATTTTCCATTCGATCACACAAATACTGCACAAGCAGCAGCAAAAATGGCTCCAAGGACTAACGGCGTCGGGATTCGGCCCGAGGAAACCCGCATCTGCGTGGTGATGGTTGGGCTTCCAGCTCGCGGGAAAAGTTATATTGCCCAAAAAGGTGCGTTGTTTTCTTGATTCCTCTGCAAAAGACCAGAAACTGACAGCCTCGTAGCTCAGCGATACCTCAAGTGGCTCTCGATCCCCGCGGCGACCTTCAATGTGGGCAACTACCGGCGCAACGACGCCCCCCATCCCTCAGCTGACTTCTTCGACACCAACAATGCCGAGGGCGAGCGCAAGCGACGGGCTGCGGCCGAGGCTGCCGTGGCAGACATGATGAAGTGGTTCAAGAGCGGTGGAGTGGTTGGTATTCTCGATGCAACAAACAGCACCAAGGAGCGCCGGAAATGGGTGCTCGACCGAATCAACCAAGAAGGTGTCGACGTCATTTTTGTCGAGTCCAAATGTGACGAAGAGGAGCTCATCATGGCCAACATTCGGGATGTCAAGACTACTAGTCCGGACTACCAGGGCCAGGACCCAGAGCAAGCCGCGCTCGACTTCCGAAACCGCATCCGCAACTACGAAAAGGTGTACAAGACCATCAACGCCGACGGGGACGAGGATCATCTGACCTACCTCAAGATCATGAACGTGGGACGACAGGTCATCATCAACCGCATCCAGGATTACCTTCAAAGTCGTATAGTGTATTATCTTATGAACCTTCACATCCGGCCCAGATCAGTCTGGCTCTCTCGGGTAAGTCTTGATCTGACTCGAACGGTTGCAAGGCCCGAAAACTAACTCTATTGGCAGCACGGCGAGTCCATGCTCAACCTGGAGGGCCGCATCGGTGGTGATGCCGATTTGTCTCACCGCGGTGAAGAATATGCGCTCAAGCTCCCCGAGCTGGTTCTCGAATCTGTAGGTGTAAGTCGGACCCGAAACCGCGTGCGCCAAGGCGGGGACTCGCACCTGTTTTTCCGCCGCAGCGACGCAGTTTTATGTGCCGTTCCCCAAGGATATGACTTGACTCAACTAACACACACATGCAGAGCGACCGGCCTTTGACGGTCTGGACGTCGACCCTGAAACGCACCATTGCGACGGCCCGTCACTTGCCAAAACACTACAACCAATTACAATGGAAGGCGCTCGACGAGCTGGACGCTGGTGTCTGCGACGGCATGACGTACCAGGAGATCGCCGACATGTACCCTGAAGATTTCCAGGCTCGCGACGAAGACAAGTACAACTACCGCTACCGCGGCGGTGAGAGCTACCGGGATGTGGTGATCCGCCTCGAGCCCATCATCATGGAACTGGAGCGCAGCGAGGACATTCTCATCATTTCTCACCAAGCCGTCATTCGTTGCATCTATGCCTACTTTATGCAAAAGACACAAGAAGAAAGCCCCTGGGTACCAGTACCGCTTCACACGCTCATGAAGCTGACGCCGCGGGCCTACGGCACCGAGGTACAAATCTACAAGGCTGAAGTCAAGGCCGTCAGCACGTGGCGTGGCAAGGGCAGCACCGCTAAGCACGAGGATCCCAAGCCGGAGGGTGGCGTATGATTGTCTTGTTTTAAGAGTTGCATTCTTCTTGGGTCATGTTCCCGCATATTTCTTGACTACATAATTTTTCTTTTTTTTTTCTGGTGTTCATAGCGGAGGTATCATCAAACTTCTTTTTGGGCAGGTTTCCCCTAGGGTCGGAAAGATAAAACCACAACATGGTTTCAAACGCACATAGCGATCACTTTACCCAGAGTCAGGAGGGCGGTTCAAAATGGACTGGCGGAACTGCTAGGACAAGGGCTTTTCATTCTCACTCACTATAGAGAGAGGTAAAAGGGGGTTGTGAGGCTTGGTTTGGTTGGTTGGTTGGTTGGTTGGGGCAAAGGTGTAAATGAAACGTTCTTCTACACAGCGAAATGATATGTAATCATGTGCATTTGAGCACACTCACCCTCCCTGTCTGTTTTGGCTCTTCTCAGACTGTAGCGTTTGACGGATGGACGGACGTTACTTGTATTACTAGATATTTTGGGAATTTGGAGGTCATGATCTGGAGCAAATAAGTTGGCCAGGAGGATTGAATGGTGGTTTGATTTTCTTTTGTCCTTGATGATTCTGGTTGACCTGCTGTAGAGAATTCAACTGCTGCGAGGATCAAACCTTCTTGCTCTCTTTACTTTTCTCGCCCCGGCACCGCCAACCTTCTCCCCGTCTTCGCCTGCCACCTGAGCACCTCTGCCCTACAGCCATCATACTCCCACTTCCGCCTCTCCATCTCCTCGGCATGCTCCTTTTCAATATCACTTATGATATCCTCAACAGTTGGATGGATATCCTCCCTAACCTTTTTCGTCTCGTCAGCCACCACCCACCCCTTTTAGTTAAGCATCGAAAGAAACAACCCACCTTCCCATCCAGCACCGCGTCCCTCAATATCTCCCTCCAACCTCCCGTCCTATGCTCCCGATCAGCGGGCAGATTCCGTTCGTCAAACTCGATCAGGTTCCACCTCAGCTGCGCGACCAAAAAATTGACATCGTTGAGGATGGGGTCTTCCCCCGTGAAGAACGTCAAGAGCTCGGTGGAGGAGTGCCGGGGCCAGTACCGGTAGGGATCGGGCCCCACGTCGGGGCAGAAGTCGAGGGTTATGTAGAGGAAGTGGATGGTTACTGGGAAGCTGTAGAAGAGTTTGAAGCCTCAGTTTCGGAAGATGATGGCTTTGGGTGGGGTGGGGGGTGGTCGTTGTTGGGGGGTTGACATTGCTTGAGGTTGGATTGGTGGTTGATGGTCTGGGGGTAGGTAGGTATGGAAGAAAGGGGGGGTAAAGAACTGGGAAAAGGTACTTGTAGGTAGATACACTTGCAGAGAAGGTGGGTCAGTGGTGGATGAATGTAAACAATTCTGACTGTTGGGAGGTCATGGGACTGGCGGGTTTGATCTGGAGAGATGGTAGCAGCTGGGACGACGGCTGGTGACGACGGCTTCGGGGTCAAATAAAGTTGCTTTGGAGGACATGTCTTGTTCTTTGCAAGAAAGAATCTGCATGGTAAAATCAAGGTCAACACAGATGGCACTTTGACATTCATTACGTTCGACCTGCCAGCCCAAAACCCTCAGCAAGATGTTGTACATTTGTCCATCACCATGTCCCCTAAATCTCCCCAACTGCCTGCTCTGTCTGCAAAATACAGCACTCAAATCTCAACCGATCAGTACTTATCTCTCGGGACAAACCTCATTTTGGCCTGTCCAATATCGAAAATGGAGAGGGCGTTCTGCATAAACACATCACCCAGGATATATGGCCCGGCACCACCACTGGCGATTCCCGTCATGCACAGGCCAGAGATGGGGTCAACCATGTTCCGATAAATCATATCCTGCGGATTGATCCAGTACTTGATGCCGTTAAGAATGACGGCGACCAGGGGCGAAACTGCGTTGCAGTCGGTGAAATAAGCACCGTACATCCACATGTAGACGGCCGGAGGGGAGTAGGCGGAATTGATGGCTTCGGCAAGATCTGTAATGGCATATTAGATTCATACGATACCGCAATGACGGCCGAGCAAACGCTTACTAGGAGGGAGATAGCACAATGTGGTCCCACTGTCAACAATGTACGGGATCTTCTTGGTGCTGGTGGTGTGGTCATAGTACCAGCCGTCAGGAATGATTGTGTAGAAGGAATACGAATAGGATGCTGCCGGAACTCCGATAAGGTTTGTCTGCAAACCCCAGTAGTCAGATCTTGCTCACTCATTGCATGCCAAAGCCGACGACTCACAATGATCATGTCCATAGACACCTCCCTGGTGAAATCCAGCCCAGTGGCAGGCGCGATACCCCCCAGAGCCAGAATCCCCGACGAAGAGTTGCGGTCGATCGTGAGACTGAAAATGGGATCAATCTTTCCCTGTTCTACCAACGAAGTAAAGAACGGCGAGTATTGAATGGCACTCCCCATCTCGTGATCGTCGCCATCACCGAGGTAGGCATTGGTCAAGGAAGGAAACGCCATACCCAGCAGCCCACTGGTAACATTGTTGCCGAGCCAGTATGTGCTATTCGCCAAACAAACCTGCTGCCTGTTAACAGTGAGGTTACCGACACTGATATCCGAGAATCCCATGGGCCCCGACACAGTCTCGCCGTCACCGTATTGGATGTACATGTGGGAGACAGGCTCAGTCCGACCATACTGGAACTTTTCGACAGCAGAGGGTCCGAAGCTGCAAGCATCCTGGGGAATAAACCCGCCGGCATAGTCGATGCATTGAAAGCTTTTGGCCACGGCCCATGTGTCGGAGCTGCCAGTGTCGAGGAGGAGCTTGACCTTGATACCATCCCAAAAGGATTCGGTGGCGTATTGTGTTCCATAAGCATTTGTTGTCGTAACATTGCTGTAGCCAACACCTCCGACACTGCGTTGATGGGTGCCCAAGAGGGCGGCCACAGATCGTTTGTTGGTGAGAGAACCGCTCCGGATTGGCTCAAGCTTCTGGATGTATGGCTTTGATGAAGAGGTGGTGCTCTTGACAGAAATCAGAGCATTGGAGCCTTTGGGCAGCGTGTATGTGATGCCTGGGGGAGCATTGCTGTTGAGCTGCCGGTAAAGATGACTGGTTACCCGGCCTTCTACGGCAGAGATGTAGCAGGCAAGAGCCCACCACCAAGCAGAGATCATCATGGTGTTTCGACTGTGCTTAAAAGGACGAAGCTAATGAGAGGACGGACTTTTTCTGAAAAGAATGAATGAATAGGAGAAAAGAACGAAGAGACTGAGGGAACATCGGAAAGAAGTAGGAAAACAGGCTACCTTCTTGTCCTGTGTCCCCAACGGAAATTGTCTTGTACTCCTGGTTGTGAAGGCAAGGTACCGGGCCCGAATTGGCTTCCAGAATCAAGGCCCCGAGGATTACACAAGGTTGCCTGGAGGACTCGGGACATGGAGTCGACATGGGCATCAGGCGGCACCGAATGGGAACATGAGAGGTTGAAAGTCCAGGTGAAAAGCAGAACGGCAGGAAGTAGAGGCGGATAGGAACGGCAAGAGGGCGATCTTGAAACGTTGCATTGGCCTTCTAGTGCCACTACGAAGGCAAGAATGGGTGCCCATGAAATGGAAATGGCATATCTGGTAGCTGGCACGTTGATATAACTCAGGATTGTGAGTGAAGTTATATTGATTTCCATGTCAAGGATAAAAAGGGCGTCCTCAGTCTTTACTCAAGGGCCCCCAGAGAGTTGGAGAGGTCGTGATTGAGCAGTAGATTTCAGTTCAGTGTTACAAAATGCGCAAGGTCCCGTTGTCAAGAACGGTCCAAGGTGGTTTGTGTTGCTCAAACCGTAAGCTGTGCACTGTTTCTCCCTTGGCTTCCTGTCACAGAGACTGTACACACAGATCTCCTGTTCTATAGCAGTGAGTCTGTTCTGCGGCTGTCTTTTGAATCAACGCCAATGAGTCTGAGGTGGTCAACTCCAACTGCCTGCCTGTCTGGGTTCTTTCTCGACAGTTCATGCTGGTGAATGTGTCAATGGAGCCCAAACAGCCATTGTACGTTTAGTTTGAATGACTCTGTCCACATACAAAGTCTTGACTATGGCTAGTCCATCTTATCACGATATCTACACAATTTTATGCTCCTGTAGGCCATCGTCCCCCTCCACGCTGTTGAACCTTACACCTCAGGCATTCACTTGGTCTTATCGATATTATTGTTATCGGCCTGATTGCCTTATCGACTCTATCGGTTGGTCCGATCACGTCCGTGCTTAGGTGAATGGCAAGCCACAAGTCAGTATACCCACAAAACAACCAGGCTTGAAAGATGTGGCGCCTCTGAAAACTCTTGCTACAAGTGGCTGGCCCAGAGACTTTCCTGCAGCCACAAACCACCAATCGCAATCATTGTGACGCCAACCCTTTGTTCTCTGCCTCTCACTCTGGCTTCCACCATCTCAACAGTCTTCGGCATCTCGACCTTGAATCCCACGCAACCGAGGCTCAACCGGCTGCTGCTGCATCCTTCCGTCGTGCGGCATCTCTTGGAGAGACTGCGACTCGCCTCAGCGTTGCTTTACCTTCTCCCGTCTCTGTCGCCATCGCTTGCGACACTAGACCAACCTCGCTTTCGCCGCTGCGCTTGCGTTGTCTTTGCCCGCATCGATACCAATTCATCTCTCAGTATCATCATTGCAAAGTGCTATACCCAATCAATCCCTCGGTCTCTCCGTATTTTCGACCCTCAAGTCGTCGCGATAATTCGTCAAGATGGCTAATCCCACCGCTGACCTCAGCTCCATCCTTCAGCTGCTCCAGGGTAAGATCATCTCCTGAGCGCGCGCTTCACTTGTGGTGGTGGTGGTGGTGGTGGTGGTGGTGGTGGTGGTGGTGGCAGTTGAGATCTAATGTCAATTACTCGCAGATTCCCAGAGACCTGCCAATGCGACTCCTCCTGTCGCCCAGCCTGGCCAGCCTGGCCCTCCTCCCTCTCTGCCCCAGGCGCCTTATGGTGCTCCTCCGGCGCATAACCCATATCCCCCTCAAGTCGCTCCGCCTGCTTACCAGCCCCCACCTCCTGCGGCCTACTCTTACCCTCAGCCTACTTCGAGCGGCAACATCGATTTGAGCTCAATCAGACCCGACTCTACAGGGGCTCTATCGTTCCAGGAGGCCATCGAGCGAGCTAAAGCTTCTGCTACCCAGGCTGGCCTGACCCCTTATGACCGACACAATGCTGGGTATCCCGGTGATCGAGGTTCCGACTCTCGCGGATACCAACAGAGATCCCGGTCCAGAAGTCCCCGAGGCCGTGAAGGCTTTCGTGACAGCAACCCTTACCGAGACGAGCGCCGGGACTACGGCGCCCCGAGTCGCGACTATGGGCGCGATCGCTCCTTTTCCCCCCGCCGTCAGGGTTTCTCCCCCCGTGGTCACCATGGTGGTGGCGGTCGCGACAGAGATCGGTCTCCCCTTCGAGGCAGCGGAGACAATGCCGAAACGATGCAAGTGGAGAAGAGCTTGGTAGGGCTCATTATTGGCCGCCAGGGCGAGAACCTTCGACGTGTCGAGAGTGAGAGCCGTTGCCGCGTCCAGTTCATCAACGCCGAGAACGAGGCCGAGCCGTATCGCGTATGCAGAATCACTGGCGCCCGCGCCCAACGCGAAGAGGCCAAAGCCATGATCAATCGCATCATTGCGGACAGCGGCATGCGCAGCGGACCCCCTGGTGGCGGCGGTGGTGGCCATCTTGGCGGAGACAGAGGTGGCCGTGATGCTCCCCGTCCCGATCGCAACGCTCCCCCCATCCCGAAAGAAGGTGAAGATACGCTTGTGATTATGGTCCCTGATAGAACCGTGGGCCTTATTATCGGTCGTGGCGGTGAGACGATTCGTGATCTTCAGGAACGCAGTGGCTGCCACATCAACATCGTCTCGGAGAACAAGAGTGTGAACGGACTTCGTCCCGTCAACCTCATCGGCACTCCAGCTGCCACCAAGAGTGCCAAGGAGCTCATCTTAGAAATTGTGGACAGTGACAGCCGCAATACGGCCACTGGCGGTAACGCGCGCGCTCCTCGGAACGACGGTGGCTATGGCGGCGGTGGCCAAGACAAAATCAATGATTCCATCTATGTGCCCTCGGATGCCGTTGGTATGATCATTGGCAAAGGCGGCGAGACCATCCGGGAGATGCAGAACACCACGGGCTGCAAGATCAATGTATCCCAGTCCTCTGGAAGTGGCGAGACGGAACGCGAGATTGGGCTAGTCGGCAGCCGCGATAGCATCGAGCGTGCCAAGGTTGCCATCCGTGAGAAGGTTGAAGCTGCTGTAAGTAACAGAATCTTCCTCGTGGTCTTTGAACCTGTCTTGCTAATACAGACCACAGCAGAACAAGTCCGGTGGAGGTGGTCGTGGTGGTCATCGTGACGGTGGTGGCGCCCGTGGTCATCACCGTGACTATGACAACCCGAACTATGGCCACGCATCTAACCAACAGAACGCTCCCCAGTCCATGCCCGCTAGCAGTGCAACTCCTGCTGCCGGCGCGGGAGGCGAAGCTGATCCCTATGCTGCTTGTAAGTGTTCTTGTCCCCATACAACCAGCGCTGTACCTTGACTGACATGGCTTCCCAGATGGCGGTTATGATGCTTATGTCGCGCTCTGGTGGCAGTCCCAATATGGTGCTCAACTCGGTGGCCAGACCGGGGCTTCCCAGCCTCCTGGCGCCGGCTCCTCCTGATTGCGCCATGATCTAAGATTCTTTGATGCGATTGTTGATGAAAAGGCCCGCTCATCCGACTGACACGTCATGACATTTTCGCTGCTGCATTGCTGCCGTCTTGACCCTGCACCATGAACTCTCTTTCTTTGCGGCACTCACATATTCATGATACCAAGGCATGAAACAAGCTCATGCATTCAGCCCCCTACCGGACTGTTGTTTTCTGATGACTGTACGAGTACGAACATTTCATTCCAGCGCGCTTTTTTCGCAGGCTTCCGGCCGCCTGCCACGGACATTTCTTATTCGATACCTTTGGCCGCGTACCACGGTGGGCCAGGACTCACTTCGGAGTCTCCCTCCGCGGTTTGGACATGATGTTGACGGCCGTGCTGTTTCTCTCGCCCTGCATTGCGCCTTGTTGCCCGGATGCCATCTGATGCATTGTCATTGATGATGACTGAGACAACTTGACCATCACAGGATAGTCCTGCTTCACCTGGCCTTTCGGCGCACGTCTGTTGCTGTTCGCTTGTCGATGCAATGATGCTATGCGACAGCAGGTGGCCGAGGGCTACTTTGACAGCACAGGTGTCAGGTCTGTATGGAGCCTCACACAGCCAGACATTGATATCTTCTTTGGCCACACAACCCAGGAGGCTCGGTATGGTATTGGATCCGTTCCCGCCACATTGAATCCATGGATATGGGTGAGCTCCAGCCAAGCACGCCCCTTTCTGCATCCGCAAACAGCGGATATATTTTATTCTGGGCGGTTTTCCCCGAAGCGCCTTTTCTTATCTCGTCTCTTTTTCTTTTCAGCAGCTTGCATCTCCTGGCCACATTCATGCGGTTTTCGTCTTGATGCTTGTTTGCAGCGGTTATGCGTCATTTCTACCGGTTCACAGGAGCTTCTCTTGTTCTTCGCTCGACATGCATATCGTGACTGCATAGCGATACTACCTACGGGATATGCGTTTGACCGATCTGAACTATCTAATGGGTCTGGGTGTATATTAGCAGGCCTCGGGGAAGCCTTTCGGTGAGGCGACAAATAAAAACGGTGAATGGGTACGGCAAGTGAGGATAACGGGAGGGAGGAATTGATACCTGATTAGCTAGTGTATATTGAACTTGGCGAAGCGGTTTGTAGCCATGACTGTGACATGCTGTGTATGTATCAGACCCATCATGGCGGCAGAGCTCTTGGCGGCTGGCTCACCGAGATGTCGTCGTGAGGCTGAGGATATCTCAAAAGGGAAATGCCTCGGCTCCGTGATATGTGATCCAACGGTTCGGGGCTGTTTCCTTCATACTGTTTTCTCAGCAAGTTTTCCAATTTGTAAGCCGTTGGTCTATGAGATGCATATGGCGGATGAGATAGTAGCTAGCCACAGGTAAAATTAACACAGCCACCTGTTGCTCGTCTCGTCTTGTGAGAGAGCATATAATAAGTCCGAAGATGGAATCTTTTGACGCCGGCCCCACCAGCAAACTGGTGGGGCGCCTTTCAAAGTGAGTGCGGGATGACGCCTTGGCAATGTGTTGAGAGACAGGGGTGCCGCGGCCAGGACTTTTGTCTACGCCGCAACCACTTTTGGCTTTTGTTTTTATATCAGGCGCCTCACCTTCTCACGTCGAATTTTTATTTTCCAGTATTTCCCAAGTCTAGGTAGTCTTCAACACACCCCATCGCGACAATGGCCTCCAACACCCCCACCCCTCTCACCAAAGCCAACAACCCCCTTGACTTCATGACCAAAGTCTCACCCTCAGCCTACGTTTACACCCCTCCCACATCTACCAACAGCACCTCCCAGAACAACGACCCAAAACTCCTTCTCCTAGCCACCTGGATGGGCGCCCGTGACGTCCATATAGCCAAATACCTCCTCCCCTATCAGTCCCTCTACCCCTCCTCCTCCATCGTCCTGCTACGTTCCGAACCACGCCACTTCTTCTCCAAAACCTCGGCGCCGAACGACGTCGCTCCCGTGGTGCCCTTTGTAAAATCCCTTTTTGTCGGGTCACCAACCCCAGATGACAAGACCAAGCCAGAAGTGTTGATCCACCTCTGGTCCAACGGCGGCAGTCTAATGCTGCACCACCTCCGCCAGGCCCTAACCCCCGAGGCCCTGCCCAGATATGTCATCATCTACGACTCTTGTCCCGGCCAGTACAGGTACTTGTCTGCGTTCAAAGCCTTCTCTGCTGGGTCAAAGGGGGTGGTGTACTGGTTAGTCGCGCCGATGCTCCACCTCTTCTGTGCGTGGGGGTGGTTCTGGCACGTTTTTATTGGGAAGAACAAGACGGGACCGTTGGCGTATTTGAACAGGGGGCACAATGACTGGGAAAAGCTGGGGGGGAAGGAGGTGAGGAGGGGGTATATCTACAGCGAGGGGGATGAGCTGGTGCATTGGAGGGATGTGGAGAGCCATGCCGAGGAGGCAAGGAGGAACGGGTTCGCGGTCGTGAGGTTGGAGAAGTTTAGGGGAACGGGGCATGTGGCGCATGGGAGGGGGGAGGGGAATCAGGAGAGGTATTGGGGGGTTGTTAGGGGGTTGTGGGAGGGGAGGTTGGAGTAGATGGAGGAGAGATGGCGTCTGGTAAACTAGATGGGGGGTGTTGTTGTTGTTGTTGTTGTTGTTGTTGAATGGGTAGAATTAGAGGGTTCAAAGAGGCAAGGCTTAATCAGCACTAGCCGAGGCTTTTGTTCAGGAAGCAGTCTCCAATATGTGGTACATATCATGACGGAGAAGATATGGGTCTGGAGAGAGGTGTGTTTAGATGGTTGTATTTTTGGTATGCTCTCAAGTTCTCAGATAAATGTGCTCCAGCAATGCTCGCTCAAATACACTTTGCTGTCCTGTGCATCCACGCTCAAATCCGTGCCCGGGGTATCGTGTTAACCTTTCCTCATCCGTCCGTACTCCATGCGCCATACTTCGATTCTCGTGGCCACCGTTTGGACATCCACAAAACTCCGCATCGTATCCGAAGCCAAAACCAGGTAGCTTTTTCGGCCTGCACATTTCTTGTTGACAGTCCTCGTCGTTCCTATGCGCTTGTTTCGACTCGTTTCCTGCAGGGCTATCGTAAGACTGGCACGGTGTTTGGTAGTTTGTGCCCGTAATCTCGGCCTATATCTTGGTGGTGATATCGCAGCGTGGTACGAGTATGTCTGTAAATCGTGGTAGCGTGGAATATCTCCCTCCGGCTGCCGGGTTCCCCGCAAAGCTTGTTTCCGCGGCTCGATCATTTCTCGTATTTATTTTCCCACCCTTTTCTTTGTCGCCCTCTCAAGTCTTGCGCTGCTTCTTCTTCCTCCTCGACTCATCCCCCCCGCTCCCCCTCCTATCTGACGATCGCCTCATCCCTGACGCCTGCCCACCAGCAACACTCTTGTCAGCACTGTATGCTTTTTTGTGATGATAGTCATGATCCGCAGCAGCAGCAGCAGCACCAACAGCCACCACGTTCCAGTCGTGGTACTCCCCGCTCCCCTTCTTGACGTGATGATGATGATGATGCGTGATGTGACTGGGATGGCCATCACCATTACCGGTGGGATTGCTGGTGGTGGTGGGGGGGGGGATGGCGCCAAAGTCGCCGGTGTAGTAACCCACAAACCCGAGTGTCTCTTCGTCCTCCATGCCGGGCCCGTAGCCCTCGTCCGCGCCCAGCAGCGCCTCGCAGGCGGCGCATTCTTGCTCGTGTTGTTTCTCGTCCCTCTCGACGCCGGTCGGGCAGCCGCCAAAGAGGCCGCTGTTTTTCGCGTCGAGGCAGGGGAGCTCGCGGGAGAGGAGGGTCCATTCGAAGGGGCCGCCGTTGCAGTGGGAGCACATGCCGGCGAAGACTACTTTGCGGCACATGTTGGTGCGTGATGTATTACAAATTATTTTAGTTTTGGGCCTGGATTGGGTTTATTAGGGGGTCTTGGTTCGTCTGTCGTTGAAGATGTCGTTTTCCCCGCCGTCTCGTTTGCCGTGCCCGAGAAAAAAGCAAAACAAAAGTAGGTGGTGCCAGCCGTGAATTGGAAGCCGAGAAGAAGGTCAAAGATATTACTTCTTGGAGTTCTATTAAGAAAAAAAAAAGAGTTAAAATGATGTCAACAAGGGTTGAGATGTTTTGAGTGTAGTGGGGAGGAGTAGTCTCGTCGGCAATGAGCGAGAAAGAGAGCGCCCGCCCTCTGGCCAAACAAACAAGGGCAGGGCCCCTTTCTTTTCAAGCCATCGCGAGAGAGGTCCACTAGCGGGTGTTGAGCGGCCAGTGGCATCAAGGTTCGGCGACGGGGGTATCACGACGGGCTAATCTAGCCGGGATGGGGAAAGGAAAACGCCGGGGGAGCTAGCCGTGTGGAAACTCACCTTTTCGTGTTTGCGGGCCGCACTCTTGAACCACTCGGCGCCGGCGTGGTGTCCGGGCGGGCGGGAAGGAGGAGACGGGCAGTGTTTGCGAGATAGCGTGACGATCTTGGTGTTAAAATCTCACCGTGGAAATTGAGGCGGGGAAAAAGACAAGATGATATCGCAGATAAGACGAGGGGATCTTCTTGTTCAACCGAGCTCAACGTTCTTCTAGAGATGCATATGCAGGTGCAGGTGACCTCTTTCGATGCGGATGCTACCTCAGCAACACAGTATATTGCCACACAAGAAGACGAGGGAAGAACAAGAGAGTGAGGACTCATCTATCGAAAAGTGGATGGATGGACTTGCTGCATACCGTCGTCGGCGGCATGTAACAGCCATGATTAAGGTTATAATTAAGTTGGATATCCGTAACGCCCGTTTGAGCCGTTTTGATGATGGCAGATAATTATAACTCGACACCGGAGATGTTTCTCCACCTGTGCTCGGAGGTAGGTCCGAGGGAGTGTTGTAGGCGGCACGAGATTTCGATCGTCTTCTGTGATCTTGTGTTAGCTTCTTGAACTACCTCAGGAAGGTTCATGTTTCGCCATGACTGACCATGATGAGCTCGCTCGCCAGGCAATTGCAGGCAATTCATGTGAAGCACAATTCTGCGCGCCCAGTTTCTGCCAATGCTTCCAAGTGGGGTAGTCTAGGCCCTCATACAGAGTGGAGCCTCCTGTGGTGGACACACCGTGCACACACCTACGCGGGGCTGGCAATTGCTGATCCCCCCACCTTGACTTCAGTCTCAGTCACACAGTCCACCTACAGCAAGTATCAACAACAGATACCACATTTAATCATACACACTCTACATTTGTCTCTATCGTTGCTCGTCCTACGCCTGCCCCCTTCTCCGTTACTTCCTCCCTTATTACTCCCAATACCATCAACCCCACCTCCTCTCTCTGCTTTCCCCTCAACAAATCGAAAACCCTTCTTTGGCGTACTCATCATCTGAAGGAAGGTGCTTCACGGACATTGCTACTTCCATGGACTGCCTCATTTCTCTGCTCAACAGGCTCACTTGACCTTGAACGGCCACTACCGTGAAAGCTGCGGTTATATCTGCTTTCCGGATCCTCCATGTCTACACTTGTCTGATTCTCAGTCGGCTGTGTGGACCATGTGGTGTCGGCCGAAGAAGTGAAGATGCCACGAATGGGCGAAGAGCTGATCTCCAGTGACGAGGAGTTGATCTCCAGTGAAGAGGAGTTGCTCTCTGGCAAAGGAGTGATATCCGGTGAAGATGAAGAGCCATGCTGCTCCAGCTCATAGACAGCCATCTCTCGCCGGTACACCTCCTCTTCTCGCAAACCAACCTGTCTGATGCGGTGATATACCCCCGTGTCCCGCTCGTTTGCTGCCTTTTCGCGTCGTACCACCTCGGCCTCACGAGCCTCTAGACGGAGTTCCCAGGCATGAAACAGCGCGTCAAGGTTATTTTCGCGGCCACGTATGGCAACCTCACGGAGATCGAGCGCTCTCTGTTGTTGACGGAATGCTTCCCGCTGTTGCTTCAGCTTCTTTTGTTCGCGCCAAAGCTCCTGTTCTTGATCCCAGACCGCGTATTCCCGCTGCCCGACCGCCTCTTCCCGGCGAACTACCTCACGTTCCCGACCACTGAGTGCAAGGGTGTGGACAAGACGCGCGCTCTCAACACTGCGGTGAACTGCATCGTCGACGATTTCCTGAGCCACTCTGGGAGGAGAACTTCGGAGCTGAGAGTGAGCACTGCCGCCATCAATACGGGTACGTGCTTCGGCTGCTTGCCTGAATGCCTGCTCAGCCTTCTAAGCTGAGCTTCCGGCGACTGCTGCTCCACTGGTGATAAACGGGTCGTCGTCTATCACCGGCGCCGGGGCTGGTGCGGGTGCGGGTGCGGGTGGTGGTGAGGGTGGCGGCGTGGGCTCCGGGACTGGTGGTGTGACTGGTGCCAACACCACAGGGGACGAAGGGATGTTCATCGCCAGAGGAGTTGGCGACGACACCAAGACAGGAGGAGTTGTTGTCCGCTGTGGTATGGATATCACAGGCCGGTGCGACGAAAACAGCAACGACTCTCCTGTCTTGGCGAAGTCCTCTGGAAGAGTCACGTCCCCAAGCCGAAGGAGGGGCTTCCGAGCGGGCGAAAGCACAGGCGAACGCGGAGACGGAGCCGCGAGCACGCGCGGGGACACAGCAACAGCAGGGCGAGCGGGCGAGACCACAGGCACCGGAGCTCGGACGGGCGAGGGCGGTAGGGCGGGAACAGGGCCGGCAGACAACGACGACGACGATGGGACAGGCAAGACAGAAGTTGCCGGTCCTGCGGACTCTGCAGGAACCGACTTGGCTCTCCAGATTTCCAGAGACTTGACATCGGCACGCCGGGTCTTGGGTTTGACCTCGGACTGGGCCTTTGCCAGCTCCTTCACCTTCCGAACCTCTTCTGCCTTGCGAAGGGTCTCGTCCTCTTTGGCTTGACGCAGCGACTCTTCCGTCGCTCGCGCCAACTGCTCTGCCTCCCTCTCGATCCTGAGACGTTCCTCCTCTTCCCTCTGTCTCTTTTCTTCGTCCCAGCGTTTCTTGTCCTCCGCAAGTCGCTTGGCCATTTTGGCTTCGGCTTTCGCCTTGGCCGCCTCGCGTTGCCGGGCTTCTTCTTCCTCCCTCCGTCGTTTCTCCTCGGCCTCTCTCTCCTTTCTCTCCCTCTTTTTCAACCTTCGGCGGTCCCATCCGGTAAGGTTTCTTTTAGGGGGCCCTGCCGCCCCCTCCTCATCTTCCTTCGATTCTGACTCTGGAAGCGAGACTTCTTGAGCTTGGGCAAGCTCAGGCGGTGTGGCCACCACCTGCTCACTATCTTGCTGCTCAGGCTCGGACAGCGCCAGGATTGTTACGGCCTCTGACAAATTTTCCTCTTCCGCTTGCAAGTGCGACGATGGCGATGCAAGCTGGGACGATGATGGTTCCCCCTCCTCAGGCTTTTGCGTCTCAGCTGGCTGTGGCTCAACTTGAAGAGCCTGCTTCTCCAGTTGCTTTCGTGCCTGACGTCTCTCTTTCTTGGCCAAGTTCTTTCTTTGCCTCTTCCTCTCTTGCTGCTGGGCTGCGTCTAATTCAGCCTCGATCGTTTTGGCCTTTTGTCTTGCCCGCTCGAGTTCTTCGTCTTCCAGTCTTGAACGCCCCGGCTCCAGCTCGGCCATTTGTATCCTGAGAAGCTCATCGTTGGCTTCTCTCCGCTCAGTCTTCAGCTGTTCGCCATGTTGGATGACTTGTTCTCCAACAGCCCGGAGGATCTCGGCATTGGTGGCATCTAGGAGGCGGGAGGGCAACAGAGGCGGCGGCATCAACTGTGCCTGGCGGGACGTGGAGGGCTGGGGCGGTTGGGGAAGAGGTCTTGCCTCGAGGCCAGCCTTCTTCTTCTTGAAAATATTGGCTAATTCCAATTCCTGTCGGTGGCAGAGACTTTTAAAGTGCTCTACCTTCTGCTCGGCGGACAGCCTTGCAATCCCGGGCGGCAGCAGGCTGAGCTCCAGCATGCCGAGCTCGGCTAGCCTAGCCGGCACCTGCTCGGGGGACGAGCCGCCTGCCGACGGGACGCTGGCCAGCGTTTCGTAGACCGGCGAGCCCTCCACAAGCGCCAAGTTGCACGCCTGGGCTTGCAGCTCGTCGCGGTGAGCCTCGAGAATCTCCCGTTCCATGCTTTTCATGACTGCTTTGCCCTTGAGCAGGCTCTTTGCCGCCTTCATGCATGTGATCATGTTTGACACCCGAGGGGCGAGGAAGTCCTGGTGGGCGTCTGAGATCGGCATGCCGAATGTTATATCAAGGACCAGCTCGTCCTCGTAGGCGTCCTCGTCGCCCTCGCCATATTCTTCTTTGGAGCAGGATAGCTCGTCTTCCACGGTGGTGGGGCGTGGCTCTTTTTGGGAGGAAGGGGCTGTCCGCTGGGTCTCGTTAAGGTCTGGCATCTCATCAGAGGACGAGGCTTCATCTTCAGTCCTGCTGGGGCTTGACTCCTCCTCTTCAACCTCAGCTGGCACCGGCGATGGTTCAGCAGAGACATTCGCCAACAGCAACTCCAACCGTTTAGCTGGGTCCTGGTGACTCTTCCCCGAACGCAGCAGCCGATAGGTGTCCATCGTCCTGGCGTCACTGCCCGGCATAGGACGCTTCGGACTGTCGATGTGGTCAAACCACTTGTCAACCCTCCACTGAACCCTCACTAGCTCGTCAAACAGCACCGTTCTCCCCGAGGTCAAAAAGTACCGGATAAGATCATTTCGAAGCTTGGTGAGTCGAGGCTCATACACAGGGTGCCTCCACCCCCGCACATCGTTTGTTGTGCCCAACTCCTTGAGCCTGCTGAATTGATAGAGGTTGAGTGCAATCATGATGCCGGCTGGGTGTAGACCAGGGTGATTACTCCTCACACCCGCCGCATGGGGGATGAACACCTGGGTGTATGGATGCCTGCCCATGGGGAGCGACTCCTCCATGATTGTTGGAGATGGCGAGGTCGCAATCTCAGCGAGATGCTCGAGGAACTGCGCCGTGCCAGGCTGAACCTGATGAGGCAGGGGCCGAACTTGATGACACCTGATAATGACTGCAGCAAGGACCTTGAAGGCGACGTGCAAGGGGTGAGCCGAGCAGATGAACCTTTCCAATGACTGGATGTTCATTTGCGGACTGCGCTCCATCGCCTGGATGACTTTGCTGGCTTCGCTGTCCGCGACTGGGTCGCCGGTTTCAAGCTTGTGGTCAAAGAACGACCTGATATCAGGGGGCGGGGAAGCGCAAGGGCGGACCAAGAAGACAAGTAACCAGTTGATGATAGTTCCCAGGTCCTGGAGGCGGTTGGAGGCAGCGAGTTTCTCGATAGGGTCGGAGGATCTGCATTGCTGGGCGAGGGCCTTGTATTCATCTGTCGCAGGAGGTCAGGGGTTTGGTCTGAGAGGAAGGGAGGCGTGATCCAACTTACGTTCAATGGCACCAGGGCCGATGTTGCTGATTTGCTGGATGGTCTTGGTCGGACCGAAGACGAAGAAAGGGAACTCCGGGAGGTCGAAAGGGAGGAACGGCACGTCACGCTTGGCCTGAAGGGTGCTGATCCAGGCCTTGACGCCGGGACAGGTGAGCTCCCATTCCGACTTTTGGAGAGGAGGAACGTGTTAGTTGCGGGCTCTTGGTGAAGGGGTTTGGTGGATGGGGGAGGAAAGGTTTGAGAGACGAGAGAGCAGTTATACTTACAGAATCGAAGCAGTCAAACTTCAGCCAGGACTCCTTGGGGCCACCAACAACAAGGCGGAAACAAGTGGGATGACCTGTGTCACCACGGATGCTCATGATGGGCCCTTCAGATACATGTGACTCCATCTTGATAACGGATCGCGAGAAGAAAATCAGACGATGGTGAGATGAAGTTTGTGAGAAGTTCTGGGTCATGCTGGTCAGAGAAGTGGTGAGATGAAAATCGGCTGAAGAAGAGAGAATTCGTCTGAAGAGAAGAGCCGAATGTCAGGTCTTTTTCTGCAGGCCAGAAAGTGAGCTCCTGTGGGGCTCTGCTATTGTTTTTGTTTAGGTCGCTTGCAATAAAACTCTACCGATAAGGTCTTGGGGGAGTTGCTCCGGTGGGAGACACCGGGGACGTCAGATAGAGGACTCGATAAGAAGGAAATGGCAGGAAGTTCGCTACAAGTGTCGTCTGATAGTCTCCTTTGGTCAGGCGTACAGTAAAGATTGCCGAGAAGGTCAGGCACCTTGATGGTGTCTTTCCCACCCCCTTGAGTATGCGAAGTCACTTCAGGGGGTGACTTTGAGGAAATAAACACATAAGGCCAGGCGTCCTGGTGGTTAACTGATTTGACGGTTAGCTCTTTTCTATACCTGCCACATACTCTGGTGTTTATGATATGTTTACCTCTTGACAGACATGTGTCTATGTAATGAACGTGCTTTGGCTGTATTCATTCACGTTGGCCAGTCACCGAGGCTGGGTAACAACCGGGAAGTTGATGATGCTGCCACAGTAAAAGCAATACCTATGGTTGTTAATGATAGGAAGAAACATGTCTCGAGTAAAGAAGCACGCATATCGAATATAAACACGATTTTTCAACCCAGCAGGATTTATATAAACCAGCTTCGATCCACTGACAAGATGCTGTTGTGTGCAGAACTAGTCTTCGATATGAAATGAGACTCTTAATCCCCTTTCGGTTCAGATCATGTGTACTGCCAGTCATCTCCTATTCACAACGACATAATCATTCAAAGGGACCTGATGGGGATGTATGGTAGAGTCAGGTAGGAAAGACTGTGATTAGATAGAGTGAAAGTCAAGGCCAAGTCATTATGCCAGCCACTTCGAAGAGACATAGAACCTTATTGTGGCTCAAAGCATAACCTAGGGTATTTGTCATAAATCATTAACATCAGAACAGATGAATAAACAATGACCTTTCTTGCTATTATCCGCCCAAAGCTATAATTGCATGCGGTCTTTTGGTGGAGAGGGCTCTAGATGAAACTGAAAGGGTGTGAGGAGTGATACTCTATCAAAACATGACTTAGAGTATAAGGTTCGGACCGCAGCTATGGCTAAAAGACCATTACAAAGTCTAACATACCGTGGCAATGAATTCATAGTCACCGCCCACTTTTTTGCCCACCTTTTTGCCCAGCTCTTGCATCTGCCGGTTAGGTTTGGATTCATATCAACATCAATTTGTGTCCATCATGTAAGTGCATCCATCTACGGACATACTCCTAAATCCGGGCTGATTAGACTTTTCAACCCTCATTCAAAAATCCCCCATCAGGGGGGTTCATAATGCAGTCAGACCAACAGTCATCATGGCGATACCAGAGTACCCAACAAAAAGCAGGATGTCAGAACAACAACACCATTTGCATGCACCATATAGTCAAATCGGATGTTATCCCACCTCAGTCACCACATACCATTCAGGGGCACTCCCCGACTCATGTGAAAACATATTGCCCCCATACTCCGATTAGCATTGCATCTTAGAATCTTGATTGCCATCTGTCTCAAAAGCTCGTGCAACACACAAAGCGTCTTGGTCGTAACACAACATCCAGCGAGAACACACGTCCCGAATCCCGAACCCTTGACCCCCGAGTCCGAGACGGTTAACCGCGATTTTTATACCCATTTTGACCCCCCTATCACCGAGCACATATGCACTACCGCTCCCCCAACCAACAAAAACCAACCAACCCGCCCACTCGGGTAATTTATCCACAATATAAGCAGGCACGTTGGTAGTGTTGGAGCTGGCTCAATCCACCTACCCAATCTTCTCCACGTTCTGGAACCCGTCATCCAGCCAGCCAGTCAGCCAGCAGTCCCGGCACATTGGCAATGCTACCACCTCACCTCCCCTCAGCTCACCTCACCTCACCTCCCCTAGATCCCCCTCTCTGTGAATGATCAAGTGGAAGAAAGTGGAGGCATCAAGGGCAAGAAGTTGGAGAATCGGTTGATCCTGGTAAAGGTACCCACGACGACGGTACGGTAGATGACATCTCGCCCACGATGACGAAGGTATCAACCAACCTGTCAGACACAAACCCATCGGGCCACCTCATGTACCGTCACCCGTTGCCGAAGCCGTATGTGCACGGTTGCCCAGTCCAAAGCTTGGAAAGGGTTGGGCGGCCAAGATCACCCCTCCTCCCGTGTGTGTGTGTGTGTGTGTGTGTGTGTTCCTGTGTGCGTGTGGGTGTGCCACGCCCGCCACGCCATCCCCCTGTTCACGGTAGGAGTACATACCTTACCATACCCTTACCTTTCTCTACTAGCGCACATGCTATTCGTCAGTAACTCTGCTCATCACTGGTGCGGAAGTAAAGTATCGGTCGTCGGGGGAAGAAAGAATGCAATGTCACCTTGCCATTTTGGACCACTTCAAGAACGAGATCCAGATGGACATCTAGATGGACAAACTCCAAAAAAATCCCCCAATTTCACCAATACCTATCTTTTTACACCTCATCTTCATCAACTGCTCAATTACACCCGTTGCATTGGGAATATCCGTGGTAAAAGCTCTTCGCTGTCATCCGCAATGGTGCACAATCGCGTGGTTTGATAGTGCAGAACAAGGATGTTACTGCAACCATCGCGGGAGGAACGGAATGGGGAAGCGGTAAGTTGAAGTGTGTTGTGTGAGGTGAGGGGAAAGTGGAAAAGTGTCAGCCAATATGGCAAAAGTATTCGCTTCCCCCAACAGGCTGATTGTAACCCTATCAAGTGACCACTCCTTTTGCTTTCCCCCCTCCCCTCTCCCCCAATCCCGAATCCCCCTGGGTGTACCAAAGGTCCCCTTCCCTGGGGTGATTGGTTTATCTCACACCCAACACACAATCATCTTTAAGTGAAAGTATTGACGGCAGAATAAAAGTTGCATATGTCGTTGGAGATAGTGTGTAACCAGTTCCCCAAAAGGCCCGAAAGAAAGAAAAAAAAAAGTCGCCGATTGTGTTCTGTTGTTGCCATGTCCCATTTTTCTCCAACCAAGAAGATTGTTCGACTCCAAAAAAAAAAACCCCCCGAACCTGACTGACTTGACAATGACACATGGCATTTCTTATCCATATCAGGTGAAGCCGCGAATCCTTCCAATTACCAGGCAGGAATTGGTAAAGAAACAAAACCGTTTCCCGTTTCGTTTAGTGTAGCGTCGTTCAACAGGGCTTAACACTAGGGGATTTGTTACAGTCACAGGGACCGGAACAGGGAACCGCTTTCTTCCTCGCTGATGGGGATGTGGTTGGTGGTCCCGCAATGGATGGCAGCTCGCCAATCCCAATCCATCATGCCCCAACCCCGCGTGAATACTTCGTAGCAAGCTGCTGATCGCCACCTTGAAAGAGTCCAAATATCAACTGCCGTTGAGGAAGACCGAGGGACAAGGCGTTGTTTGTGGTCTGTCTTGTTATTTTCGAGCTGCTCGTCGACGCCGGCGTGCTTGGCCTGCGTGCCAGATCCAAGATGCTCGTCAGAATGATCTGGACCAAGAAGCGGGTGGCTGCTCGACCGAACTTGTTCAACGGTGAACCGTTTCCGCAAACCACAAGCATTGCAAGCAAGCATCTCCATGCTCCATCCAGTCGGGGGCTCGTCCGCTTTGCCTCCCCCGCGTTCTTGCTCCGATTGACTAAGGTCTCGGCATATCTTGGCGCCCCGTGGCACCCCCCCAGCTTGGCCCTGATGCCCACTGATGCCCTGATGCTTCCGGTCCACCCTCCCCAGATTCACTGTAAAAAAGGCGGTCCCAAATCTATCTGCCGAAACCAAGAAAAATGCAGATGGTCTTGTCGTTGCTGCCAATCTGCACCAAGGCGGCAGCGGTACGGTTTTAGCCTTCCCCCCCCCTTCCCCCTCTAGCCCATCAACTCGGATCGTGTGAAGTTTCTCTTCCCCAGTCTGCGCTAAGCAGACAACTCCATCGTCCCTCTGGGGTACCCTTGTAAGCTGTCGTTAACAGCTTCACTACCAAGACCGTACCCGAACCGGTTATACTCAGCCGATGCCAGCATCATGGATGTACATAGCAAAGCTTTAGTGAGGGTAGTAGTCGAGTACAAAATCTACTACGTGCTTGCTGTTGGCGTCCCTGGTCTGGATCACACACCAATCCACCCCCAGACACACGGCGCTGCGACGTTCCCAACCAGCTGGCCCACGGCCTGAGGCAAACGGATACCCTTATAAGTACCCTCCACCTGCAGCCTGCCCCCCCTCGTCGGTAGCGTGAAAGGTTTGTCTGTTGTTGTGTTCTCCCCGTTCATCAACTACCTCGACCACCAACCCGCCAACCAGCCAACCCGCACTGTTTACTCCGGTCCTTGGTAACGTTCTTCCTGGTGTCAAACGTGCCCCGTTGCAGTCGGTAAAAACAAAAAAAAACCCCCTCACCATGGCCGACGTGGAAAAGGAAGTCGGTGAGTTGCCCGGTTTGTTTCATCAAGTCGCTCTTAGAATCGCGCTGAGAGCCGCTCACCAAGAGAGCTCAGCGACCCAAATGATGAGAAAACTAACACGTCCTCGCAGCCCAGCAGTCGTTGCAGGAGCGCACGGCAACCTCCAAGGATGGCACCTCTTCCGAGGAGCTCGAGTTCGACTACACTGAGGAGGAGGAGGCCATCGTCCGCCGCAAGATCGACTGGCACACGGTGCCTCTGGTGACGCTCCTCTACATGCTGTGCTTCCTCGACCGCATCAACATCGGCAATGCGCGTATCCAAGGATTGTCCAGGGACCTCGACATGGTGGAAGGCGTCAAGTTCAACTGGGCCCTCTCCATCTTCTACATCATCTACCTGCTCGTCGAGGTGCCCAGCAACATCCTCCTCAAGGCCATCGGAGCGCGTTTCTACCTCCCACTTCTCGTCTGCGGCTTCGGCCTCGTCTCGTTGTGCACCGCATTCGTCAAGGATTTCGCTGGCCTCATGGTCGCCCGTGCGTTCCTGGGTATCTTTGAGGGTGGTGCCATGCCTGGTATGGCCTTCTTCCTGAGCTGCTTCTACAAGCGCAACGAGCTCCTGTTCCGCATCGGTATTTACGTCTCGGCTGCTTCCATCGCCGGTGCTTTTGGTGGTCTCCTGGCCGCCGCCTTGTCCCAGATCCCCTCGTGGGGAGCCGCGGGCGCCGAGATCCACACGTGGCGCAACATCTTCTTCTTTGAGGGTCTCATCACCGTCATCATTGGTCTTTTGGCGCCCATTTGGATGCCTACTGATCCGTCGACCGCCTACTTCCTCAACGAACGCGAGCGAAAGATCGCCGCTGAGCGTTTGTTGCGTGAGCACAGGTCTGATCCCGCCAGGAAGGTCACCTGGGCCGATGTCAAGGCTGCTGTTTTCTGCATCCACAACTACACCTGCGCCCTGGCCTTCTTCCTCATCAACATCACCGTCCAGGGTCTCTCGGTGTTCCTGCCCACCATCCTCAACGACCTCGGCTGGACCAACACCCAAGCGCAGCTTTACTCTGTGCCTCCCTACGTGTGCGCCTGCGTGGTTGCCATCGCCGTGGCGTGGCTCAGCGACAAGTCCGGGCAGCGTGGTGTCTGGCTGGGTTCGTTTGCCTGCCTCGCCGTGGTTGGCTTCGCCATCCTGCGATGGGTTGAGAACACCAACGTTCGCTACATGGCCGTGTTTTTTGTCACCATCGGTGCTTTCCCGGGCGGCCCTGGTTTCCTTAGTTGGGCGATGAACAGTGAGTCGGATACCCGTTGGTGTCTGCATAAGCCGTCAGCTAACTTTGGTGGATAGATTCTGCGGGGCCTTCTGTTCGGGCTGTTACCAGCGCCTATGTTGTCACGCTTGGAACCATTGGTGGTATCGTCGCAACGTGAGTCATCCTATGTGGTTTCGTCGCTGTCAAATACTAACACGCCGCGCAGTTGGACCTACATCTTCTACGACGGTCCCAAGTATCACACTGGCCACACCATCAACCTCGTTGGCCAAATCGTCACGGCATGCTGCGCCCTGTTTGGTGTCTTGTACTGTGCGCGGGAGAACAGGGTTCGGGCCGCTGGAAAGCGCGATCACCGTCTGGAGGGTCTGACCGAGGAGGAGGCCGAGGAGCTGGGCAGCAGACACCCTCGTTTCCGCTACTGGACTTGATCGGCGTGAAAAGGGCGTGTGGTGGTGGAGAGAATTCGATGCGTGTATCTACGGAGATCAGAGAGTTGCGATCCGGGCCTACATAGAGTCGAGGGATTGAGGTTGCTGCTAATACCCATCCCAACGTGCGGTTGCACGCACATACGTCTTTGGATGACAATATGCTGGCTTTTGGTGAACTATTTGTCTTGTCCCTTTTCCCAGTAGCCAAGCACCGTGCCGCAATCTGTTGGGTCTAGAAGGTAGCACAAACGGCCGTGTGGCGCGCACGGGAAGCTCTGCTGGAAAGGGGCGCTACACGATGCACCCAAGACCTTGGAGAAGCTTATCACGGAGCCTCAAGGCTGGGCATCAGCCGTGGTTGGGGAACAAAGGTGGAAAGGGATGTTGAAATGGGATTGCAACTTGATGGCACTCTCTAACCGCACCATTCAGCATTCTGGTTTTCGAAGCACGGATGCTATTCTCGATGGCGGGGGAATTCGTTCCAATGGAAGCATATGCCGATATTACATGGTGGATAGCGGGCGAGGGGGGGGGGGGAGGACAAGCCGGCATCCGGCCGTAGGCTTGCTTATTCGGCGGGTGGTGTGCGTGATGTGCGTGGTGTGGTACTCGATGCGGTGCTCGCCAGAGGTAGGGAATTGACTTCGGCAGTTTTTCTCGAATGCCCCAAAGCAGGGAATGGATGTCGAGCGACAATCGACAGAGCCAGGGAAGCGGAGTAAGGCGATGACCAAGCTTTTGGCTAGCTCTGCAGAATGGGGGGCGGTTTGGTGGAGCAATTCCACGGAATGGAATCCTGGAAATCTGGGGTAATGGCGCTGACAAGGGATGGCGATTGGTCAAGTGGGGGAGAGGGGAGAGGGAGGAGGTGTGAGGAGAAGAAGCGATCAGCATCACTGGCATCATCACACACGAGGTGACGGTGACGGAGACAACCAGTAACGGCGAGCTGAAGAGCGGAAGATGGTGCAGATATGCAGATATGCGGTGGCATCCGGGAAAAAAGTTATCTGTGCATGATTGTCTCATGCATAAGATCGTGCCTTCCAATCTTGAGCATGTCTGGTACAAATACACAAGGCAAGAACCCTCACCCAGTCACCGGATATAACCTGGGATTCATGAACTCGGGGTCTCTGCACCTCCTTTGATCCTATGTCTGTCACTGTTGCCGTCATCCCAACTGTTGGAACTACCTAGAAAATGGACACCAAATCATCACCCCTTAACCATCATCATGTCGACCATGCAGAATCCCCAAGCAAAACCCCCAGCGACCCCGAGAAACCACCGCCGCCCAACGACGACATCCAACACTTCCGTTCTCAATCCCCAGAATGGCACGCCTCCTTCGAACGAACCCTCGTTCGCAAAATCGACCTCCGCCTCCTCCCCTGCCTAATCCTCATGTACCTCCTCAACTTCCTCGACCGCGCCAACCTCGCCCAAGCCCGCCAGGGAACCTTGGAGGCAGACCTCGGCATGTCAGGCACCGACTTCAACTTCGCCACGTCCATCTTCTTCGTCTCCTACCTCGTCTTCCAGCTGCCGTCGAACCTCCTCATAACAAGAGTCAGGCCGAGCATTTACCTGACGGGGGCTATGTGCCTCTGGGGGGCCGTCTCTGCCTGCAGCGGTGCGACCAAGAGCTTTGCGCAGCTGGTGGTGGTGAGAATTTTGCTGGGTTTTGTCGAGGCGCCGTTTTTCCCGGGGGCCGTGTTCTTGATGAGCAGTTGGTATACAAGGGCTGAATTGACGAGGAGGATGTCGTACTTTTACTCAGGGAATGCGTTGGCGAACATGTTTGGGGGGCTGATAGGAGCAGCTGTTTTGGGAAAGATGGAGGGTGCTCAGGGGATTGCTGGGTGGAGGTGGTTGTTTATTATCGTAAGTGTTCGCCGGACTGTGTCTCCAGCATGGCTGACAGCTGAGTAGGAGGGTGTAATTACCATCGCGGTTGCTCTGATAGCCATGTGGGTGTTGCCCGACTACCCAAGCACGACGCGCTGGTTGAGTCCACAAGAACGAGAGTACGCTTCATGGAGACTTCTGGCCGACATCAACGAGTCCGACGACCAAAGGGCCAGGACGGTCTGGCAAGGCACCAAGCTCGCATTACTAGACTACCGGCTCTATCTGTTTGTCCTGCTGCAGCATCTCAGCTTGCTGTCGCAGACATTCCAGTATTTCTTCCCCAGCATTGTTGGAACACTAGGCTACGGAAAGATCGAAACGCTTTGGCTGACGGCCCCTGTCTGGTTCGCCACATTTTTGATTTCGGTATGCGTTACCTGGACGTCGGCTCGGACAAAGGATCGATCCCTCCACATTTTTGGTCTGATGCTGGTGTCAGCGGTGGGCAACGCGATTGCTACTGGTACAACAGTCACCGGGGCAAGGTTCTTTGCCATGTTTCTGATGCCCATGGGGGCCGTTTCTGCTTGTGAGCACTGCCTGATCTCCCAAAAGGCTGAAGAAATTAAGCGAACTGTAAACAGATCAAATCATCCTGTCATGGATTGCCAACTCGTTCCCCCGTCCCATGGTCAAGCGCGGCGCAGCGGTGGCCATCGCCAACATGGTGGGCAATACGGCTAGTATCTACGGCTCGTACATGTACCCTCAAACGGCGGCACCGCAATACACCCCCGGAGGGAGCGCGAACTCGGCTATTTGTTTGCTTGTTGGTCTGTTGGCGATTGTGTTACGGTATCTCCACAAGTGGGAGAACACAAAGCTTGAAAAGGCTGAAAGACAGAGGGCAGAGAATGCCGAAACGGGTGTTGTGTCGGATTCCTCTGTGGGGGATGTCAGGGCTGATGGGTTCAGGTATGTTTACTAAGGCCCGCGGGTGTTGCTGGTTGGGTGGGGAGTTATTGGTGGGAAGGAATATTGGATATCATGTGGTATCTTAGCTAGGCGGGCGGCCCCTGTTAGAATATGGGGAAAATAGATAAGGCAATTGGAACAAGAATGAAGTTTGATCCAAGGAAGAGTTGTTGTGGCCGAGGGATTCTTGAAAGTCACTGCCCATTAAGCGGGACGTGCCGTATTTTCTAGGCACGTAGACACGGTCCGCCACGTATTGGGGCGGATGCTAAGAAGTATGCCAGGTCGAACCTTTTGAATACATTCAACTCATCTCTGGCAGTTCTCTCTTGGGGTCCAGGATCAGACTGCTACTTAACCACACGCGGATCGGACGAGTATTACCCCCGGTAGTTGGGTGGGCCAAGCTGGTATTCAGCCTAGCCAGCCGCAAAGACCTAATATCGGGAAGCTGGCGGGAGGAATTTAGGTGCCTTCTTTGCCGCTCGGCTGCTACCGCACTTTTCTTTCTTCCTTCGACTCAACATGTCGGTGTTTCATGTTGTGGGAAGAGGCAGAGACATGACCGTGGGGTATGGAAGACATCATACCGGCCAACTGGCGGCGCGATATCTATGCTTCTTTGCGGGGCGACAGATAAGCATAGGGCGAGGATCGCAGAGGTGTGATATTTGTGTTGATGAGCAAGCTGCATGGCGGGGGCGGTGGGGGTTTGTAAGGCAAATAATAAGATATGCCAAGGGGAGATGGAGGTTGCCTAGGTGGGTTGTTGAATGTTTTGGTGAGTGTGTTCGAGAATCAGGCACTGACTATTCGCGATCAAGGAACGGGGTTGACTCACAACAAGCAACAAGTATGATGCCGACCTCGGGTAGATGTTCTCGACCTGCAGCATATGACATCATTCCACCCCGCGATTGTACGTGTATCCTATTTTCGATTTCACTGCCGATAATTAAACCGGAGAATAAAAAAAAAAAGTTCATGGGGCCCCATGTTGCAACATGATAGCGCTTCCGACGTTTGTGGTCAAGAAATAGCTTCCTCCCATGAGATCTCAGAGGTCGGGTCTTGGCAGTTGGCGGCGCTTGTAAGTGGTGGATTTCTGGCATCTGATTGGCCAACTGCCCGTATCCGTTGACCAATCCGGAAGGAAGGACCAGGAGGTTCAATTCTTTGCAGCCACGAATCGATGACATCCCGCTGCAATTCGTCAGACTCGAGTCAATTAAGCGGATTTTATCGTTCTTGTGATTTTTGGGGGTGTCATGTCATCTCCTGTTAAGTATCGAGGCATTAATCACATCTGATCGTCATTTTGTTTTTCAGTACCTACCAACATCTCAAAACCAGGCCAGACCCCGATTTAGGTGCTTCTGAGAAATCCTTCTTTTCTCCTTTTGGCAAAAGTCTTTCAGATGCAGTAATGACGACTCTACGATGCACGCGGGACACACTCTGGCCATTGCCATGTGGGCCATGACGGCGCTGTCTCTTGGACTCGTCGGCCTACGTCTGTACACCCGCATACGAATCGTTCGCTTTGTCGGCATCGAGGACCACATGTACGCATGGACCGGAATATTCATGCTGGTGTTTGCTACGTGTATTCAAGTCGCTGTTCATTTTGGGTTGGGACGCAGCTTCTGGACTCTTTCTCCGGACGAGTCATCGAGGGCCATCTTCTGGACCTATGTTGCCAACAGCTTCGCCATCTCGGGAAACGCACTCGCCAAGCTCTGCATGGGATTTTTCTTATTACGGGTTGTGCAGCTGAAGTGGCAGAAACTTGCGCTCTGGTTTCTGATTGTTGTTACTGTCGGCACATCGGTAACACTGGTGGTGATGCTGTGGAACCAGACGACGCCAAGGAAGGCAAGTTGGGATGTGCTGAGGACGCCTGGAGAGTGGAATATCCAGATTCAACCCATGAGTGTTGGGTTGGGAGGTATGTTGGACCGTCTCTGTATGGATATGACGACATACTAACTCCGAGGCAGGTTGGTCAAGCGCCTGTGATTTCTTCTTCGCCATCTTCCCTTGGCTCTTCATCATGTCCTTGAAGATGCCGCGTCGGGAAAAGTTCCTTTTGGCCAGTGGCATGAGCCTGGGTGTGATGTAAGCAGAGATACAATCAAGTTGGCCGACATGAGTTAACGACTCGCAGTGCTGGTGCTTGTGGTGTTGTCAGAACCGTGGTGCTATCCCGGTTAAAAATCGATGACTTTACCTGTAAGTGGGCGGCCTTTTTCCTGGTTGTTCAACCTGATCGGGAGCTGACATTTGGCCAGTAAACTTTGCCCCTTATTTCATCTGGGCCGGCGCAGAGATCACTGTCGCCTTGGTGTGCCTGGGCATCCCAACCCTGCGACCCCTATACCTGAAGCAACGAGGCATCAGCACGATCGGTTACGGCAACCACCATCACACTGAGCAGAGCGACCCCGAACTACCGCGCTTCACCATGGTCGATCAAAAGAAGAGGCCCGACCCATCTCCGGATCCATCCCACAACGGCTTTGAAACCCCCGACCCCCGAAACCTACACCTCTCTCATATCACATTGGAGTCGCTGGCATCGCCCCAACAGCAGGAATTCGCCCAGCAACAACAAACCACGCCCAGCCTGACACCACATAACACAGTAGAAACCCAAGGCCACCTCCGAGACTCTTCCTCAACAGGCTCATCCCATACAATGGTAGACTCCACACTGGCCAGCCCTGAACTTGAACAACACCCCCTTTCTTACCCACACATCTATTCGAGAACGGCGGCAGCCATATCACGACCACCAAACGCACATATCAAGGAGCAACACAAAAGAGACCACAGCGGCGACACTGGCGATAGCATCACTGTCGATGACATTCTGGGTTTCTACGACATCGAGGAGAAAAGCCAGAGCAAAACCAAACTTCCAAATTACGACCAGACACAGCCACAACCACTTGGATCGCCACTCCACCAATCAGCGAGTATCAAGCGGAAAGAGCACCGGATTACACAAGTAGATTTCCTTTTAAAGAATACAAGAATGGGAGGCGGCAACGCCGAGGAGAGGCGTATCATTCGGCCGCAACAGAATATGAATAGACCTTGGGATGGGGAGGGTTGGCCATTGAGGAACTGAGCATGATGATATGATGGTTGTTGGACTTTGGACTTTTTTTAACTTCTCTTTGCGATACCCTTTTTTGCAGATTATTTTTTCTCATATGAGCTGGAATCTATTGGAATAGTGGAAATGAAGAACTGTCTTTCTAATACTCTCTGTTGCTGCTCAGTTTACTCATGGCTCAGCAGCTCCTCAATAATACTTTCAATCTGCCCCAGGGAATCCGCCTTGACGTTCTCCTCTTCAATCTCCTTCACTCTCTGTCTATACTTTTCATCCCCCAACACCGTGTCAATACCCTCCTTGACTTGCTCCACCGACGGGTTGGACACCCCCAAATCAACCGCCACCCCCGCCCTCGCCGCCCGCTGGCAAACGTCCCCCTTGTCGGCGATCAACCCCGCCAGCACCATCGGCACCCCGTTCATGATTCCGTGCATGAACCCGCCGTAACCAGCGTTGGAGACAAAGACATCTGTATGGGGAAGGATGGCCTCATAAGGGAAGTAATCCACCATTCTGACATTCCTGGGTGTTTCCTCTTCTGGTAGGGGATTCGGCTCCCCCTTTTCTCCCAGGGTAGCAACCACCAAGACATCCTCCCTGTCAGCCATTGCCTGAATGACCGGGATCATCAGCTCGTGGTAGGCGCGGTGGATGGTACCCTGGGTAACGAAGACGACCTTTTTCTTTGCCGGGTCGGAGTCGGAAAGGGCGCTGTTGAGCGTGAGTTCCTCCCACCAAGGAGGGTATACGAGGTTCTTGTCCAGCGCCCTGACGGGCAACCCACCGACAAGACGGAATTTTTTGGGGTCCTTGGTCACGTTTGGGTATTCGAGCGAGGCGGTGGTGGCCATGACGGTGACGTCCCCGCCGGTCATGGCCACATCAAGCGGCAGGTCGGTGAACCTTTTGGTGGACCCCAGCTCTTGGAGTTTTTGATCGTAGTGCTCAATCAGTGGCTTCCACATTGTCTTGCCTCCTGCGTGCATGGTCTTCCAGACTGCCTTGTTTTCAGGGGTGGGGTCGTACTTCAGACCAAGACCAAAGGGAGGAAAATCGGGGTCGGAGCTGGTGTAGATGCTCGTGTGCCAGTTTATGGTCTTGGGGAGGGAGGTGTAACCCTTGGGTAAGGGGCAGCCGTATTGATACGGCAGCAAACCCTGAGACAACGCCTCGTGGACGAACAGAATCTTCCGTGGCTCAGGATGAGCGACGCGGATGTCCTCGAGTGTCTTCCTCAGAACGTGATACGACGGGACGATGGACTCCCCAAACACGGCTTTCATTCCTTCGAAAAAGGCCTCGCCTTCGGTGGAGCCTTCTTGGACTTTGGGGACGTCGTACTCGAAGGGGTTTTTGATGTATTTTGCGCCGGTACTCTCGATGAGGGTTTGGAAGCGGGGCCCGGTGATGAAGTAGATGTCTTTGTAGCCACGGTTAAAGTGGAGGTGCTTTGCTATCTGGGCCGCGCCGGCGGTATGGCCTGAGGCGTTTAGGGTCATGAAGAGAAGGACGGGCTTCTCAGGGGAGGTGAGAGGGGGGTGGCCGCTGGGGCTGGTGAGATCTCGGGCGTCTCCCATGTTGGTGGTTTGATCAAGCAAGATGTAGCGTGTTTGAGTTGAGAGCAGGGAGTGAATGGCGAGGTGGGAAGAAGTGGATTGAACCCGGAGGCGACAGCAAAGAGGATTTATATCCATTGGGTTATCTCTACATATCCCCAGATATACACCCTGAACAGGCAGGGGATCAACTTCCAACAACAGTGATCGGAAAAAGGCTACCAATGAGAGCCGCCAGGAAAGACCCTCCGGGTTGCTCGACGTTGCAATCTTGCAACCAACACGATCCGTTGCGCTGACAAACGCTTCAAACTGTGTTGTAACGTGGACCGAGCTAGCTCTGGGATCAGCGGTATATCCCACAGCATTGCAACGACAAAGGAGGTGACCACGCTGGGCACATACAGCCCTGTTGGATGCGCACACGGGCATGGCATGATTGCTGAGCCGGAACAGGAACCATAGCAGTGATGAGACCCAAGTTGACATGTCAGAAAGATGACGAATGAGCCTCTGCAAGCTCCTCAAGGCCTGCCTCGCCTTCTACATTGGATGCCCATCGAGCCTCGTAATGTTTGTTTACCTACATTTGCGGCACCTCTTTCCTCACCAGGACATGATAGTCCACCGCCCGCGGCGGAGTTCATAGGTATACTTAGCTCCGATATAGACTGTGGCACAGCATCTTCTATCATCTGCGCATCATGAGCTGCCAGGGAACATGTGTCAGTGTGAGCTCCGGGATCTGACTGGCTGGCTTAACCCCGAGCCTCGCAAACTGGCAACCTCAATGTGCGGCGCGGGATGACAGGATTCCGAAGTCCGAATGGGAACAAGAGTCTTCATGTGTACCACGCCCGCGCGGTTGCGTAAAATGGGAAGAATGGCGAAAGACGGTGGGACTGCATGGAATCTACAGAGTTACTTTGAGATGCACAGGGTTTTACCGAGTTGCCAACCCGTGGCATCCGAGGGTGGGCTAGCAGCCGAGAATCGTAAGCGTGGAATCTGTTGTATAACCAGGAGCCAGAGTTGTCATGATATCGTGAGCATGTGAAATGATGCTTATTGATAGCTGCGGGATGTCACAAAACCACAAGATCTCGAGCGGTCGTTAAACGTGTGGGACGGTGTTCAACGGTGCGGCGTTAAGCCTCAGGAAGGTGGGGGGGCATTTAGCTGGGTAAGTGGAGCTATGTTGCTTGTTAAGCCACACCCCACCCAAGCCACTGAGGAAACTCGCGCCAAGCAGTCAATTAAGGAAAGACGCGTCGACCGCGTTCTCCCGCGCCGCAGCATTGAACATCACCAACTCTAGCAATTGAACCATCGCAGTCCAGACCAACTCTCTCAACTCGCCACATTTCACTACGACGACCTGTACAAAAAGTCTTGCCCGAAAAGACTCTCAAAATGTCCGACTTCGAAGATGAGATGGACATTGATGTCCCCGTCTCCAAAGACGTCACCTTTTCCTCCAGCAATGCAGCCAAGGGCAAGCGCAGTGCCGCCAATCTCCCAGTTGAAGCCGAAGACAGCCTTCCATGGTACGTGAATTGTCTCTTCTTCTACTCTATTCGGTCCGTTTCAGAGCTCTGACAAGATCAAAACAGGGTCGAAAAGTATCGCCCAGTCTCCCTCGACGACGTCTCTGGCCACCAAGACATCCTCGCTACCATCAACAAGTTCGTCGACTCGAACCGCCTTCCACATCTCCTTCTCTATGGTCCACCCGGCACCGGAAAAACATCCACCATCCTCGCCCTGGCCCGACGAATCTACGGTGCCGAGAACATGCGCCAGATGGTCCTCGAACTCAACGCCTCCGACGACAGAGGTATCGATGTGGTCCGCGAGCAGATCAAGACCTTTGCCTCAACAAAACAGATCTTTAGTCTTGGAGCATCGACCTCCAAGACAGGACTTGCTGGTTTCAAGCTGATCATTCTTGACGAGGCCGACGCCATGACGAGCACAGCCCAGATGGCGCTGAGACGAATCATGGAGAAGTACACTGTCAACACCAGGTTCTGCATTATTGCCAACTACTCCCACAAGCTTAGCCCGGCGCTGCTGTCTCGGTGTACAAGATTTCGGTTCAGTCCCTTGAAGGAGCGGGACATCAGGGTGCTGGTAGACAAGGTTATCGACGAGGAGCACATCAAGATCAAGCCTGAAGCGGCCGACGCGCTAGTGAAGCTCAGCAAAGGTGATATGAGACGAGCGCTGAACGTGTTGCAGGCTTGCCATGCGTCAAGTATGTTCTCTTTTCTCTCCGCCCTTCAGTCTTTCCTTGTTACTAACAGATGCTGCTAAGGTACACCCCTCCAACCAAAAGACGCCCCCAAAATCCCCGAGGACCAAATCGTCCGCGAAACCATCACGGTCGACACAATCTACATGTGCGTCGCCGCGCCACCACCGGATATCATCAAGAAGATCATGAACACGCTGCTCAGCACGAGTGATGTGACGGCCTGCTTGGCGGCCGTCAACAGCGTCAAGGTCACACAAGGGTTGGCGTTGGCGGATATCATCACTGCGTTGTCGGAGGAGCTGGTCAAGTTGGAGGTAAAGCCAGAAGTTATGATCACCTGGCTTGACCTACTTGCCCAGGTGGAGCATCGGGTAGCAGGCGGCGCCTCGGAGGTCATACAGACTGGTGCTGTCGTTGGGGCAGTAAGGAATGGAGTAGAGTTGATGGGTTGATGACACCAGCGCGGACGCTGTAGGATTAATATATGCATTGGCAGGCGGTAAGGGCAATCGCCCGAAGGAGTAGTCACCACCATAACTGTTGCTTTTTGGTGTCATATCATTTGTTTCATTTGCATCCCCTCACACTTATGGCATAGTGATGAGAAGCTCAGGCGTGCCGAAAATGGAAGGCCGAGGGCGTTGAGCAACCCCAAAAACACTGCCTGAGCAAGACCAACAGCCTGTTTATCACAAGGTAGCTAGCCTAGCTTTACACGAAAGAAGTGTTGGTTCAAGGGTGTTTTGACTATTTTTCGATGCAGCCCTATGCATCTCCCTGAAGAAGTTACGACCATCTCATCAGAAGGGCCCTCCTATACTTGTGACGAAGCTGGTGGCCAGACCTCGCACACCAGCATGACTGGTGATGAGCTTCTTAAAGCCGCTTCCGGTGGCACTGCCTCGACGATACATAAAACCATAACGGTGATCTTATACTTTTGGAATTTGAAACTTAAAAATATAAAGTTAGTTTCGATCGTTAAACCGGCCTTTTCAATCCATAATATATCGCTAGGTATTCTATTTACCTAATTATATGCTCTATACCAGAGAAATAATAATTCAGTCGAAATAAAAACATTTCTAGTTTCGGATAAAGATAAGTTGAGAAACTTTATAGTTTAGCTAAAGTTAGGATAGAACGCTTTAGAGCTCGGCTAAAGCTAGGATAGGAAGTCTTACAGTTCGGATAGAGGCCTATAGAAGCTCGGATCTATAATGAGAAACCCAGTTTTAAACTAAAGGTAGGTACCCTACCTAAATAGCAACTCTCGTGTTCCTCTTCCTCAACAAGCACCAATATAACATAATTGTCTGTGCAGCAGCAGACACCGTTATTACACACACTGTCCCGAACAGAGATACCGAACACCAGTCCTTCTCCACCCATTGCCTCGTCAATGCCGGGGTCATTCAAGGCCTTGAACACGACGATGCACGCTGGGTCCAATCCTGCGAGTTCTCCTACAGTGTACGTTGGTATCTCATCCCAAAATTCAATGTTAGGTAGGTATCATACATGTCGATCCGCTTCTATCTACCATCTCGCCGGTATGCCACCTTCATCTTTTTCTTCATTCAGTCTTTCCATCATTCATCATGCCAATAACTTGAACTCACACGGCCTTGAATCCGAGCCTTGAAACAGTAACACTCCCCCACCAATAAACATATTCTTCCGTCCATCGATATCAGATAAACCATACCAAAAAAAACTATGTTTGACTTCAAAGCGAAGATACGCCTGCTCAGGATGCGCACAACGCAGTGCCTTTTCCCCTTTGTTATTCACTCGTCAACACCCGCCCTCCTCGCAACTGTCACCAGCTTCAACGGTTCCTCAGGCTCCCAACTCTCGCTAGGTTAAGCCATTTCCGCTTCCCACCACCTACGACAGGCGCTCCCCCACTGGCAATCGGCGCTCCTCCACCCCGTTCTACGGCTGCCCCCCCGCTGTCGTGCACATGTCCCACCGTCGCGCCTTCATTGCCCTGTAATTCTAGTTCAACCCCTCCCCCATCATCGTCAAATTCAACCTTTCTTTCTAGAGCCTTACTCCTCAAGATAGGCGGTGGCGTGGCACTGGAATTAGCCCGATCGTCATCAACGAGCGAGCCGCGTCGTCCCCAAGAAGGTATTCCGATCAGTGGCCGTTCGTCTTTTGAGGTCGTGTCTGCAGCCGGTGCGGCGAATGGTGTCGCAACGGGTGGGTCGGCCGAGCCGGTGGAGCGACGGAAGAAGTGATTCAGTCCGCGCGATCTAGGCCGAGCAGGGGTGGCAGCAGCGGGGGCCTGGCTTGCGGTTGGAGGGTAATGGTGTTGCTTTGATACGGACTGTGGTGGTGTGCCCTGTGTGTCCGGATGACTCTGCGAAACCTTTCGGGGTGGAGGCGGCGGTTGATGAGCCTGTTTCGGTGGCACTGTCATTGCTCGACCTTGAGCCATATCTGCGAGCTGGCGAGACGGGGGCCTGATATCTATACTGTTGCTTCTTGCTCTACTTCCCTTTCCAACACTCATCTTTATCTTTGACGATGGGGATGGTCGCGCAGGGGAGGCTGATGCGGCTCCCGAGAGGTCGGCCCCCGTCTTGGCCTGTAGACTTGACCTGCGATTCGGCGGCGGAGGCGCAGAGTTGAGCGAGTCCAGCGTCGGTGTCAATACCCCCGAACTAAAGACAGGTTTGGTCAATGACTTGCTAATTGCATCGAGAGTGTCAGCCATTGGCGGGTGCGGCAAACCGTTCCCGCCAGCCCCCATATATCCTGCACCTTGCAGCGAACCAAACATGACGTTGGTCGCCCAGCCCTTGGTAGAAGATGGGAAGGAGAACAGATCTGGTGAAGCGCGATCTGCCCTGTAGTTTGGATGGGCCTGCGAAACAGAACTCATGGGATCAAGCGGGGCCTTTCTTGGTGGCTTCATGCCCTCTTGGAGCCAAGTGTCAACACTCGACGTGGTCGATTCAGCGTCATCTGCACCCTTGTATTGACGCAAAGCATCTCTCGTTGATTGGGGTCGTTGGAGCTGGTCCATATCTTCATTTTTGCCGGCTTTTTTGCGGCTGTCAAATGCCGTCGTTGATGCTGGCTGCGTATGCGTCGTCTGTGTGCGAGGTTCCAGACTGGTGCCGTGCTCGTCAGGCACTGAATGGTGCGAGGCCGTTGTTTCCGATAGAGCCAGATAACTCTGCTCATTTGTTAGGTTTGGCTCGTGGGATAGGGTGTCATTGGAGTTTTTGTACAGCCGCAGTGTTGTGGTGGAGATGGTATCAGGCGTTGGAGGAAGCCCGCGTTCGCTTGTCAAACTTCCGTGCGTAAGAACCTTTTCCAGAGCCTCCCTCTTTTCCTGTTTCGTTTTACGCTTAGCCATGGAGGATGGTGGGCGAGAAAAGGGGGAGAAGTCGTTGGCTGTGGTTTGTGCTCTGGCGGCATCCTGGAGGGCTCGACGTTTGACTTCCACCTTCTCCAGCTGACGAAGAGGCGAACTTCCGGCCCCGATCACGTCGGTAATGGTGTGGAAATGCGTATATTCATTCGAGATGGCGCGGGCTATGCTGGGACGGTTCTTGGGGGTGGCACTTCTGACTCTGGTTGGTGATTCCAGAGCAAGCATGCGCTGCATGCAAGACGTGTCCATGAGTGAGGGACTCTCTTCCTTAGGCGATGGTGCGTCTGGAGACTTGGTCCGACCATATACGCTCACAAAAGAACTTTCACTCAAAATGCTCAACGTTGGACTGTCAAGTCTGACACTCCCACGGGTTGTCTCAGGGGTGGCTTCGGGCATGGTTGGGAGACTGGGCACGTTGCCGCGGGCCCCCAGATATACATTTCGAAGGTTTTCGGTGCTCTCACTGTGCTCAGAGACAAAACTGGGCATTCGATTGAGGGTCTTAACCTCGTCGGACCCAGATGGCAGAAGGACCTTGTGTTTTGATGTTGCCTCCGCGCCTGGCAATCCTTGGACCTCAACTCGCCGGACCATCTCTCGCTCCCTGAGCAACTGCTCAACCCGGGCTTCCAAAACCACAATCATGCTGACAGCTTCTTCAACTGCCTTGTCCCTTTTCTCCAGCTCGTGAACAAGCCTGTCATTCATCTTGTCCGTCTCGGCTTTTTGGAGCTCCAACCTTTCCAAGCTCTCCTCCAACACCGTCTGCCTTTCCCGCCGATGGTAAAGTTCAAGCTTCAGGTCAAAGTTCTGCTTGTGGAGATTCGAAAGAGTCTGTTCCATCTCCTTGACTCCCAGGCCCTTCTTCCTAGCCGATTCTGAGCTTTGGCTCGAGATTGGACGACTATCTGCGGGGGACGGGCTGCGGATCGCTCGGTTGTCGACGGTAGAACGAAAGAGATCATTGCTTGTCCTACTTGACGCGCGCTCGCTCTCAACCCTCCGCTCGCGCTCCAATCTCTCTTGCAACAAGGCAGACATTGGAGTTACGGCAAGACTCGCGCCGTCGGAAAGCTCTCGCGACAAGTGCGATTTTGTTCGTTCGCCGCAACGGCTATGGTGGTATCGGTGAGAGTGTGTGGAAGTTGTTTGCACTGTTGAAGAGGAACTGGAGCTGGTTCGGGAGCCTGTCTTGGGACGAGGAGAAGGAGGGGCCCGAGCTGGATCATCCAAGTGGCCTTGTGTGCCATGGCCATTCATGTTGGGCAGACACAAACGAAGCTGTTTTGGATACCAGGGCTGGGGTGGGTCGATTGCCGATGTCAGCTAGGTGCGAGCGGCGACAAACGGCCGAAGCCCTCGCGTTTCGTACCTCACAAAGGTGACCAGTCAGTTCGATATAAAGGAAGGGGTAAGTAGTTCCCAGGATGATGCCGGTATGTGTTCTGTTTCCAACGTCACAACCAGAACCAGGCCTTATCGAATCCCCTGACCTCTTTGCAAAGGGGTGGCAATCGCAGCCGTTGGACCCCCAAGAAGCCTTCAAGTCATGAGGAAAAGTGAGATTGGTGCGACTGTGTCTCGGAACTTTGAGGAATGAGCAAGTCGCGATGGCTAGGAAACAATGGCGGTGGCACGAAGGACGCAAGACGGGGAACGAGGAACGAGCGGCCAATCGATGAGGTATTCGAGATCAGCGAGAGACAGGACCAGCCGTGATGCAACAATGAGTCAGAGGAAAAAGGAGAAGAGATTGTCCGAGGGCAACGGGGATTTGCAGAGAAGTAGCAAAAAACAACAACAAAAAATAAAAGGATTTGTTGCGAGAAGAAGCAATGGCGGGCAGGAAGGATGAAAGTCAAAGTCAATTGCTGTTCCATTGGCGTGGGGCAGAGCCAATGAATTCCAGGGACTTTAAGGATTATGCTTGTTCTGGCTTAGCGTTGGATGTGGCGTGCAGGCACCAGTGGGTCGCTGCAGGGTGTCACCTTGAACCGCAGCTTTGACGTTGAGCCCATTCCACCCCCCACTGCTCACCTCATATCTCCAATTGCGCTGTTCACCACACACACGGAGTACCCGGCTCCTGAGGATCGGATTCGACACCAATGGCCCTTCTTCTGATTCCACCTCTCCCATCATCTCAATTCCATCATAGGGCTGAGCAGGACAGTCTTCGGGCTGTGACCCCTCCTTCGCAAACTTTCTCAGCAGGGACCGTTTCAAATACCGGCCAATCAGAACAACCATCACTCGGTTCCAGTGTGCTGGAAGCTGGTTCCGAATACAACCCCACTCAGGCTGCTGGAGGCGGTCAGAGCGCGGCACATCATCATCATCGACAAATGAACATTGTTTCGTTCTGGGATGTCGAGCAGTGTGTTGCCATTGAGTTCCCTCGAATGCATATGCAGCAACGTCTTTCACCAATAGCCAGCATCAAATAAATTCTTCCGTTTGAGATTTCTTGTCTACGCCGCTTTCGTTGGTGGTTGATATCCCCTTATAACCTGCATGGTGCAGTTTTTTGCCCCCGCCTTCGCTGCTTGGCTGTCGTTGCTGATTGAAGATCTTGGTCTGACTTGAACTCAGGGGTAAAAGGGACTGCTCAACGCCCGAAACCCGACCATTAATGTACAACAACATCATCCATTGGACATCCTCTCTCCACCGAGTCCATTCTCGTCTTCTCAGTGATGATATTCCTCGTCAACTCCATCAATCTATCCGCCAGCTCATCATCTTGCGACATTTGGCTGCCCTCTTCAGGGATGCAAGGCGGGCAGATATACTGGCCTGAATCCTTGATTTTGGTTGCGCAGAACACTGTAGGCACGGCTCCCTCAAACTGGTCCTTCTTAATCGGTTCTATGCCGTACTTCATCACGTACCCACCCAAGGGATACGGCTCGAGAATATCGTCCCTACTCTGCTTGGTGCTCACGAAGCCTGGGTGTGTAGCGTTCATGAGCACATTTGGGTGCCCATTTTGCGTTACCTTGCGGTTGAAGTATCGCGAGTAGAGTATCCCCGCCAGCTTGCTCCTTCCGTACTGCGCATTGGGTCCGACGTCCTGGTTGATCTCGTCCAGCGAAGCGAACTTGGTGTCCTTGGGAGCACCGGTATGCAGATTGGAGCTCTGGTTGCTGATTCTCACAATGTTTCCTTCCTCGGCTGTCTTTTGCATCAAGGGTAGCAGATGGGATGTGAGGACGACGTGGCCCATGTGGTTGACTGCCATGTGCCTGTCCACTCCATATGAGGTGAGCTCGGCTGACATGATGCCTCGACCCGAGTTGTTGACGAGGATGTCGAGCCGGTTATTGTCGCGCTTGATCATCTCGGCTACTTCTTTGACCCGCCGCCAGTCGCTCTATGTTTTTTTTTCTCAGTGAGTGTCAACACGGGAGCAAAGGGACAACTTACAAGGTCACACTTCATCCAGACCATCCGGGCAGCCTTGTCTTGTCCCAGTTCATCGGAGATGACGGCTTTGGCGCCCTCAAAGACCTCCTTGTTGACGGAAATTATGTAGAGCTTACTGATGTTGTGCTTGAGGAGGGTATATGCCACGCCGAACCCAATCCCTTGGCTGCCTCCCGTCACAACACCCACCTTTCCGGTCAGATCAGGGCAATCATCGAGCTTGAATTGTCGGGAGCCGAGCTTCGTGAATGCTCCGCCGAAGTTTTCGGCGAGCGTATCCTGTCCGTTTAGCTTGGTCAGTCTCCCTTCTTCAGTGTAGGTAGGCATGCGAAGACCTACCCCCAATTTCTGCATCGTGTACGACACCACGCCTTTGGACACAGCCGTGGATTTGATGGCTCGGGCTTGCGGTTGGTGACACGCAAACACAACAGCAGGGCCAGTAAATGGGTTGATTTTTGCGGTGCAACGGGGAGCAGGCAAAAGGGTCGCGTTGGCACGTCGAGCCACCAATCGTTGTGCCATTTCCTCTCAATTACGTCAAATCCTCCGAGAACGCGTTAGAATCCCCTTGGAGAAAGCAAAGAGGGAATCAGCTCTTATGTGATCAATGTCTTCGCCCTCGCGAGGCCGTCAAAGCTGAATGCATGACGTATCTTGATCCGAAGAGCTTCCCCGCCCCGGTTGGGATCGTGTCAGGAACTGCATATCGTTAGCTCAGGGGCAACTTCTGAGCTTTGGTGGATTGCGACTCAATCACCGAACGTTTGTTCATTCTTCGTTTCCCACAGTTATCAGGAACAATTAATACCTGTGGGGAGTATTGTGCACACTCATCTAATGCCTGTTGGAGCCATGTATATAGTTATGCATGAGATGAGCCTGATTCCCGTCAGGGCTTCTTCAACGTCAGAACTTGCAAGGCTCCTGTGCAATAAATAGCCCAGAAAACGGTAATTTCCTAGGTAAGATAACCGGCAGGATCGTAAAAACAGAAAGCTAAGATAGGAATCATGCAGGCCGAGATTGACTATCATAAATGATATGGTGAAGAAATCGCAAATTGGCCCAAGCAAAGAGCTGCTATAGCCGGGGTGAGACAGGAAAAGCTGTGATAGATCTTGGAAAAAAAATCAAGATCGATTGATTCAGGAATTAATGTGTGAAGTGAGGGGCAGATAAGAATTTACAACTGGCGGGGGATGGAGGGGCTGCCTGACAGCAGACGGCGACTGCGAGCCTCGCCATGCCATCCATCAAGATCCGTTGACTTCAGCTCCCAATTCGCATTCTGTTTCTGGTAACACTCTCGTCACCGTGTTTCCATGTTTGAATTGTTATCCGGTTTTGGAGCCTCTCCGGAGCCTCGTCGACAACACCCTCTTCCCCTGAGTGCAACCACACCATCGCCTCTCCTTTTGTGACACGGCTGGGAGCATTAGTGAGATTATTGGCCAATTGCTAGTTTGGACGAACTGCAGAAGCTACGCCGCCGCCATCACCCAATATGCCCAGCTGTGTCGCGAAGCTGCCCGCACGATTGGCCGCTACACTCAGTCCGGGATGTTGGGACATGCAAGGTTCCAATTACGAACGTGAACTTCTTGCGCCATCCCCTGATTCACCATCACTTCACCGATCGTCAAGCGGCTTATCCAGAGCCTTGTCCATATAACCTGTCGGAGCCAGCGGGCAAATATGTCGGCCTGCGTACAGCGGACCTCCTTATATAGAGCCGTCGCTCCCATGGAGAGAGATCTACTCAGCCCTATGCCCTATGACTCGAAACAACTAGCAGACCACGATGGCATCTCGACATCTACACCAGCATTACCAGCGTCGGGCCTCCAAGGCAAGGAGCCAGAATCCCGGTGTCCTAAAGCCGGGGCATCACTCAGTCACACGCGCTTTTGACTCCGAATCCGCACCCCCGACATGCTTTTCTTCCGAGGACCACCCTCCTGAGGCTATCAGAGATCACACCAAGCACTATTTTGGATGCATCAACATCGCAGACCGTGCCAGTTACTTTCTTGACCCCGACAACAGCCCTATCTGGCAGCATGAGTTCCTCCTTGAGAAGGAGTATCTGAAATCGCTCCCCGAAAATGAAAAGCGTTCAGACGATGAGATTACACGAGCCGCGGAAAAGCGTAGAGATAAGACGATCGAGAGCACCGCTGTCGCAATTGAAGCTCAGTACAGAAGAACCGACATCCTTCGACAGGCTGTCAAGGGAACAGTACCAAGCTCGCCCCCTGTAGCAGGCTCAAGCGGGCCCTGCTTGCAGAAATCAACGAACATCACAAGAACCGATCACTTTGTGACTTGTGTTGAAGAAAGTGGGAAGAATTGGAGGAGATCAACGTCATATCTGGCCGGCTTGGAGAAGGTTCAAGCATGGAAGCGCAATAGACCAATCGCCGAGAATCCACCCAGTACAGCAGCACGGCTCCCTAATGTTGACCCCGAATCAAGACCAGAGCCCGGACGGGAAGAGGTCGGAAAGATAGTGGAACGCATTCGCAAAAGCACACCGGCAACCGATTCCAAATCGGCAGAGTACGATCTCGAGCGAGATGTAAACGCATACCTCATCCAGTACACACGCAAGAAAGCCGAGGACTGGACATCTACAGCACTAAACGCAGTACCCACCACGGATCCTCGCTCAAGGACACTAACGTCGTCACCAACACGGGAGACCTTTCACAACGGCACAACTAGCCCAGCACCGACTTTTTCACCAACACAGAGCTCGCATGTTCAGTATCTCGAACCTTACGAGGAGGAACTTCAAGATCCAAGATTCAAGGGTAGATTTCCGGACCAGCGTCTAGCTATGAACATTGTTCTTGGTGCAGACGGAGATTCGGAGTCATCTCCCGCACCGGGGCCTAGTATTCTTGCTAGGGATGTTATCAAGGTCGACGACCCCACAAGAATACGATATTTCCATCTGCCGTCCAACAACATGCACGTGAGTTGTCCTGATTAACCGCTGTTAAAGTGCGTTGTTCTGAGATGCTAACCCGGTACATAGTGGGTCGAGGTACAGTCTGCTTTCCCTTTTATTGATGAATGAACATTGACTTATCCCAATCCTAGAAAGCGATAGCTAGATACTATGGTGAAAGCCATCTCAACATTGACCTCAGCAACGCATCAAGGGATCGATCTGTCAAGACACACACTCAGATGCTTCTGAGGCCTCAATTTTGGCGTGGTCAGCAACATGGAGCTCGAAGTGGTGTTGTGCATGCGAGACATATGAGACCTCTCTGTGAGAGAATATCGTCTGGTATGTGATGACATTCATCCGAAACCCAAGAAAAGTCACCCTGACATTGCTGCAGAGGTTACCGAAATTGAAGATAATCCAAAGAATATAGTCCTCTTCGTCCGTCAACCAAACTTTCCACACCTTTGCTCGAGTATCACTGACCCTATGTCTCGATACAGATGCCCTATCTACACTGGGATACCGACAGAATGAGAAACAAGATGGCGAAGATGATTGATATCGAGTCGGAGCAGCAGCGCAAAAGAAACGAAAACATCGCCTACGAGAAACGCAAGACACGCATAGAACAGAGGAAGGACTTGGAGCCGGGTGCGAAGCGCATATTACACACAGACAACAGGGATCAAAACGATGAAAAGACGACTCAGAGCGGCGACCAGAAGCGCTCGACGGCCCCGTCACAAGGTGTGAACGATCTGGCTGATTTGATGGACAGACTTGTTTCTGTCGGTAGAAGCAAACAGCGGATTGAAATAGATGACAATGGCAGGCTCAAGATCAACAATCCTCTCGGACAGTACCTGATTGACGCGGCAAGACTCTACGAAGCCATATCTACTTATCGAGACCAACGAATGCTGGAGAAGTATCTGTACCATGATCCACCTCTTCACCCCCGCCGAACGCTTGATCAGTCCTACTACTGGACCTTGAAGACCACTAAGGTCCGAGACAGGGACCAGGTTGTCTATCGGGGAACAAATATGAATCTGGATTTTTGTCACCGACTCGAGCCACAGCCAACTACAACAGAGTCCGGTCCATGGAGCCGGCTCAAGGCAGTATTCCATCAAAGCTCGGATAACGACAATGTCGACGTCACACTGAAGTGGACTGACCACTGGGACAAGACGGATAAACATGGCTGTGAGCACTGCCGGAGTGACATTCGCAAAATCTCTCAGCTCGTGATGGTCGATCAGCTCTGGATGTGGGTTTTAGACGAGAAGACAATTATCACCTCATTTCCCAAGCGCTACGGGTTCAACAAGCAGGATCTTTCGGGGGTGCACAAGTCTATCCGTCAAAGGCTGAAGTTTGCCCGCAAGAATCAGGTCAGGTCGGTGTATGACTTGGCTCTGATCATCCTCGACGAATGTTGCAACACCTTCTTTGATCGAACCAAAACTGAGGTTTGTTTTCCTTCAGCAATCTTTGAGTGATTTCAGCTAATCCTGTCGCAGGACAGCCAACCACAGGTGATGGACATCTTTTCAGAAGCTATTGGTAATGTGGTAAGTTCGTCCTCTTGAGACTCTTGGCGGGCTCCTTTTACTTAGACGTGTTGCAAGACGAATCAACACACGATATCCTTCCAACATGTCTGGCATTGGACACAAAAGGCATCCAAAATCTACCGCTCGAGATCCAAGTACATCGACTCATCTGACCTGCACGTGCCCCTCTTGGACATTCATCCAGAAGGGAAGCTGCAAAGAGAGGTCAAGGACATCATTGATGAGCTCGACATCATGATTCATGTTCACAAGAAGCAGAGAGAGGTGATCAAACGGTTTTGCAAGCATGTAGAGCACATTCTCGATCCCGACGGCCGGTGGAAGGAAGGCGCTGTCCAACATGACCGAGGGATGTCAAGAAGGGCACTCAGTACCACCGAGAACATGGAAAAGTATATCAAAATGGAGGAGAAGCGCGACCAGCTTCTGTGGTTTCGAATGCAGTCTCAAGAACTTCTTGCCGAAGTGGACGATCGACTTGATGAGCTTGAGGGGTTGAAGAAGGGGGCTGAGAGTACGGCCCAAAGTGTGAGTTTGACCAGCTACTATCCCGCCATACAAGTCACTAATTCCGAGGTCAGGTCACCGATCTTCTGTCTCTCAAGCAACAACAGGCAAGTGTCGTTCAGGCATGGGAATCGGTCAAGCAAGCCGAAGAGGCAGTTCGCCAGGGGCGGGCTATCATGATGTTTACTGTCATCACTATTATCTTTGTAAGTAACTGCAACTCGTGACACTTGAGCTATGGCGACTAAGGAAACACTTTGGCTAACTGCGGCAATAGCTCCCCTTGTCATTTATTGCCTCGATATTTGGCATGAACAATTACGAATTTGGCGGCAGCGATAATCCATGGAGTGTATGGGAGCAACTAAAGTTCATTTGTAAGATCCCCTCAAAGTCCTCTACGGATTATTCTGTAGTTTCCCGGCCTAACCTACGGCAGTGCCCATTTCCTTTGGCGTCATTTTCCTTTCCGTAGTCATTGCCTTTTCCAACCTCCTTCGCGCCTTCATATGGTCTCTGTTCAAACTGTTCACCACCTCGGTGCTTATATACTCCGGTCTCTATCGATTCTGGCTCACCTTTAGTGACGAGTGGTGCTCGACTTCGATGATGCAGAAAACGGAGAAAATGGTGCAGGACATGAAGGAAGAGGTGAGGAGGGCGAAGAAGCTGCGTCGGAACCAACGAAGTCAAAAGAAGAAGCAGAAAGAGGACGGGAAGGGAAAGAAAGGCAGAGACGGAAAGGACTCCCAAGATGAGGACAAAAATCAGGAGAAAGCTACCAGGCATGCCAATGGGAATGGAATACAGACTGTTCACTTCTTCACAGAAATGGGACAGGAGCAGCGACGCAATACCACGGGTCGACGGTCCTGGGATAAACGGCGACGGGATAAGTCCCCGCATCTTCGAGTGAGCACATGGCCTCGCGACACGTCACCCAATGCTTGTGGATCGACTAGCGCCCATCCAAGAGTGTCACATCATGAAGAGAGAGATAACAGATCTGCGCAAGACATGAACGGAAGCCAGCTGAACGGGGACGATGGAAGTGGAAGCCCTGCAGGGCTTACAGTTCGGGGGTCTGATAATAATGTTTAGGGCGTCTTTGCAACCTTTTGGGGAGGAAACTTTGTCAGCGTGTCGGGGTGTCACTATGGCTGGTCTCACAATGTTAAAAGAACAAAGTCTTGGATTGCTACCTTTGGAAAACCTCCTTCGCATAGCTGCACTGATATCTACTACAAATTCCAGACAGCCAGCTCAACTCGGCGAACCCCCAAGCTCGGCTCCATAACATCATGCAATGTAAATCAACACGGTTTTTTTTTCTTTTTTTTTTTTTTTCTGGGGTTTCTCTTCCAACGCTGTCGACATCCCGCCATTCTAGACCCTACAGCTAGGACCAATATCACAGTGGGCAATGGCTCCAGTGCCACGCCGCGGCTGGGTCGTCAACGTCGTGTGTTGCCGGAACTCTACTCCAAAGCCGCGACAGCTGGGGTTTTAGGTTTGTTTCCGTCGTTGTATTTGAAATCCGGGAAGCTCCCGTAATCGGAGTCGGACTCGGAGGCGTCCTCGTCACGAGCTGTGATAGTGTTTGACAGGACATCGGTGCTGGAGGCAGAAATGGTGATCTTCGCCTTTGTAGGGCTAGTATGGGGACTGGGGGTCTTGAGAGGGGGGTTGTTCTCGCTCATGTTGATAGGTTGGGAGGGTTGAGTACTGTGTTGAACCTTGTGAGGATTAGTGGTTGAGGTTGTTGTTGTTGATGATGGATGGTGAAGAAGTCGAGTCCGCAAGGGAGATGAATAGAGCCTTGCTTTAAGCATGAGTGTATGAGAACCTTGATGCAGATGGTTGAGAACCTCTATGGAAATGATGTAGTACATGAGGACCTTTGTGAAGCGATGGAGTTTGAGATATGACCAGCGTGATGAGAATTCGAAACGGGCGTGTTTGAGCGTGGTTACAAGGTAGGCACAATCTATTGGGTTGAGGAGTGATTGATGATAGAAAGGTCAGATGGGGAGACGTTCTGATCTCTCTGTTTCATCGCTTCTTCCCATATCTTCATCATTATCACGGGTCCAACACCATAGCTTCACGACACCAACCGGCCCTTTTGGATTTCTGCAATACAACTTAACTACAAGCTTAGTTACAATTTTCTCCGTGCCGCCATATGCGTGGGTGATGAATCCGGCGACTTGAGTTATAGCCAAACGAAAGCCGCAAAGCTCTTTGCAAATTTCGCCTGCTGCCTTGGTATCTTCCTCCGCTCGGCTGGCGATCGCCTCGTCAAGGGCAAGCTGACTCATTAAAAGCGTAGGGCTCTCCTCCCTACCGAGCGGCTGAACAACCCAAGTCTATTTTGCTGGCGTGAAATGTGTCGACGTATTTCTGACGGCCATGAGGATAGAGCCTGAGTCTGTTGAAGGGAGGTAGGAACCAATAAGCTTCGGATCGTCCACGTTGTCCAAAACTAGTAACCACGGCACCTCTGACAACGAAGCTTTGGTCAAGGTTTCCGAGGAGGTAATGGCAGGAAACTTGAAGTAAAGTAAAGGACGATCTGGCTTAACAAGATGACGCAATAACTTCTTCCTACCGTATGTTTTAATTATAAATCCAAACTTCAATGAGACTCTATCCAAGCGATAAAACTCCTATCCTAGCTTTAGCTAGGCTATAAAGCCTCCTATTTTAGCTTTATCCGAGCTATAAGAGTTCCTATCTCAGCTTATCTATTATTTCTCTTGTGTAGAGTACGTAATTAGATAGGTAGATAAAAATACCTAACGATGTACTCAATCCACGACCCTGATCAAGCAGTGGCTGTTGCCATTGAGTGGTGTAAGTGGTGTTCCTATTTGTGCCACAAATTGCCAGCGTCATACAGAGTACAGCGTGAACACCGGAACCTCACACGTTTCCCAAAGCAACATTCCCAATGAAGTGCGACCCTCCGGCACACCTGTACCCTGTATCTTGCTTAATCCACGGGTACCCAACAGGGCAAACGCCCATGGCCTTCAACTTTTCCTTGATTGCCTCCTCCTTCCTTCTTCTAGCTTCCTCCGCCAACAACCTGGCCACAATCCTCTCCCTCGCCTCCTCAGTCGCTTTCTCCTTGGCCTCCAACAGCTGCCTGTATTCGTCCTCACGCTCCTCCTCCGCCCGATGATCCCGCTGAAGCTGTTCCCAAACCGCATCACTGACACCTGCGTCTCGCTTGATCCAAGAGTCTTTGTTGTTTGGGTCCGTTGTGCTGACCTCGGGAACAGTGGGTGGCTCTTCTTCTTTGTCCTCAACAACCGGTTCTGCTGCAACCTTTGTCTGCTGAATCTCCGTGGCAGTGGTGGTACGCGTAGCCGGTCGATGGGGAAGTCCCTGCGGCGGCGGGGCTTGCGATCGACGGAGTATCTCCTGGATGTCGATCTTTGGCGCATCAAAGTTGCTTCGAGAAGCCCGCTCATTCAGCATGGTTCGCAGCTCGGTAGTCACGACGACCTCGGTCAGCACCAGACGGCCACTGGCAAGCCCGGTCTTGTCTGTCAACATCTTGTTGAAAATGGCCCTGGACACACTCTGAACATCGCGCGCGCTGGCCCAGTTGTCTTGTGCGGCGAGGTGGGTAAAGTAGGCGATGACCTCCCGCCTGAAGGTAGCCGTTGCTGCAACAAGGCATGTGAGATCAAAATCCTTGCCTCTGCTCTTGAGCCCCATCCTTTGCTTTCCGAGCAATTCGCAGAGAAGTTTCAGACACTCATCGGCGGTCAGCGATCGGAAATCAATCACAGCTGGGAAGCGCGAGGTGAGGCCCGAGTTGACGGACATCAAGCGGTTGATGTCCTTTTCGTAGCCCGCCAGAATGATGATCAGCTTCTTGACGTAGCGGTCCTTGGTGACGGAATCCACCAATTCGTCCATGGCTTCCTTGGCAAAATGTCCCTCGGCTAGACGATACGCCTCATCCACAAACAGCACCTTCCCAAGAGCCTTGTCCAAGAGTTGTTGCACCTTGGGTCCCGTCTGGCCGACGTATTGTCCGATGAGGTCAGTAGCAGAGCACTCCACCACTTCTGCAGTTGAAAGGAATCCCATGTCGTAAAATACCTTGCCCATCTTCTTCGCGGTCGTCGTTTTGCCAGTGCCAGGTGGACCTCGGAAGAGAAAGTTGAATGGGATGTTCTCCTTGGGGTCCATATCAAGCGACTTGAGCGTGCGGACTGTTTCCTGGTATCCCTCGAGAAGCTTCACAGTCTCCTCACACCCAACCGTGCCCTCAAATAACTGCTTTACGCTGGCAGTCGACTTGTCTGCGCGGTCGAAATTCTCATCAAAGTCCACGGCCTCGAAGAGACTATCCGATTTCGCTTGGCCTTTGCTGAGATGTCTTTGGTGGCGAGCCTTGGCTGCATCGAGCAGGATGTCGATTTCGCCAGCATTTCCAAAGTTGGGTCTATTGCGAGCCCTCTTGATCATCTCCATGGCAACAGCAACGGCTTGGGGAGTGGCTTGGTATGCCGCCTTCTTGAGCTTGAGGTCAAAGATTTTACGAACGTCCTCGTCCGAGAAGTCTTCAAAGTTGAACCCAGAAGCAATGGGAAACCGCCGGCTCAGTCCAGGGTTAACGTTCTGGAACATTGTCTCCATCTGATCCTTGTAGCCCAGAAGCAGGACGCAGCGGTCGTCGCCGGGGACGCTCTGCACCTCAGCCACAATGGTATCGATGACAGCGGTTTTGTAGGGGTCCGAGACTGAGCCTTGGCTGCCTCCTCCTCCGTAAAGACCATAGGCTTCGTCAATGACCAAGACCTTTCCAACAGTTGCCGCCAAAATTCCCTTGGTCTGCTGTTCTGATTGACCCAGAGCACCGCCAACAAAGTCTGACGGGTTCTTTACCACAACTGTTGACAGTTAGCTTCTCGCCCAGAACAGTTGAAGTGGTTACTCAAAGATTCCAAGCCCGTAGAGACCAAAAGACAAAATACATACCTTCGCCTTTGGAGAGCAAACCGAGTTTCACCAAAATAGCCCCGTACAACTTCGCCACAGTCGTCTTGCCCGTGCCAGGATTTCCCATAAAAACCTTGTTGAGAGAGTATTCGATAGGTGGCTTCTCCTCCAGTTCTCGCACATAGTTCTGTTGAATACTGTCGACAAGCGAGCGAACAGCATCCTTGACAGACTGAAGGCCAATCAACCCTTGAAGCTCTTTCCAGGCGGCGCAATTAGTCAAAGCCTCCGCAGGCTCCGGACCGATAAGGTCTTCTTTAGTGAAGAAAAGGTCGTTTGGTTTGACACCTTTTTTCCTCTCACGTCGTAAACGATTGGCTTGGCGCCTCGAGATGATATCCAGCACGTTTTCAACAGCGCGCGCATTGCCGAATCCTTCCTTACCCCGTCCTCGCCCGATACGCCGGCTCACAATCCGACAGTAGAGCCCACGTAGGCCATCGGCGCAGTCCATCGCACCGTTGTACTTGTGGTTGATCTTGAGCTCGAGTATTCTCAAAAGTTCATCATCGGTGTAATCGGCAAAAGTCATATCGACTGGGAATCGGCTTGGCAGTCCAGGGTTGTGTGCAAAGAAGCTTTCCATCTGCTTGCTGTAACCAGCCAGGACAAAGACAATCTTGCCTCTCTGGTTCTCGACTTCAGCCAGAAGGTAGTCGAGAACAGCGGCGCCACCAGGATTGTTGCCGGACGTGAGTTGGTATGCCTCGTCAATGAAAAGAACACCGCCGCCGGCGTTGAGGATTCCATCAATCAGCTTGGTACAACCAGAAACACCAATGTTCGCCAGGCCTGCACCGGTCTTCTCCTCGAAACAGTTGCCCGGAATGACGCAAAGCTCCGTGAGAAACTCTGCGTACAGACGGGCCACAGTGGTTTTTCCTAGAGAGAGAGAGAGAGAGATTAGACCTGAAGAGTAAGATGACGTGGGTGACTTACCAGTTCCGGGGTTCCCCAGCATGGAGCAGCTGAATCTCTCCTTGGCCAGTGATACATCTTGCCGCAAGGCCGTATCAACCTTTGACTTGATGTTCAAAAATTCTTGCTTGACATCCTCCAACCCGATCATGGCCATCAGCTCATCAAGTGCCTTGCTGTAAGTCCCTGGCTCCGAATGCTTCAGAAATTCCCATTCTGCCTTTGACTCACTTGTCGATTCCTCGGAAGACTTGGCTGACGTTTTCTTGGTGCTCTTGGAAGTGGTTGTATCCTTTGATTGGGCTTGCGCCTCTGCACGTTGCTTATTCTGTTGACGGAGCTTGATTTCGGCCTTTTTCAACGCTTCAAGGTCTGCCTTTTGCTGTTCAATGGTCTCACTCCGGTTCCTTTCCTCGGCGTGGTACTTGTTGACGCGCCTCTGATGTTCAATTTCGTCTTGGATCTCTTTCAAGGTGCGTACGTACTCCTCCTCGCGTGCTCTGCGTTCTTCCTCCAGCTTCAAATCTCTCTTGGCCTTGCGTTCCATCTCTTTATCTTCCTTGATGCTGCTACTGTGTTAGTTGAAGTTTCCAACGCGTAACGTGATCACCAATGGACGCGTGGAGGATGAAAACATACCAGTTGACACATCCCTCATTCTGCCTCCCACATCGCACTTTCACCTTGTGCTGTCTGGAGCAAACTCGGCTGATGAGTTGATTGCACTCCGTCCTGGAGTGGTCGTCAACGCGGTGGCAGCGAGATCGACATTTGTGAACGCCACATTTGAGGAGTGTATCACTGTGTAGAATCCGGTTAGACCTGCACCTTGTGAACAGAATAATAGAGCTGCAAGATAGACTAGAAGCCAAGGGGCCACAACATGGTGATGATGACAATACGCAAGAAAAAGAAAGAAAGAAGAGGGAAAGACCAAAAACGAGACCAAGAAGAGGGCGGGGAAAGGAGAAAAGAGAAAACACAAGAGGAAAAGAAGAAAGAAAAGTAAAACGAAAAGAAGGAAAGAAAAGGAAGAGAAAAGAAAACAAACAATATTACACCGAGTGCCAAACCCAATGCTGGAAAGATGATATGCTGAACAGTGGTCCTGCCACTGTTTATTTTTTTTAAAAAAAAAGAACGTTCGGGGCCACAACATACCAAAGCTCAGTGCACCCCCCGTCGGGGCAATACTTGTCAAAATCAACAGGCTCCTTCAACAATGCCAGAGTCGATGGGTGCTTTTCGCACTGGACTGGAAGTCCGTCGTAAAGATTGCCGTTCTTGTTCAGAAGCTCAAAGAAAGGAGCCCAGGCCGCTCTACCCTTTTTGCTCTGCTTGAAGGTGTCCATGTTTCCGATAAGAACAAGGCAGTTGCGGGCTCGTGTGATCAGAACGTTGAGTCTCTCCGGGGCAGACATGAAACCGACATCACCAGCGCTGTTGCTACGCGTGAGGGAAGCAATTACGATATCACTTTCCTCTCCTTGGTAGTTGTCTGTGGTCGTCAAGTGTTAGTCTCTTTTGCAATATTTCTGTGGGTGTATGTCAAGATGCTCTCACCAATGGTCGATATCCGGACAGGCTTCTTGTCAACCTTGGCGGCGGCCTCTGAGATCAACCCGGCTCTGATCAACTCAGCTTTATCCATCTCGCTAATTTCAAGATCATGCTTGTTCTTGGAGAAGACGTCTCGCAAAACACGCAGCTGACCCAGATAAGGAGTCAAGACGACGATCTGGTTGGAGCTGTAGCCCTGCTGTCCGAAATACTTGACGCAACGTAAGACCATCTCGGCTTCAAACTGGTTCTTTTTGCTTTCTTTCGCACCCGGGTCGCGGCGGTCCTTGACCGCTCTGTCGATGTCTTCCGGCTTCGTGTGGCTCAGAAACACAACTCTATTCTGCAACCCACGAATGCGTTCGCGGCCGCTTGCCTTGGGGCCGTCGAGAAGCTCAGGGTATGTGAGCTCGCGGGCGAAGCAGGAAATCTCTGGAATCATGCGGTGCTGTTTCTGAAGAGTGGCGTGCCTGGCTCCTTGAAGGATCAGCCTCTCAAAAAGAGATCGATTCAGGTCGAATCCGTCACCTCTCTCGACTGATAATGCATAGTTGTTGATCTTGGGCCGCAGCTGCTTGTGATCACCGATGAGAACAAGCTGCTTGACGGTGGGTGAGAGTGCCGTCAGAATGTGGCTCTCAAGGATCTCTCCGGCCTCTTCCACCAGAATGACGTCTGGTTCAGCAGCACGGATCAAACGAATATGTTTGGCAGCGCCGGTAGTGGTGCAACCGATGATGCTTTTTTGACGCACGATCTGGTTATCAGACTGACTGAACTGGATCTCCAAGTCTCTCTGAAGATCTCCATACTGGCGTGCTACCTCCTGCAATGTGTGTAGTCGTTCTTCAGCCATGGCCTTGGTCCATCTCTCAATATGGCTCAGTCGAATCGGGTGAGGCATCTTCCAGACTCCACGGGAAATGGTGGGGATGTTATTCTTGAAGATGCCAGGGCCTTGGCCAGCCATCCATAGCTTGAATAGATAGTCTTCCTCGATTTCCTTGCCTTTTTGGCCGGTCCGCCGCCACCCATCTTCGCCCTCGGGAACCTGAAGAGCCTGCAAGAAGTGGGCATCTGGATCCGAAAACTCTAGGTATTCTGAAATCTCCTGCCAACGAAATGGTGAGTGTAAATAACTCTGTAGCATTTTCTGAAGTTCTGTGGCCAGCTTGGTTGCTTTTTGCCTGAGATCGTCGACAATAGCCCAACCATCCCGGCTGCGTCTATAACTGCCCTGTTGCGCAGAAAGAAGAAGGGCGCTGGTCCTATCTGTGCACTTCGCCTTGGAGCCGATACGGACCATGGCGGTGTCAGGAATTCCAACATCGAGAAGATCCTCCATGAACTGGTCCAGGGCATGATTTGTGTAGCTGAGAACGAGAATCCTCAAGCCCGCCTTGTGCAAACAACGGGCAATCTGAGCGCCGATGAAGGATTTTCCTGTACCTGGAGGGCCTTGCACGAGACTCACAGGCTTGGTCAAAGAGGTCAAGAGGGCCACCAGCTGGGACTTGTCAATCGAGATGGTGCCGGTTGGGGTTTCAAGGTCCACAGTGCCCTCGCCGGCGAGATGTCTACTGTCCTCGACAAGCTGGGCCACCAAAGGCCGTAGCTTGGGGGGGATGCTGAAGCCAGATGTTGCTATGAGCGCGGGGTTTACCAGCAGGTCCATGAGAGGCATGTCGGCGGATCGTTGGAGGCCCAGCAGAACGGGTTCGTAGGCAAAGACTGGGGTGCCGACCAAGATGAACTGCACAAACTCGCGTCTGGGCAGGGTGAGAGCGAGGATGGCATTGCGAAGACCATTTTCGTCGGTAAACTGCAGTGAAACGATGGGGGGTGACTTGGCGAGGTTGTCGACGTCGCGGTCGACAAAAGCAAAGCCAAAGATCTCCTTGTCGCGACAGAGAACACCAAATGCTTGGTGGCGGAGGAGATTTGTTTCGTCCTTGAGGTACTTCTTCCGCTCCTCTGGCTTCATCTTTTCGAGAAAGTGCAACCCTTCAAAGCACCTGACCAAAAGAGTACACGGCTTGGCTTTTCCCTTCGACTGCAAGTTGCCCACGTCAATTCCCACAGGATCCAGTCGGCCGAGCATGAACGACCTCCGATTGTTGCCGCCCTTTTTGCTGCCCATGGCCACCTGCAGGTCTTCCCTCAGCTCGGCCAGCATGTCCTCTCGCAGCAGGCGAAACTGGTTGTCGAGATGCACACTTGGTCGCTTCTCCAGGTCAGTCTCGCGCACATCAACCGCCGTCTGGTAGAACGGGAGCTGAGTCGACAGGAACTCGTCAGTCGTGGGATAGATGCTTATTCTTCGAAAGTCGGCCAGGTCATTGTCGTGTCGCCCTCCGGGTCCCGCATTCCCGACAACACCTTCCTCAGGCGAGCCCCGAATGCGCAACACCTTTTGAATCAGGTAGCCATACTCGCGCGTCACATGGCCCTCTGACTTGAGGAGTCCCTTGGATTCAGAGATGGCCCTCACATCATCAATCACATTCGCGTTGGTGGTGGGTGGGAGAAGCGCAAGCTCAAGAGCCAGCCAAGCGAAGCCGCAGAGACTGGCATCAGGGATCTCGTGGTTTTTGAAGAACTTGACCAGAGCATTCCATACGGTCGGAGGCTGCGCAATGGCCAAAAGGACGCGCCGCAACAGCTGCCCGTCGGCTAGAACTTTGATGCCAGGATGGGACAGGTACTGCAGGAATGGAAGCGTACTGGCAATCATGAAGCGCAACGACAAATCGGCTCGGACCGAGTCCCTGATAGAGTCAACACCGGCAGTGCTCCCAACGATAGTTTCGACGCAAGCACTGGGGTTCTCTTGACCTCGAACGGCCTCGAGGAATAGCTGGGCACTCTGGGGAGTCCTGATAGGTCGAGTCCCAGCAACGGTCTCTCGAAAGAGCGTGCGCAGGCGATTGGCTCTTACTGAGTTGTCGGTTGACGCCATGGTTGATTCAACAAAGGTGGGATGAAGAGGATGGATAGAGTTGTGTGCAGAACTTTGGGAGAAAAGATAACAGTCATGTTCAAGGGGTTACCCTAAGATATCAAAAGCCCCGTCGTCCTCCTTCCTTCTCAAACCCGGAGGCATACCCTTCTGTTTGCACACGGATAGCATGCCTGTTTTCATAGGTCCATGATGCCACTTGCTGTATTCCGCTTTGTGCGACCTGGTCAACGGCCCCGCAAAGCCTCACTTTGGCCAACGAGGACGGCCGACATTTGAACACAACGAATCACATTGCTTGTTGTGCTGCGTCTCGGGCTGTGTTGGCGGCGGGCCTCACTGCATCGAAGGCAAAAGATGCCTAATGAGCCTATCGTTTGCGCAAGACTGGAACACTGAAAGCCAGACTTTTGAATTACCTGATATTCCTGGTGTCCTTGTTTGGAGATTTGGTCATCAGGATTTACACTGCGGGATGCAGCCGCCCCCTCCCGTGTGGCGTTTTTAATACAGCTGCCCGAGGTGTGTACTTCCCCCACATTACAGCCCAGCTCTTTTCCTCTCATCATGCCGAACCTAGCACCCTAGCCACAAAATAGTTGACACTGAAAAGTAAGCTAACCCATGTTATACTATAAACTATACCTCGAAAGTAAATTCATAGCCCTTTGAATGATCTTCTAAAGCCTATTAACTATCCTCAAAGGCCTATAAACTATGTTTTAAGGCCTATTGACTATCTGTAAAGACCTATGGACCACCCTTCAAGGTATGTTAATCTGCTTTAGTGTCTCAATTACTTCGTGGCAAGGGCCGCTGTGAAAAATAAAGGGGTGTGAGTCGACACGGGTATGCACTGCACCCCAGGTGCAAACGCAACGGCATCGAGTCGCCGGTCAACCAGCGTGAGCCATCATTTATACCCTGTCCTCGGCATCCTTCCTGCATTGAAATTCAACTAATACGTCGTTCATTCTGATCCCTCTGCTGCATCGCTTCTTCCCATATCTTCACCATTGCCCAACACTATACCATGACTTCGACTTGGTACAAATCTCGCAGCCGCTACTTCAACCGGAAGTATGATGACGCTTCGAAGGCCCAGGCATCTCCTCCTCCGCCATTGGGGAACCTGGTTCAAACCATCGAGATATCTGATCTCGATATGAATCTCAACAGCAAGATCGCCTCACCTTCAATCCGCGACTGCAGGCTCATCACATCATACAACTGGCTTGAGGGGAAGGAAGCCGCACCAACGATCCTTGTGCCTGGTAAATCTGCCTTTATCCGTGCATCAGAGATGTTGCTGACAGAATGCTTGTTCTTGACGATAGCCAAGCCACCTTTGTGGGCTCCAGTTGCATCTCCGTCGCGTCTCAACGAAGACAATGGGACTTACTTCCGAGACAAGAACGCCGCCCGGTTTCCGAAGCACCCACTGGAGCCGTGTGTTATCGCTGCCATGGAGGCAGACAACAACATCTCTCCCGAGGTTGATATCGTGGCTTGTGGAAGCACCTTGGGCAACCTCCTTCGCTTTGTTCGCCGGCAAGACAAGCCGTTCCGAATCCTCGTTGAAAAAATCCACAATACCGTCTTCTTCACGAGACGTGAGAACACACCCACCGAGATCATTCCCGGAGTCCGTGGATACGGTCACAGCTTTCCCGAGGCCAACACCATCTGGGAGCCTGATGTCAAGGGGTCGGTCTCGCACCAGCGCATCGTTCGATATACCTTCGGTGGTCATCGCATCCTAGTTCGCTTCGAAGCAGATGGATACATCAAGCCCCATGCTCAAGGCCCCTCCTCGGTCAATAGCACCTCGTCCACAACCGCCATAGATCAGACATCTCTTGCGGATTTACTCTCTGAAGCTGACATGGGACTTGCATCCCAGACCACTGCCACATTAGCCGAGACCACGATCAATGTCAAATTCGGCGGTGAGCTTATCCCGCAAGCTCAAGTCTTTGATCTCAAGACCCGTAGCATCTACACCAAGGACAAGAAGGATCATCTGGCCGAGGAACTGCCCCGTCTATGGGTCTCCCAAATCCCCACGTTCATTCTCGCCTTTCACACCCAGGGGCTGTTTAAAAAGGCGGATATTCAGATCAAGGACGTCAGGGAGGATGTCCAACGTTGGGAGTTGGATCACCAAGCTGAGCTTGCACAGCTCAAGGGTCTCATTGATATGATCATCGAGGTTGTCTCCGACATGCCTGACCAGAAGATGGAGCTGAGGTATGCGGGAATTGGCGGGCTAGAAGTACGTGAGCAGCTTGCGGATGTGAACGATGCGCTTTCTGATGCAGTCAAGGCTCGGTGGGGGTTGCGGGGTGGGGCCTTGACAGATGAGAGTGATGATGAGGTTGGCGAGACTGAAACTCAGGGATCTGATCATGACTCTTTTGACCCCGAGACTGATGTCAACGAGGAGGACAGCGATGAAGATCATCGGTACTACCACGACAACCTGTACGGCTACGACTATGAGAAGGAGTTGCCCGATTACACAGCTTGTTCGGCAGACCAGTGCGGGTACTGTGGGAAGTGTCCTTACTAGGTTTCGGTGAGAAGACGCTCAGTTGTTGCAGTTTGTGTAGGGTCAGCGCCCGTTCGATCCTCTTGGCTGGAAATGGACGGGCAGACTGGGGCACATCAAACACGGAGGCCACCGACCACACCGAAACTACTGTTGCAGGGTCCATATTGCTGCCCGAGACTACGTGCAGGAGGAGTGACTGTGAACAAATCGTCCTGGCACATTGTTAGCCATATTTTAGCAGAATCTCGATATCATATACTTTTAGCAATTATTGCCGAACCCTTCCGTAAGGCGCGTCGTTTGGGGTTTCTGCAATACGACTTGAAAAACACCCCGAACACACCACATATGCCCGTGAATGGACTATGATCCTGCGCTGGGCCTGGCTCGTGATAACTCGCATGCTGCCTGAGAACCTCCACTCAGGTATCCACACCGCGTACGGCGATTCGACTAACCCATATGACAAACCTGTGGAAGAGATTCCGTTTTAGAACGGCAATACAGGGGAGTTGATGGCGAAGATCCCGGCTCCTGACTGTAGGCGGATGTCGAGGACGAGAATGAGGAAGTTGTGTTCACGAGGGTTGGATGTACGATGGGGTGTTGAGATTAGGGATTTGGAGGCGGCGGGGGAGGATAGGCCAGTGGGGCTATTTGTTGGGCGTGATGGGGAGAGCTGAAGAGGTGTATGCGGTGATTTGGTGCCGAAGGTGGGGCGAGCAGCTTTGTGAGGAGGTGGTTGTTAGATAGAAGGAGTGATGTCTCCCGACACGAAGAATTCTACCGTTGCGATTGCAAATGGGTTGGTGAGATATGGGGACGTAAAGTTGGCTGAACATTTGAGGGAATAGTCGAAGGTGTGTTTTGTGGCTACGATGCCAGGGAAGACGTTTGTTAGTGCTGGTTCGTTCTTTCCCTGTCTGTCCCAGTTGAGGAGAGGGACATAGTTGGTTGATGCCCCTCGCCAGGCACAGTGATATCTTGCCTTCCTTTTAGTGTAGGAGCCTGCTGGCTCCTGGCTCTACATATCGGAGGAGTTCGAAAATGAGATACACCGGCAAACAAAGGCTGGTTCGAGCGTCAAATCATGATACTACTTGTGTAGTCGAATGGACCATCTGAAATGTGAAATGCATCACCAGGTCTAGCCATATGCCTCCGTTTGCTGGTGGAGCGGTTGTTGGCGCTACACAGCGCACGCGAGAAGTTCGATCTGTGTGACATGGGTACCGACCTCGGCAAGCGCTTGCTCATTGGCATGGAAATTGATGAGGTGGTCTATAACACACTGCCATGATGGCCAAGCTAATGATATCAAGATGCAGATTGGTATAGTCAAATAAACCACCTGCCTAGGTACCCGTCAGGTGTTATTTTACTTCAAGTGGAAGAGCTGCAGATAGTAGCCGCCGGGCCGGCTGCGCTGGTGTATATCTCCGATAGCTTGCATAAAGTCCAATCAGGTTCGGTTTCAGGCCCCTTTGACCCCTGGATAAGACTTCGATACTACATCATTTGATAGCTATACTGTCTGTCGGTAAGACGGCTAAATAACCAACCGCATCGACCTTAATGTTTTGAACTTCCTTTGTCTCGTTCCTCGTTCGTGACATCTTCCTGTGGTCTGCCAGCTAGGTACTCCTCACTGCGTCAATGGCTTTGCCACTGGACAACGTCGGTCCTGTCACGACGGTTTTCACCGGGCCATCAACATGTCTCTCCACAACTTCCTTCATCGGAAGTGGCATTGCGGGGTTTTACGTCGCGGCCTTTTGGGAAGAGGCCACTGAGTGCTATCCACCGGGCACTCAGTCACTGGATCTGCATACGGTCTACTACTATTCGCCCGGCATATGTCCCAGCGGATGGGCACCTGTGGCTTCTCTGGAAAGCGATTTTCCAACAACAGCATCTGACTACTCGCAGAAGGCGTTAGCTCCAAAAGGAACGACGGCTTGGCTGTGCTGCCCCTCGTGCGTGTAGATCTGGTCCTTTCTTCTGAATATCCATCTCACATCTCGTGCAAACAGAGGTTTCACTCCTGATAGGCCATGGGCGTCAACAAATTGGGCCAACACAAGGGACTGCGCTTCAACCATACCACGGCACTCGACCATGACGAACGTCTGGGTGACCACTGAGCCAGTTGGGGCCTTGTCCGACATCATAGCGAGCACGAGGCTGATGGTCTTGGCCAAGGGAATACCGATAATGTGGCAGGAGAGTGACAGCGAAGTCGTCAACTGGTGGAAGACCGCCAACCCGCTTCTCGCCGCACAGACAACCACATCCTCCACATCCCCAACCGGTCAAACGATATTTCGACCGGTGACTGAACCAGGTGGTCCAGTATCGACAATTTCGGGGGGTACAACACCATCGAGCACCTCCGAGCCACAGCCCGCGATCCAATCCTCCGACCTGTCGACCGGGGCCAAAATCGGAATTGGTGTCTCGATAGGAGTAGCCATGATTGCAGTTGGGATAGCGGTCTATTTCTTCATCCGGTTCATGCGTGCATCAAAGTCGCCACCACCTCCACATGATGTTCCAAAAGACCAGGAGAAACACATGGGGGGATTAGAAATGGAAACCAGGGCAAATGCACATGAGTTTGAGGCTCCCAGGCAGGTATTTGAACTTCCCACCGCGACAAGATATTGAGGCGGCCGACAAGATGTGTTGTGCTAGTGGCCTAGGCAAGCCACTGGCCGCGAAAATAAGGGCCAAAAGGCCAGAAATTGGTTGACAATGGGTACTACAATATTGGTTGTTGGTTGTTCAGTTCAAAAGTAAACAAATAGGAAATTCCACCTTAAGAGCAACCGTATTTGGGTCTGGTGAAAAGGCGGGCCCTTTGTCAGGTGCTCCACAAAATGTCATAAAAGGAAACAGTAAAAGAAAGCAAAAACATACAACACTAGGGATTCCCCAGCAGTCACTCACCTGATCACTGATCCGGCCGCCATACACCATGGCTGGGAGATGCAAGACTCCAAAGACTAACCCCTTTCAAACTTAAGGCAATAACAGAAGCTGTGAGGCTGTCACTTGAACCTAGAGTGCTGGCCGTGGACCCACTCATTGTTCAAGTACTTGGTTGGCCTAGCTAGTGCAGGGCGGGCTGGCAGCTGGTGAGGCCGGTTGCCCAGCTACTGAGATAGGCCACCTCGTTAAGTCATCAATGTGCTCTTCTATGATCGCTTACCCAGGTCGGCTACCATGCTCAGTTCGATTTTGGACTGCCTTCCGGTTCTCAAGACACAAACCATACAATCACTACGCACCGGACTCTTCCTTGTCGGTATTGCCTCAGCATTGATCACCGCCCTTCTCAGTCTTGGGGGTATATCTACTCTTCTGACCGCTTCCGTGTGGGATAACGAATAACAGCAACATCACCAGTTATCCCATGCAGACGTCACATTCGCCCGAGCTGGGTGACCAAAGGTCGCACATGCAGCCACGCCTGTCTCGAACCAATGTCAAGAGTCCTGGATATTTGCCAACTGGTTTGTCTTTCATCCATTGGTCATTTGGCCTGCACCGACATGTGCAATTTCAATAAAACAGCGGCGGAGATTTAGATAACAATTGTTAAACCCTTCCACAAAACAGAACCATGTTCTCCCTGCTAGGTTTCCCTGGGACTGTTTGTTCCTGCAGAACCAGACGATAGAGATATTCTCTTGGTCCTGGCTTTTCTAACCGACCCGTCTTCAGCCGACTGATCAGAACAACAAATTCGCTAAGGTAGCCATTTACCACATATTTTATCGAAAGTTTCCTTTGCCAACGGACACGCGCTGTACATCATGGCCTACCCGGGAAATCCGGACGTCGTACAAACACAATGGTCGATTGACAATACACCTTTCAAGACAGCCGGCTTCTTTTGAAGCCTGTTTCGTGCGTCGCAGCAAGAGGACTTGCAAAGCTCGGCGGTCCTCGCTCTCGAAGCACTCGGGTCGAGTATCATTGTTCACCCTGACAGGATCAGTGACGGAATGCAAGCTTTGTCGAGCAGAGGCCAAAATGAGAGACTAGGTAGCTTTTTGGTCAACATTGGAGTCAGCTCATGAGGAATCTCTCAGTTTATCCGAAAGCACGCACCCCGCTATGTCACTTCCTTCCTTTCGGCAACAAGCCTCAAGGCGTTCCTGACCGACGCAGAGATCGGTGATGTATTCTACGACATGCTTGTCCACCAGGGCCTCACCAAAATCCCGGAGCTACGATGTTCTCGAAGTCAACTCACAAATGCCATTGGGGCTACCGCCGATTACAGCGATCAACTTATTCCTGTCGATATCGTCGATTCAGTGGTAATTATACTGCGGAACTCGGGTTTGCATGTTCACGATATGAGAAGGGCTTTTGGAACACCAAACTCAAAGGAGCTTGCGCGTATCTTCTCTCTGGTCTTCGGGTCAATTCAGGATGAGGAGGTTGAGTTTGCCACGTTGGAAGGGTCATCGAATTGCACCATCATTGCCTCAGCCTTTCTTTGGCTCAATGGAGATGATGTGCAACTTACCGTGGGCGATCGGACTATCATAGCAGTGGCACAACCAGATATACTCATCAATATCCCGACAGGCGGTGAGAGAGGGAATGCTTGGGTGGTACAAGAGTGGAGGGAAGGGAAAGCGCTCTCGAATTTGATTGTAACGGGTGTCGCAAGTTCGGATAAGCCCATCGCAGCGAGCGCTAACCCCGCAAAAGCCGCAAAACAAGCCATCAGCGCCCAGTATGGCCTCAGCGATGAGAAGATGGCGTACGTGGGCCAGCTCGCCACAGCTCTTGTGTTGGTAGCGGTGGAGAGAGGTATAATCTATGTCAACTGGGGGTTCCCGGGTTCAGCTCCAACGGAATGCAAACTTGGAGATCTCTGTCAGGATTGTTACCTTTCCAATGTAATGGAATGCATGGAGTGTTACGGACGGACGGGCGACGAAACATGCGGCGCCGAACAGCTTGCAGACTACATCAAAACATGGACCGAACCGGGATTTCCGGGACTTAAGAAAGAGAAGATTGAATCCGGCCACCCCCTTATACAAACCTACTTCGAGAAGCTGAGTTGGATCCTGAACTTCATCGAGCAACGCAGGGCTGTGGACGCAGGAGAGGAAAAGCACAAACACGCCGGGCCTAGCACGATCGAGGCAGCCATCTATATCGCATCCCAGTCTTTCTACGGGTCGATCTGCTCTAAGTTCCCAAAAGTGAGGTTCTTTCGCACAGGTACCTGGACATCTATCCGTCAGGCTGGTATGGATCTACTGTACTGGATAGTGTGGCACGAGGGACTCCGAGATTGCACTGATCTACCAGTGCCTATCGCGGATCTGCGCCGACTTCCTGAGAGCGTAGCACTTGGCTCACTCCAATGCTTCTGTATGGCTTCTCTAGTACCTGGCGTCGAGGTTTTCGGCTATAGTTCTACGAGCTCTGCGAACTTTACGGCTGGCATAGAGACCAACGACCTTGCCGTCGCCAGTAACGGGTATGTCGCTTGGCTGCCCCAGCTGCGATGCATTTCTACCAACCCACGCACGGCGATGGCTGTCGAAATCAGCTCGGGGTACCGCAAAGACTTGGTGAGGATCAGGATTCCCCGTAGGGTAATCTTATTAAAATCTAGGAGGGAGAGGAGGATTAATTTGATATTGGTGTGAAACACACTGCTTCCGACCCAAAAGCCTCTGCTCTCTTCCGATTGAACCCAGTCGACGAACATGGATCCTATTCCGGGATGCCTTCCCTGAGTGACACTAAACAGTTGGAAGCCAAATACTTCCTGTCCTACAAAGGTAGAGTCCTCCAAATAATAACACAACTCCACCAAGCAAACACCGATCGCTCTACTTCGGTTAACTGGATTCATTCAGCAGATGCGGTCGCTGGGGCGACACATCTACACAATCAAACGATCCCGGCCTTTGCGGAGAAGCAGCTAACTTTGCGATGGCACGAGCAGAACGTGTGGAACTCCATCGGCGTGGTAGCTACCAATGAGGCGGGCCGGGAACCGCTCAATGGCGAGCTAAATAGGGGATATGCGAACATCTATCAAGGGACACATCGAGGCTACGAAAACATCATTGGAATGGATGGCTGCGAGAAGTCACGCCGTCATCGAGAGTCGTACGAGTGGATAGAAATACCCAAGAGAAAAGCCCCTCGCTGTCGGTGTTGTCTCATGAATAAGGAGGTGTTGAGGAAGCTTCCGCAGCCTCATCAATCTCGTTCCAAGCACCCAATGGCGAACAAACTCCAGCTCAGACACAGGGTTTCGATGATAAGAGGGCTGTCCGGTGCGCCGTGTTCACAAGATAGAAAATCGTATGCATCTGAGTGGCTTTGAGCAAGATAGAGGTCGGTGGAGATATCAGCTGCTCTTGGCAGGACGTGGCGGCCATCAGGGTCCTTACCCGAGCACTCCTGCCAAGTGACCAGCTCCCGACTTCCGACCTCCATCTCCTGAGTCCCGACCTCCATCTCCTGAGTCCCGACCGGAGTCCACGACGCTGACTGCAAATCATCAAATTCATTCGATGCTTCCGTGTGAAGTTGTGCAACCCGCCAAGAAGGCACCACATTGCAGCTGCTATCCAGAAACCCAGAACACGAAAACGCCATGGTTCCATGCAAGCTCCCATCGGTTGTTCTGCATTCATTGGTACTGCTCACATCACAACCGTTGGCCACAGGGGTCTAACGAGCCATCTACTCGCTCAAACGTGCTCAGTGTGGGCCCACCCCATCTCCCCCCATCTCGGTCAAGCCAGGGTGAGTCCATGATGTTCACCAGTTATCATCATATTTGCTGCAGCATACACCTATCACAACATGCTCATTCTCCATCCACAACAGATAGTGCTTCAGGAGTTGATGATTTCTTTGACCCAAAAAAGAACACTGCACGTCTCACGAAAGCGCCACCCTGTTGTGTTTAAAATAAGGTATTAATGTGGTGCTTGTCCGCCGCTGATTGCCCGCCCCAACAGCCTCTTTCTTTCCTGGTACACTTTCTCGAGAGGCGTTCTTCCCTCTCAACTTTATTTGGACCTGCCCTGGGGACCCCACCCTCGAAAGAATTACCACAAAACCGTATCCAGCTCAACTTTTGACCACCAATCCATCTGCTGATCAATTTTGACTCAGTTTTGTTACAGCTTCAATCTTGCTACGGCCTCACTTCAGACACAAACAACAGTTAATATTCCGCATCCACACACCCAAAATGGACCACTCCAACCACGACATGACACCCACCTCAACCATCACCAGTGTGATCGCCACGACAACCTCGACCGCTGCTGCTGCGGCAGCCGGCGGCGGCCATGGCCACGGCGGCGGCACCGGTTGCAAAATTAGCATGCTCTGGAACTGGAACACGATCGACTCCTGCTTCATCTCCTCGTCGTGGAAAATCACCTCAAACCAAATGTTTGGTGGGTCATGCGTCGGCGTTTTGTTGCTCGCCATCACGATGGAAGCCTTGAGGAGGTTGACGAAGGAGTATGACCGGTACCTGGTCAAGAAACATCGTGAGGCATTGGCTGGGCAGCACAATGTCGACGTTACACAGGGGTACAGGCCGAAGATCTGGGAGCAAGCGGTCAGGGCAGCCTTGCACATGGTACAGTTTGCGGTGGGATACTTTATCATGCTGTGAGTTTGATACCACCTTTCTCTTGGTTGGGTATTTTGGGTGGTGAGCTAACAAGAACTTGGGACCACAGGTTGGCGATGTACTACAATGGGTACATCATTATATGCATTTTTCTTGGGGCATATCTCGGGTCCTTCGTGTTTCACTGGGAGCCACTCGGTGCGCGTGATGCGTGAGTCCTGCTTCTTTTTTGTTGTTGTTCGTCTACCTCGCACCATGTGCAGTCTCGCTAACAACTCACAGCGTGGGACAAACAACTGCCACGAAGGACCCCACACTTTGTTGCCATTGATCAAGCATGGCGAGGTGTTGACTGGTTTATTTTTGATACATTGGACATAGATACGAAGTAGTTATACGATCAGGCAGGATGGTCACAGCGAAGAGTTGAAGTATTACGACGACGGGATCATGAAGGGGTGTTGGGTACAGCGTGGAGTTGTTTCAATATCTATATAGTCACACCCGACAATTTTTTTGGCTCAGTCCGTATTAGTCTTATAAGGTGAGCAAAAGGTGAGCGCAATGAGCATTACCCTGAGCTGAAGTGGGTCCAAGGACCGTTCGGCTATCCTTACCGTAACCAAAACTGATTATAACTTTACTTCCGTTTTCTCCTTACGCGTTCCAGTAGCCCGTTATTAAACCCACTAGAACCACCATTTATATTAAAATTGCAACTTTATATATAGAGGAACTTATTTAATTTTTTTTAAAATAAAAGAAAACACTTATAAATTACTATATTACTATAATTTAAAAATTACGTATTTATAGACGGTAAGAATATATATAATAGACTACCTATCCGTTACCCGAGTTTCCATTTTACCGTCCTATATATTAAAAAATAATAAAGGTACCTAGTAAATTAATTTAATAGATATATACTAACGTTAAGGGATAAAAGGCGTTAAACTATAATAATTATAGATCTATAGTATTATATAAACAGAGTAGCGGTAAAGCGTACCGCCTTTTATCTATTTCCTTTAGGACCGCTAATAAATATATTAAGCTAAAAATATAAATAAAGGAAAAGGAGGAAAGGCTAAAAGACTTACTTAAAAGGTAATACTTATATTTATATTATTAAGGATTCTATTCCTCTTAATATTATTAATAACCCTATAATTTTAAATTTTTTATGAAAGGAAAATAAAGTTATCGGAGGTTTAATCGTATAATTTTTACCGATATAGAAATTAATTATTTTTTAATTTAAAGGCCGCGAACTTTAAATATATTAATTAATATAAAGTAAGTAATAAACGTTAGTAAACGCGAGAGTAACGGAGTTAAGAACGGTTAAAAGTAAGTCGGATAGGGAAAAGAAAAGCGGTAGTAAATAATATAAAAGTATAATTAAAATATAAAGTAATTAACTAATATATAGAGATATATAGGCTCCTATTTAAAAGAACGTTAACTAGCGTCCGTAAAATAAGAGCGTCGAAGGGTCTTTTCTTAGAAGTAATTTTAAATAGGGACTATTTATAAGTTAAATATAAAGGAAATAATCTTTATATACGTTACTATTCGCCAGAAGTCGTTATTACCCTTATATATTTTATTGTTCTAAATATTTGGGCTAGAAAAAGGTTTATTACTATAAACTCGGTTTTACTATAAATATTAACGTCGATAGAACTTTAAAACCTTAAGCGCTTTATTTATATACTATATAGATCCTAAGATCCGGAATTAATAAAATATAATACGTATTTATAGATTTTATAGTATTTTTCTATATAGTTTCTAGTACTTATATTACTAATAGGATTTATAGTTAAAAACCGTAGCTTTTATAGCGAGCTAGAGTTTTTTACTATAGCTATTATAGTAAGTTATAGCTTTATTAGAACTTTTAATAGATTAAAGCTATAATAATTATAACGTTTTTAATAGCCTAAGACCTAATAGCTATAGCGTTTTTATTAATTAAAATTAATTAAATATAAAGGATTTAATAAGGTTTATTAGCGATATAAATTACTATAGGCTATTAAACCGATAAAAGTTATAGAAAACGATAAGGAGGTCTTTAATACCTATAAAGGGCTTCCTTTACGGCGTATTTAAAATTAACTTTTTATTTTTTACTTAAATTTAAATTTAAATTAAATAATTAAAATTTAATATATTAGTTTATTATACTTTTTTCCTAAATATAGATCTCTATAATTTAATATAAATAATTTTATTAATAAAATATAGTTCTCCATTTTTACTTTCTTTAGGTATTACCTTATACCGTAGCTACCTCGTAATTTAAAGATCCTAAAATCTTTACGGTAATTACTTTTACTTACCTAAAAAGGCTTAATTAATTAGCCTACCGGTATATATTCCTCTAAATATATAGTTTTTCGGAACTATAGCGTATTAAACGTAAATAAAGTTTAAAAATTTTAAAAAGGTAACTATATTACGTCTCTTTAATACTTACGATAGTAATAAAATAATATAATAATTTTAATAATATTTCGATTTACCTTTAAACTTCCGAGTTTCGATAGCCCTAAAGTCGCTTAACTACTGAATAATTTAGCCTTACTAAACGAATTAGTTAAATAGCCGAATAGGTTAATTAAATAAATAAATATATATTATTACTTTTTAAGTAAATAATTAAGAAAGTAATAAGTATTATAAAAATAACCTCGAATATATTTAAAATAATAATTTAATAGAAAGTTATTTAATATAGTAATATTAAAGCTAACGTTAAGTATATTTATTTAGAAATAAATCCCGTCCTTACTCCGAGCGATTTTTAGAAATTTAACTTTTAAGTACGACTCGAAACTCTTAAAAGATAAGGATAAGTAAGAATATATATATATTCGATAAAACGATTATGGATATATCTATCGAGTAAGGCTTTTAGCGCGATTTAAAAAAACGATTTAAGGACCTAAAAAAATCGATTAGGAAATCGTAGGTAGTTATATAAAAGACTTTAATACCTTATTTCGGAAAAAAAATACCTTTTAATATATAATTTATTTATAAAGAAGTTTACTTTAAGTAACTTACGTAAAAAATAAAATAAATATTTAGGTAAATTAAATAACGATTCTATTACCTTAAACTACTTTTAGTAAAGTAAAAGTAGTTTAGACTCGCCGCTTTTAAACTTACTGCTTTTAGCCTTACCGCTTTTATACTTACTACTTTTACACTTACCGCTTTTAGATTCGCCGCTTTTAAACTCGCCGCTTTTAGACTTGCCGCTTTAATACCTATTTAAACGGAATTATATATTAGTATTATAATTATATATTAATAAAGTCTTCCGAGTTTATCCTAACCGAACGTTTATATATTAAAATCTTTCCCGAATGCTTATCCTATTATATTACCGAGTACCTTTAAGTATTTTATAATATTAAATAATTATAATACTAATCCTATCCTTTACTACCATACTATAATGCCTTTAAGTTTTATTAAATATTTAATATAGACTTCGGTAGTATAATTAAAAATCGTTTATTCGTTTAAGCTAAGATAGGGGTTACTTGCGGAAAAACTTAAAACTTTAGCTCTACCTTCCACGTAATAGTATAGTACACGCCTTAAACTAATATTAGTCTAGTTATAAACAATATCGGAATCCCGATATTAATAGTTTCCATTTCCGTTTTTGGACTTAAGTACTTACCGCTTTAACCTAAGCGGAAATAGAGAAGCCCTAAGCATAGTAAGAAAGGCCCTAAATAGGGTAAGTAATAAGTAAATTTACGTAATACTAGGTTATTCTAAAGTTATTTCTAAAGCGTAGACCGTTTAGTTAAGTAAATAAGGATTATGATAGGTAATTCCTGCCTAAGCTAGAGTTAAAAGCAGCTTAATATATCCAAGCCAGAATTAGTTTCTAAATTCGTTTAATTTAAGCAAATTATTTCCCTTTAAATATTATTTATCCCGGTTTACCGAAACTTTAGATAGTTTCTAACTTAATTAGGCATATGAGATTGCATTTTTACGTTAGTTTATACTCACCTTTCACCTTATGGAGCCGCCAGCCATCGAATGCTACCTTTTGAGTGGGTCTGTTTGTGTAATAACCTGCACCAGGAATGGATACAGACTGCAAGGCAGTACGCCGAAGGTAAATATGACAGGATGATCGAAGATTGTGACAAGCGTCTTAGACACGGGTTCACTGTCAACAATAGGTTATTCTAACAAAGAGCTACTAAGAGTAGATTGTAGACAAATGAACTTGAATTGCTTGTATGAGGAATCAGATTCCTCGACACGGGGAGCGCCCGGCGCTCCCCCCTATTTATGTGAAGCTATCTACATATGTTTCTGAAGTATCCTTGTACCTTGCTCAGTGTGCTTGTATTGCTTGCTTTTGGCCGCGGCCAACAGACTATAGCCACCGCTAACAGACTATGGCCACCGCTAACAGACCTTTCTTTTTGATAGGCACCACCTAGTGGTTCCTGTACAGGGGTATTACGCTTAGGGCGTAACAGCAATCCTAAAGTATTAGAAGGGAGCTATTATATCAATGAGTTTCCACTAAATTTGGGCAATTGTGTACCTGATAGCCGCGTATTTCTTTCTCATTCAAACTAAAACAATACCTCTACGGGCTGTGTGCGGATGCAAAGGGTCTGAGGGAGTGGGTGGCGAGGAAGAGGACGTTGGTGGAGCACTCGGCCGGATGGCCGCCCACAGCTTCGCCGTCACCAGGCCGGAAAGGTGAGTTCTGGACTGTTAGATGAGTGGGATTACTGGGAGCGCCTAAGCAATCTTGAAGCTACTACGGCGCAGTACGTGAGGGGATGCCTTGCATATAAGATAACGTGGAGGGACGGCATGCTCTTACAGGGCGGGGCAACTGCCCTTGCGGTGTAAGATCAATAATAATAATAATAATAATAATAATTCGACAGCGTTAGGAATCAGGAGGGAGCATTACGGCAGGCGCAGGGGGGGAAGCGGGTAGGTTTCAGACGGCAATTTTACTCTCTGGCGGGTTCAAAGAGATTCTTTCGTCACAGTTTGTCGCAGTTTCGCAGTCGAGACTCCGCACTTGCAAACATTTATAAACAAAACAAGGACCGAAATTCCGCCTCCTGTGCCTGGCTTCCCGTCCCCCAATCGTGTCTTTCAAGGTCTCCAACTCATGCTTATTTTTTCGCCCCAAACTTTAACCATGGGGGCGAGTCCAGGCAGGGCCAACCCGGGCTTGCTGGCGCTCCAAATGCACGCGCCTCATCTTCAAGCCTCTCATTATAGAACCAACATTGTCGCGATTGGGACTTTCCTCCCAACTCCTTGTGCTTCCGAGTTTCACCTGCTCAAAGTCAAAGACCATCAATCGCCCGTCATTCCGCATCATGAAGTTGTCCAACTTCGCATCGGTGTAGTGGACTCCATATGATGTCAGAGCACCAAGAGCCTCCTCAAACTGCTTTTGCAAAACTTGTTCGGGGAGATAGCGCCAAAGGTGGGTTAGGGTCTCTCCCTCGATGAGGGACAGAACCAATGCTGGGGATCCATCATACACAGCTTCGCCATAGAAATACGGCACGATGGTTCCCTGAATCGGCTTCAAGACGTCGTAGACTTGTTTTTCTGTTTCGAACTCTGCTTCCCAGCCGGCCTTTCGCTTCTTAAGGATAACTGTCGCTGGTAAAAACCACTCGGGCCAACGTGCTCTTGCCCAGGGGCAAAGACAGGCGAACCGTTGGATCAGCGCAATGAGCAAGGGCGGTCGTTTAAGCTCCAGGCGGTACACCGTCTCTAGCAACAACTCGGCCTTTTCAGCAACGATAAGCCGGTTACCGAGACGAAATTCCTGCTAGTGTTAACGCCAATAGTGATGGAGACCTACAGGAGCTTAGCTTACCAAAGGGAGCTTATCATTTTGCAGCAGTAGCTCGTCATCCGTATACATGATCAACAAAAAAAATAGGCGATTGGAATGGTGAGAAACCTTCAACGCTTAGATTTGGAGGAAAATCTATGAGGGGCAGCAAATGAAATTTATAGCTGACTCAGACCCCCGCCCGCCAGTCCTGCAAGTAGCCGACACAATCACTGCAAACAATTCCCAGTGTCATACACCAACCCCCCATCCGGATAGTTACCATTATCATCCGCCCAAATCCAATACCCACCCGTCCCTAATCTGAAAAACTGGCGTTTCCATCCATTTGGATGGCCATACTGGTAACGACCAGGAGCCACCTCCCACAATGGCTTTCCTGACCACCACTCGTATGTACGAGGTATTCCGTCAACAGCAACGGTCACCGTCTTTCTTTTCGAACCCTGCTGAGTTGCCAACATCGCCGAAAGACGCATCCAGCCTCTCCATGCCAATCGGTAGAGTGCGTATTGGATGGTGCATTGTTCCTGGGAGAGTTGCCCCCTGGGTATGATGCAGATATCGACGTGGCAGTTCTCATCCTGTATCTGATCCTTGCTCGCAGCTCTGAATTGCAGAATGACGAGGTGGAATGAATCGAAGACGAAGACTTGAGGGCACTTGTAACGATGCGCATATCTACCTCTCCGATAAGCTTCAAGAAGTTAACCAGACACATGTTACTTACCCTCTCATCTCTCTTTGGAGTCTCTTCGTCATATCGCCTGGGTTGTCCACCCACCCCCGCTGACTTGGTGCCCACTCGCTTGGTATGATAACATACGGCTGCTTGTGCTCTCCTATCATGGCGGCTCTCTCAAGCAGGGGGTTCAGTCCTGGCCACGTGAGCTGATAGTCAACTGTCACTGATGTGTTTGTCGGTCCAGTCGGCCCACAGAGCGATCTAGGCCAAAGAAACGGCCCATGGGAAAACGCTAGACGGAACGGTTCAAAATTCTGGTCGAAGTCACGGGTCACGTCGCCTTCGCTTAGAATTTCTTGGTGAAGGAGATTCAGAGAATGAGCGGGGTTCTGTAGACCAATGTCGTCAGCCTCCGAGGGCAGTTGCTGATCGTGATTATTGCCATAGCTGAGGCCAGGGCCTAGAAACTTGTCGATGGATCCCATAGTTCCCTCGTAAAAGGTTACATGTCGCGGATGCAGCATACGATAGCCGTCGGCCCAAACCTTACGGCTTACACTGGGTCGCGGGTCCGCAGTCAAGGAAGGTGTATCGTAGAAGGCATGAATCAGACTTCCCACAGTGGAGCTCATCTTGAGTGTGGATGGCGTGGATTGTAAATTGAGTCAAAGGGGCGGAGGCGAAATAATGAAGGTAGCTGTGCTTTGAAAAGGGGTAGAAATATCATGAAAGCAAGCCCTTTTATATACCTCCTGAGAGAGAACCATAACTTGCTTCAGGAGAAAACCTCCGGTAACGTATCCTCTTGGCTACAGCTCATTACTCTCAACAAAGTGGAAGACTTAACAAAAGATTGGCTTCATGCGAATTAGCTAAGTACCTCTTACGGTAATATATAAGTCCCAGGCGGGCGCATCAGTAAACAAGCGAAACGGATAGGGCGCCTTGTCGCTAAGTTTGAGGAATGGCCGCTTAGACCCCGCTCACGTCCAGATAGGTGCAAGCGGTAAGGCTCAACCCCATTAGCGGCAAGCACAGCGGAGGGTATCAATATTCCCAACCACACGTTGTCTCGGGTTTATGCAAGTACATCCTCTAATGGGCGAGATTTTGAGTCACAAACAGGGTGGACGAGATCCGACGGGCGGGCGAAGTGAGATTAAATGCGACGACCAACAAGGTAGGGAAAATTCTCGCTTACCACGACGGTGACACTTTTCCCGGTTCAATGCAGAGCCCCTCCATTCAGGCAACAGGATGTGGGCAGCTTTTTCAATTGGCTGACATAGGCTGTATGCGAGGCAGCTGGCTGCGAGAAGAGGGCTGCAGATTTGATGGCTGTCGATGCAACAATCAATCTATACTGGGCGGCCTTCACCAATTGAACTAGCCGCTGCACCGTTGCGCTTATGCATCAGGATGTACTTGTGTGAACGGCAAGGCTGCCGAAACAATACTCCTGCCTGTGGGATTTATGCATTAGCGTGGGCCGCATGTCGATCTAACTTGAGTATCCATAGCCGCCAAAAAGGGATGCAGTGTGATAAGGGCTGTAATATCAGGGCTTGGAACTCATGGTTCAATTCAGGCTAATAATCTTTAATGGCCTCGAAGAGCGTGATACTGAAAGATGAAGAAGGAAAGTACAGTTTTGGTGATCCTGAACGCGTATTTTATCCTCCCTTGCCTGGCCCGTGCCCTTATTGGCCTCAGGCTGCTGCTAAGTCCGTTAATATTATATAGGGCCAGTGGGCTTCCTTTGATAACCGCTATGCCTTCTGATTGTCTGCCTCACTTTAACGACTGGCTTACAACGTGCAGTTACCCCTCCTTGCGGTAGTATCGACAGTGTTGTTGGTGGTGGTTGTAGGTGGTTGGCTTTTGCCGTGTGATACTATCTCCCCCCTTCTTATGCTCGCCTACGAGCTTGATAATGGCTTTAGGCCTCCATTTTTCGGTCCTTAAGCTTATCGGGGTATTGCGCGTAGAAGGCTTGTAAAGCCGCCTTAGCTCCGTTGCTATAGAAGTAATCGAAGGGTTCTTACGTCTAGTATTTCCTTTAAGGCAAACCTTTCTACTTAACTAAATATTTAACTTTTTTACTTATTAAGGTCGAATCTATTACCTCTTTGTCACAGACTAACTATATAGTAAGGCAGGATGGAGACTGCAGCCGGCCGTGGTGGCCAATTAGGTGGAAGGAAACGACGGACCTGCAGGACAGTGGGGCGCTTACTCTTAGCAGAAGTGAGCCGGCTCACCTAGCTCACTGGTGAGCGTGGTGAGCGAGGTACGGAGGTACCTGGAGGATAGAGGTCTATATATATGGAGGAACTGGCTAGTGTAGATAGATAGTTCCGTAATATATAATATAAATTATAATCGTTAGTATTAAACTATTATAATTAAGATAAGCTATTATTATATATTATTTAGCTATACTAAATTAAAATTATTTAAAAGTACCTTTAACTAATATCCCTTTTAGAGGTTCTAGATAAGGGTTCGTTACACGTTATATACTTACTTTAACTTTATTACGGATAGTTAAAGGCGTCTTTTTACTACTATAGCTAAACCTAAAAACGTTTAAATAAGAGGCGTCTTGCCTAGCCTAGGCGCCGAGGGACCTTCCGCTAGACCTATACCCTTTACCGTAAAGTAGGTTATTAAACGTTTTAAGGAACTTAAGGATAAAATTTAGTAAACCCGGGATTAGATTTTTATTATTTTAACTATATCTAAATTAATTATTAAGTTCCTAATACCGGAGCGCTATAGAGGAAAGAAAGTAAAGCTTAAAAGGTTTTTAATTTAACTTAAAACCTATTTTCGTTAATACTAAAATTAGTTTATTAACGAAAAGTCGAAAGTAATTTTCGCGGCTATTAGGCTTAAAGATAGGACTGTCGTATAGTTCGAGCCTATCTTCGACGACTATTATAAATAAAAGCCGGAAAACTAGAAAAAGATTATTATAAAATACTTCGAGAGTTACCGTACTTTTAAAGTTAAGCTTAAGGAGGTATTTAAGGAGTATAATAAAGTAAGGCGCGCGTAGGGAAGGCTTTTAAGCTTACGTTAAACGCGTTTAGCGGCTAACTACGTAGCTTAATTTAAAATTAATAACTTACGTAATACTATTAATAATAAAGGATTAATATAGCTCTTTTACTATTGCCTTAAAAAAGAAGTAAAGGATAAGTTATATAAAGAAATAAGGCTCGATGTTATTAATAAATATATTACTATAATTATATAAATTAATAATCGGTAATTTAAACGGTATACAGAGAAGAAAAACTACGGTAGGGGTATTTATAATAATAGTTATAAAGGATACTTTAATAATAACCGTTTTAACGATAAACGTAAATAAAAATATTTTAATATTAGTTACGCTGGTATTATATATTTAAGACCGATAGACGTCGATACTATATAGTAGTAAAGGCCGTAAAGCTAAGGTTAGGGTAGAAATAACCTTAAATATTTTAATTACGGTAAAGTAAAATACTTTAAGAAGGACTATAGAGCACTTAAACGGCTTAAATAAAAAAAGGAGATTATATTAATTACTATATCGAAAGGACCGAAGGTTATAAAGGTAATAGCTATCGGGTATTAATAAAGCGGAGCGGTAAGCTTTAAAGAAGACTCTAATTAATACGCTAGATAGGAAAATATAAAGTTTTAAAAAGTAAAAGAAGTATTAAAAAGGTTAAAGGCGAAATATAAAAAAGAAATCTTTAAATATAAATATTATAGGATTAATTAATATAGATCGTTATAAAAGTTATTACGGAGGTTACTAAAGATAAGAATCTTATATAAAGACTTACTAGGTAAACGATATTAAAAAATTAATATAGTAAATACGGAATTACTATTTTATAAGATATATTATAGCTTATAAAGCTTTTATATAAGAGCTAAAAAAAATATTAAAAAAGTAAGAAAGTCGTTAGTATTAGGATCGTAAAGTAATTAAGAAATATATTACTATCTATATAATATATATTTTATAAGGGGAATACGGTATAACTTTATCCTAAATATCCGGAATATCGGAAAGTATTTTAATTTTAATATATTATATATAGATATATATAGTACTATTAAAGTAAGTCGCTATACGGCTATTAGTCGGTACGTAAAGTAAGTAAGGAAAGTAAACTATAGTTAATTAAAAGGACTATAGCCCGATAGGAAAAGACCTAATAGAAAAATCTAACCGATTACGTTTTATAAAAGATTTAGGATTTAATAAAATTAAAGGATAGCCTTTAAGTTATATAAATTATACCGAAATATATAAAGTATTATATTAAATATATAAATAATTAAAATATAAACGATAATATACGCTTATAAGAGGAAATAATATTAAGATAGTACCTAAACTTAAATTATATTATTTATTTACGGGAAAAGGTTAAGTAATATTATTAAACTAAAATACTTAAAATTAAGTAAAAAAACCGTTATCGAATATAAATATAAAAGAATATTAAAAATAGAAAATAAGAGAAAATTAAGCGAGTATAGTTAAAAGACTTTATATTATTAAATAATCTGGAGTAGGAAAACGCATTTAAACGATACAACCGTTTAGAAAACGACTCGCGGCCTTTCGCGGAAGCCGTTAACCTTTAATAGATTATAAATAATATTTTTAAAGGTATTAGCGTAAAGCGAAAGTATAAGATAACGATCCGGCGCTCGTTAATAAAGTTATTACTATATAGGGAAAAAGTAAAAAAAAAAATATTTTTAGATTATTATACAATAAAAGGATTTTTAGGTAATAATATTAATAAACAGTAATATAGAAACGAATTTAATTTCGCTATAGTTTATATACTAGGCCCGTATACTATACAAGAAAAAAAAATAGATCGTTATATAAGGACTATTTTTTATATAAAATATTTATAAGGAAATACTACCTTTAAATAAATAAAAAGACCCGGCTCCGGCTTATAGCTAAATAGCTATAAAATAGAGCTAGAAGAACCTCGGCAAAAATCAAACCCGCGCCTTCGACGTAATAGCCGATATACTATACACTATACTATAAGGTTAGAAAGTATAAGGAAAGTAAGATATAAGTAGTGCTACGTGCCTTAAGTACTTCGAAAAGTAAAAAGCGCGTTATTAGCGGTATCTAGCGCGGTAAGGAAAGAACGACTAGCCGCGCCCGGATTCAAGGAAAGGTTAAGCAGCTAATTAAGGCCAGTAGAGGAGTTAAAGGCTATATTAGGATTTAAGGAAACGACTTTAACCGCCTTCTAATCTACTACTCTAAAGGCACCTATTAATTAAACCTAGCTAATAAAATACTACTTTTAAGAAAGGTCTATAGGAAATAATATACCGTCGGCTTTATTTAAAGATATTAGCTACGAAGTCCTAATAGGCCTATAATATAGAGCCTATATAAGGTTGCTGTAAAAATACAGCAGTGCGCAAACGGAAGCGGGAGGATACGACGGCAGTGCCGAAAGAAGGTAAAGCACTATAATACAGTAAGGTATAAGGAATAAAATAGCCTTTATTGCCTTTAGCCTTAGCCTATTAGCCTTAGGCCGTAACCTTAAACTTTGTCCCTTAAGGAGAGAAAAAAAAAAACTATTTTACAAGAGAGAGGAGAGGTCTATATATAGGCCTTCGTAGGCCTACTGTGGGTCCTATAGGCCCCGGAAGCCCCTATACTACTTAAAGTATTTAGTGGGCTTAAGTGGGTCTAGTGTAGACCCACGGAAATCTATAGAACCTTAGGCAGCAAAGGTGCCCTGTAAATCACGCTATTGTAGCAACTTACTACGTAAGCTTATAGCCACTTTAAAAGGTTTTAGTATCTATTAACTAGGCTTTGGGCTATAGTAGCTAAAAGGTTTCCTTACTGCTTACAGTAGTACTGCCTACTATAATATTAATCTGTAGGGCAGTAAGTAGGGCACTTAGTAATACTTATACGTTAACACCCCTTCTGTGGGAGTGCTAGGTGCCTACTTACTAGGCCGTAAGGCCTTTATAAGCACTAAGCTTTTAGTAGTTCATTAGCTCTAAAAAGCGCTGGAACTTAGAGGCTAGTAGGGCCTTAGTTAGGCTATCGGCTACTATATCCTCTATAAGCACGAAGGATATAGTAATATTCCTTTCTATAACGCTCTTCCTAACGCCTTGGAATTTAAAGAGCGTGTGCTTAGTACGGTTATAATGCCTTAGGTTGTGGGCTATCTCTATAGCGCCTTAGTTATCGTACTTTAGAGAGGTAGGGCTCTGTAAAGAGCGCTGAATTTCACTGTATAGCCCTCTAAGCTACAGGGCTTCACGGTTGCCTTCGATTAAGGCCGTATATTCGGCCTCGAGGGTGCTATAGGTAACTATAGGCGCTTGTTTAGATTTCCAGCTTATAGGGCCACTTCCTACTAAAAATAAGTAGCCGTAAGTGGACCGAGCAGTGGTTTTGCAGCTAGCGAAATCGCTATCGGTATAGCCTATAGGCCTAATACTACCTATACCTCCTAACTATATAGCTAAGTCCATCGTACTATATAGGTAGCTTAGCAGCTTTTTAGCTACTTTTAGGTAGGCTACCTTCCGTGCTTGTAAGTGCCTTGAGAGCCACTGGACGGCGTAGGTAATATTAGCCCGGGTTTGGGTTATGGGGTAGGTAGTAGTGCCTAGTAGGCTCTAGTATAGCTTAGTTTCGGCTTTATTTAGTGGATTAGAGGGAGTTTCGGGGCCTATAAGGCCTGGAGAGAGCGGTAAGGTAGGTACGTAAGTGCTAACCTTAAAGTACTTAATAGCCTCTTAGATATAAGCTTTTTGGTGGAGCCAAAGTAGCCTTTTAGGCCTATTTCTTTCAATTTGGACCCTTAGAAAGAACTTGGCAGGGCCTAAGTCCTTTATATCGTAGGCCTAAGCTAACTGTAGCTTTAGGGCCTAAATGGCAGTTATAGAGGGTCTAATTAGTAGGCAGTCGTCGACGTGGCTTACTATAAAGATACCTTTGAGAGGGTTATAGTAAGTGGCCGAGTCCGAAATTAGTAGGCTATAGCCCAGAGATTTAGCTAATGCCGTAACCTTTTTCTGCCACAGGTAAGGGGCTTATTTTAGGCCGTATAAAGACTTTTTTAGCACTATAACTTAGTTTTTTAAAGGGTCCTAGCAATACTGTTTTAGAAGGTCTATCGCGGTTTAGCTGCTAAGGCTATATTCGTATAGGCCTTCAGGGACTTCCATATATATATCGGAGTCCACGCTAGCGTTAAGAAAGGCCCTAACGAAATCGATTTACTTAATTTCTAAGTTTTCTTCGGCTACAATAGCTAGTAAAACCCTCTAGGTAGGTGGTGCTGTAGTGGCTGCAAAGGTCTCGGTAAAATCGGTTCCGGGTACCTATTGGAAGCCTCTAACTATTAGCCGGGCCTTAAATTTAGTAATTTGGCCCTGTGGGTCTTTTTTAGCCTTATAGACCCAACGGCTAGTAATAGGCTTTTTTGGGGCCTGTGAGCGGTTAATGAAGTAAAAGGTTTTAGAATTTAGTAGCTGCTATAGCTCACTAAAGGAGGCCTGTAGCTACTGGTCCTTTAGTGGGTGCTTTAAGGCCTGTTTAAAGGTCCTAGGTTCTGTGCCGATAGAAGCAGTGCTATAAGTAACGGCCGCGGCGGCCTGGTTAATAAAGTAGTTTACTATAGCTATAGTATCTATAGTATCGTTATTTATTACTTTAAATTCCTCCTTCTGTAATTTAGTAGCTTACGGAAGCTATATTTCGATATTGGTAGGCCTAGGAGGTACTATTGCAGTAGGCCCCCCTTCTGTAATTACAGAGGGTTCCCCTTTTAAAGGCTCGATATCTTCTAGTTCTAGAAGCCTTAATTGCGATATAGAGGCTATAGGCCCTTCTAAATAAGGCTTATAATCTTTATATAGTTCAACGAACGGCGTTTAGATTACTTGCCGGTAGCCTAGCTATACTAAGTAAGTATTATTACCTAATACAGCTAGAAGCTTACCTTTAATAGCTTTAGGCTCTAGCTTCTTTACAGTAATACGCTTTTCAGGCGGTATAAGTACTAGGACTTCAGCGCCTATAGCCCTATAAAATCCGAGGTTAGGGACGTAAGGGGCCTATAAGGGTATTAATTCGTCGAGGAATAGCTAGTGGGGCGTAAATTCCTTAGTGGAAGTGGCTATACGGTTAATAATATCTATAATAGAGCTAATTACGTAGTACCAGAAGGTAAGTGGTAGGCTAGAGGCTACTATAGTAGCTCGTAAACGCTTTAAAATTACCCGAATAAAGCGCTCGGCTAGGCCGTTTTGGTAGTAAGCGTATAGGCTAGACTTACTAAAAGTTATACCTTTTTCAGTAAGGTAGGGCAGTAGCCTTCGAATTTCCTTGCTTCCGTCGTAGTGGAACTGTGCCGGGTATCGCTTATAGGTATTATATAGGCTCTCGATAGCGGAACGAGCTTCTGTAGCGACTTCGTCCTTAGTTTTTAAGAGCTTAATAAGCCTGTACCGGGTCTTACGGTCCACTAAAATAAGCCCGTAAGGCCTGCTATTTAGTGGGGTAGGTCGAATTATAAAAATATCCTTTTCTATTCGACTCAGCATATACGGTAGGTCCGTTACAGGCCGTTTGGAGGGCTTACGCAGTATTTTAGCTGCGTCACAGCTTTTACAGGTTAGATCTGTAGGCTGTACCTTCTGTAAGTTAGGTATGCCTTTAGTAATTAAGGCAGTTTTTTTTAGAAGGTCTAGGCCTATATAGCTTAGTCGAATATGCTAGAGTCTAGCAGCCTGAATTAACGCTTAGTTACGTTAATAAGGCGAATGCCCTGTACGACGAGGGATAGGCGCTGTGGTGGGCGCTGTGGCGGGCGCTGTGGCCGGCGCTGTGGCCGGCGCCGTAGTAAGCGCTGTAGTAGGCGCTATGGCGGGCGCTGTGGCGGGCGCTGTGGCCGGCGCCGTGGTAAGCGCTGTAGTAGGCGCTATAGCGGGCACTGTGGCAGGCGCTGTGGCCGGCGCTGTGGCTGGCGCTATGGTAGGCGCTATGGTGGCCGATTTAGTATCTAAATTACTGTCTTTAGTACTATAGCACCAAATAGAGCTATATGCTTATAGCGTTAAAGGCTCTATTTTAGCTAGAACCGTAGTTTTAGTAGTAAAAAAGAACCTATTTTTTTTGAAGTTAAGGAGGGCCAATAGCTTTCTAGAAGCCGAATATAGGCGGTCCTTAAGAAAGGTCCTACCGGAGGCGTAGAGCCTATAACTACTAACTATATTCAGTGGAAAATCCGGAATATAGAGGGTCTCTTTAAGGGCTACAGTAGTATATACCGCTTTTTTACCCTTAAAACCACTAAAGAATTTAACTTTTATAATGCCTTTACCTTATAGCTTAACTGGGCTACCGCCTATACTAACATAGCTTAGGGAAAAGAATAACTGTAGGTTAGTAAATAAGGCTTTATTATTACAGATATGCACTATAAAGCCTATATTGTTACAGTTAAACTAACAGCGGGCCACGCTATATATAAAACGCGAGGCGCCCAGCTAATTATTAAAGAAGTTAGGGGACGGCTAATTAGGCATAGACAGAAGTACTACGGTGCTAAGGCTCACGAGCAGTCTGCAGAATGCAAAATGCTAGGGGTAATTAGAGGTATAGCACGATAAGTATATTATAAGATATAATATGCTAGAAGTAATTAAGGCTATAGTAAGGCAAGCACCTTAGAGTTCCAAGGTCTATATATACGGAGGAACTAGCTAGCGTAAATAAATAATTCCGTAATATATAATTTAAATTATATTTATAGTATCTAATATTTATATCGAGATATCTTATTATATATTATTTAGCTATACCGAATTAAGATTATTTAGAAGTGCTTTTAACCGATATTCCTTTTAGAGGTTTTAAATAAAGGTTCGTTATACGTTATATACTTACTTTAACTTTATTATAGATAAGTTAAAGGCGTTTTTTTACTATTATAGCCGGACCTAAAAACGTTTAAATAAAAGGCGTCCTGCCTAGCCTAAGCGCCGAAAAACCTTCCGCTAAACCTATACCCTTTACCGCAAAGCAGGTTATTAAGCGTCTTAAAGAGCTCGAGGACGAGGCTTAATAAACCCGGAAGTAGATTTTCGCTATTTCGGTTATATTTAAATCGACTATTAAACTTTTAGTACTAAAGTACTATAAAGGAAAAAAGGTAAAGCTTAAAAGGTTTTTAATTTAGCTTAAAATTTATTTTCGTTAATATTTAAATTAATTTATTAACGAAAAGTCAAAGGTAATCTTCGTAGCCACTAGGCTTAAGAATAGGGCTCTCGTATAGTTCGAACCTATCTTTAACGATTACTACGAACAGGAGCTAGAGGATTAAAAGAAAATTACCGTAGAATACTTCGAAAGCTACCGTACCTTTAAGGCTAAACTTAAAAAAATATTTAAGAAATACGATAAAGCAAAGCGCGTATAGGGTAAACTCTTAAGTTTACGTTAAACGCGCTTGGTAGCTAACTATACGGCTTAATTTAAAATCGATAGCCTATATAACGCTATTAACGATAAAAAGTTAATATAGCTCTTTTACTATAGCCTTAAAAATAAAGTAAAAAATAAATTATATAAAAAGATAAGGCCCGATACTATCGATAAGTATATTACTATAGCTATACGGATCGATAATCGGCAATTCGAGTATCGTATAGAAAAGAAAAGAGGTAACGGCAAAGGTAGCTACGGTAATAGCTATAGGAAATACTTTAACGGTAACCGCTTTAACGATAGGTATAAGCGGAAATACTTTAATACTAACTACTTCGGTATTATATATTCGGGACCGATAAACGTTAATACTATATAATAATAAAGGCCGTAAGGCCGAAGCTAAAGTAAAAATAACTTTAAATATTTTAACTACGGTAAAGTAGGATATTTTAAAAAGGATTATAAGGTACTTAAACGGTTTAAATAAAAAAAAGAGATTACATTTATTACTATATCGAAGGGACTAAAGGTTATAAAGGTAGTAACTATCGGGTATTAATAAAGCGGAGCGGTAAGCTCCGAGGAAAACTCTAACTAATATACTAAATAGAAAGATATAGAGTTTTAAGAAGTAAAAGAAATATTAGAAAAACTAAAGGCGGAGTACGAAGAAAGGGATTTTTAAATATAAACCTTACGGGATTAAATAATATAAATTATTACGGAAGTTACTATAGAAGTCGCTAAAGGTAAAAGTCTTGCGTAAAGACTTATTAGGTAAACGATATTAAAAAAGTAATATAGTAAGTACGGAATTACTATTTTATAAAATATATTATAGCCTATAAAGCTTTTATATAAAAGCTAAAAAAAGTATTAAAAAAGTAGGAAGGTCGTTAATATCGAAATCGCGAAGTTATTAAAGAATATACTAATACCTATATAATATATACCCTATAAAGGAAATACGGTATAGCTTTATCCTAAATATCCGGAGTATTAAAGAGTACTTTAGTTTTAATATATTATATACGGATATATAGAGTATTATTAAAGTAAGTCGCTATACGGCTATTAGCCGGTACGTAAAGTAGGTAAGGAAAGTAAGCTATAGCTAGTTAAAAGGACTATAGCCCGGTAGGAAAAGGCTTAATAGGAGGACCTAAACGACTATATTTTATAGAAAGTTTAGGACCCGATTAAATTAAAGGATAGCCTTTAGGTTATATAAATTATATTAAAATATACGAAATATTATATTAAATATATAAACGGTTAAAATATAAACGATAATATACGCTCGTAGGAAAAAGTAGTATTAAAATAATATTTAAGCTTAAATTACGTTATATATTTACGGGAGAAAGTTAAGCGATATTATTAAACTAAAATACTTAAGACTAAGTAAAAGAACCGCTATCGGGTATAGATATAAAAGAATATTAAAAACGGAAGATAGGAGGAAGCTAGGCGGGTATAGTTAAAAGACTTTATATTATTAATTAATCCGAAGTAAAAGAACGCTTTTAAACGATATAACTATTTAGGAAATAACTCGCGGTTTTTCGCGGGGGCCGTTAACCTTTAACGGACTATGAACGGTATTTTCGAAAGTATTAGCGTAAGGCGAAGGTATAGAATAACGATCCGGCGTTCGTTAATAAAGTCGTTACCGTATAAGGAAAAAGTAAGAAAAATAAATGCTTTTAGGTTACTATACGATAGAGGGATCTCTAAGTAGTAGTATTAATAAACGGTAGTATAAAAACGAACCTAATTTTACTATAGTTCGTATATTAAGCCCGTATATTATAGAAGAAAAAGAAAGAATAGATCGTTATATAAAAACTATTTCCTATATAAAAGGTCTATAAGGAGACATTACTTTTAAATATTATAATTAAAGGAAAAATAATATTAATTATATTCGATATTATAAATATAGGACCTTCGAAAAATATAATTTTAGGATAACTATAGTATAAAAACTATAACCTAAATATCGATTAAAGAGATAGTAGTTACTTACGACTAAAAGAGCTTTAAAAGTATCTAACTAACGATAGAAAATTAAAAGTACGTACGGAGTAAAGTGCAGGATAAGTACTTTCCACGGTATTACCGTAAAGAGTATAGAAAATAATAATATATTTTATCGATATAAATAGTAAAATCGAAGAAATAAGGTTAACGACGTTAGTAAAAATATCGGAGGTTAATAAATACGCTTATTATAATAACGTAAAGAAAGGTAAAAAAAAGGTAATACCGGTAGAATATTAAAGATACTTAGCCTTTACGGCTAAGTATTTAGAGGGGCTTCTAAAGCGAGGACCGTGGAACTACGAAATTAAATTAAAAGAAGGAACTAAGCTACGGCTATTTAAAATCTATTATATTAACGATAAATAAAATAAAAAGCTATAGAAATACTTAAACGAAAATCTAAAAAAAGGGTATATTAGGGAATCTATATTATTAGTAAAATATCCTATATTTTTCGTACCGAAGAAAGACGGTAATTTACGATTATATATAAATTACTGTTAATTAAATAACGAAACGGTAAAAAATAATTATTTACTACCGTTAATATTTAAGTTATAAAATTAATTAATAAAAGCGCGATACTTTATATATTTAAATATATTTATCGAGTATACCTATATACGGATTAAAAAAGGAAATAAATAGAAAATAGCGTTTCGTATACCCTATAGTTATTTCGAGTATTTCGTAATACTATTTAGGTTAATTAATACGTCCGCGACGTTTTAATCTTTTATTAATTATATAATACGGAAGTACTTTAATAAAATAGTAATATATTACCTTAATAACGTTTTTATTTATTTACGTACTTTAAAAAAGTATAAGTAGTATATATAAAAGATACTCGACGCGCTATACGGAGCCAGACTTTTAATTAATAGGGAAAAAAGCGAGTTTTATATATAAAAGATAATATATTTAAGATATTTAATATCGCTAAGTAAGGTTCGTATAAAACCTAGGAAAATCGTAATAGTTAAAGATTAGTTTACGCCGTAATTATAAATATATATTAAGGAATTTTTAGGGTTTATAAACTTCTATCGGATATTTATCCGGGGCTATATAAATATTGCGAGGCTATTTAATTATTTAATTAAAAAGGATATAGAGTTCCGGTAGGGGTAGAAAAAGGAGTAGGCCTTTTAAAAGCTAAAAAAGGCTATTTCGAAAGACCCGGTACTTAAATTACTAAACCCTAATTAATTATTTAAAGTCGAGGCGGATATATTAAACTATACGATCGGTAAATAATTAAGGTAGCGAAACGATAACGGTAAGCTATACCCGGTAACTTTCTTTTCGAAGAAACTTAAGGAAGTACGTTAAAACTACCCGATCTATAATAAAGAACTACTTACTATTATCGAAACGTTCGAGGAGTAAAGGCTATACTTTAATAGTATTAAATATAAAATATAAATCTATACGGATTATAAAAATCTACGATACTTTACTATTACGAAAGTCCTTAACGTACGGTAAATACGATAGTTAAAGTTTTTCTCGGAATTTAATTTCTAAATTAACTATAAAAAAGGCTCGGAGAACGCTAAGATAGACGTACTTAGCCGGCGAGCCGACTACTATAAGGATATACCTAGGAAATTACTATTACTATTTAAAAAAGCGTTAAATAATACTTTTAAGTATTTACTATAGCTATAGATAGAGTATTACGTAATATATCGTAAAAAAGTTATTTTTAGTAAGTATTAAAGGAAATTAAATAACGATATTATAAAGTAATATTAGTAAGAAAAGCTAAAGCTATAAGGTATTTAGAAAGATAATTAAAGAAGACTATAGTATAGGAATCGAACGTACGTAAGGCTAAATAATAAAATAGTATTAGTAATAAAGATTTACGTATCGAAGCTCGGAAAATATATAGGTATCGCTAAGACTATAAAAAAAATTAAGTAGTACTTTAACTAACTAAGGATTAAAAATAACGTTAAAGAAGCTATCTAGTTATACTATACGTACGAAAAAACGAAGGTTACGAAGTATAAGCCTTATAGATTTCTAAAGCTACTACTAATAATAAAATAACTATAAAGTTTAATTATAATAGACTTTATTATTAAATTATTAAAGTTTAAAAATATAATAACCGGCGTTAAATATAATAATATATTAACGGTAATTAATAAGTTTATTAAATAAATATACTTCTTACTTTATAAAGAAACTTAGTCGGTAAAATAATTAACGGATATAGTACTACGGTATATTATAGTAATATATATATAGCTAAAGGAATTTATTACGGACCGTAATACTAAATTCGTATCGAAGTTTTAAAAAGCATTAATAATAAAGCTAAAGATAATAAATAAAGCGTTTTCGGCCTACTACCCTTAAACGGACGGTTAAACGGAACGGCTTAATTAAATTGTAAAATAATACCTATAAAATTATATTAATTTCGAGTAAAACGATTAGGTTAAACTATTACTTACGGTATTACTAATATATAATATATCGCTAACCGAAACGATTAAAGCTATACCGTTCTTCGCGAATTTCGGCTATAAGGCAAACCTACGGTAAAAATTTACGGTTAAGGTACTTAAGGCTAAAGTTAAAGTAAATAAAATATATATACTTTATAATAAACTTAAATAAAAACTAGAGTTTATAAGGGAAAAAATATAGAAATATTATAATACTAAAAAACTCGAAGGACTTTACTTTAAAGGGAGAAATATAGTATTCCTTTCTATATATAATTTATATATTAAAAAACCTAATAAAAAGCTAGACTATAAGAGAGTAAGACTATTTAAAGTTAAAAGGAAAATATTAAAAACGGTATTCGAATTAAAACTACTTAATATAATATATTTACGGTTATATACCTTTTATATTTTACTTTTAAAACCCGTACTATACGTAAAAAAGGCTAATATATAGGCAATAGCGGAGGACGAAAAAAAGGAGTACGATATAAAAGAAATACTAAATTTATAATTTAATAAAGGTTAATTAAAGTATTTAATTAACTAATTAGGATATTTAATTATAAATAACTCGTAAGAACTATAGGTATATTTTAATTATTTAAATAAATAAAAAGAATTCTATTAACGATATCCAGACTAACTAAAACCTAAATAAGTAAAAAAGATTTAGCCCCGGCCTATAGTTAAATACTATAAAACGGAGCTAAAACCTCGATAAAAATCGAACTTACGCTTTCGATATAGTAATCGACGTATTATATACTATATTATAAAGTTAAAAAGTATAAAGGAAATTAAATATAAATAATATTACGCGCCTTAAGTACTTTAGGAAATAAAAGGCGTACTACTAGCGGTATCTAACGCGGTTAAGAAAGAAGGACTAGTAATATTAAAATCCAGGGGAAGGTTCGGAGGCTAATTAAGGCCCAGGAAGGAATCTAAAAAAGAAAAGTCGGAAAGAAGAACGGTAGTAAAAGAAGGAGTAGCGGAGGTATCCGCTACCGGCGGGCTATATAGGGTAGCAGGCCGCGCGGAAGCCTCTCTCTTTTCCTCCTTAAGGAGCGAAAATTCGCGACGAAAAGTAATAAGGGCTCGAACCTCGAGGGCGCGCGATTACGCCTCGAAACGAAAAAGCTTATTTAAAGTAATTTACTTTTCGGTATCTAAACGTTCTTTTTTCTTAATTAGAGGGCGGACTACGGAGCTAATTAAAAAGGGAAAGAGAAGGCCGAAAAGAAGATTTACGATTTACGCTATAAATATCGTAGTAAAAGCGGCTAAAGTTAATATACGGAAAGTACCGATCGTATCGAGGAAAAGCTATATATTAAAGGTTATTCTCCTTATAATAAGTATACTCGGGTATTATAAAGCTAAATTTCGTAAGGAACTATATTTAATTACGGCGACGGTTAGTATTTATATAAATCGATTTCCTTATACGATTAAATATAATAATTAAAATAAAGGAAGAGGAACGTATTATAGAAATGTAAAAGGGAAGCGGAGGTATAAATACTATTTTAAGGATACGGTCGTCGGGACGTTAATCTAAAAAGAAAGGCATTATATTATAGTTAAACTAATAGCGGGCTACGCTATATATAAGACGCGGGACGCTTAGCTAATTATTAAGGAAATTAAGGAACGGCTAATTAAGTATAAATAAAAGTATTACGGTACTAAGGCTCACGAGTAATCTATAGAATATAAAGTGCTAGGGGTAATCAAAGGTATAGCACGATAAGTATATTGCAGGATATAATATATTAAAAGTAATCGAGGCCGTAGTAGGGCAAGCACCTTAAAGTTCTAAAGTCTATATATACGGAGAAACTAGCTAGCATAGATAAATAGTTCCGTAATATATAATTTAAATTATATTTACGGTATTTAGTATTTATATCGAGATATTTTATTCTGCACTATTTAGCTACACCGAACTAAGATTATTTAAAAGTGCCTTTAACCGATATCCCTTTTAAAGGTTCTAGATAGAAGTTCGTTATATATATCGAAGAGCTACTAGGTACGTAATATATTAATTAAGTAGCTAAATTTAAGCGGTTTTTCGGGGGAGTTAGGCTCTAGGTCGCTATATTTTTCAGTTATATTACTTCCAAATACAGTGCTTAAGTTAAGGTCGTAGCCTATAATAAAGGCCTCGGTAACAAGTAAGTTCTTTTAGTCCTTACGGTCGTCTTTATAACTGTCCTTCCGGCTATCTTTGCGGCCGTTATAGCGATCGTTCTAGCGGTCGTCCTTTTTTAGGCCTTTCTTCCACTGCTTATTGCCCTCTTTTTTATAGGGCTTTTGGTCCCTATTTGGTAAGGACCGGCGAGTTTAAGAAGCCTGAGAGTTAGGCTTCTTTTCGCTACTAATAGGCTTAAAAGTAGCCTGTAAAGCCTGTAATTAGTAGGCAGTAAAGGTAGCCGAATTATAGGTCTCGGCTAAAAGGTTCTCCTAGAAATATAGAAGGCTTAGCCTAATAGGCTTGCCTTCTATATAGTAGAGCTATTGCTCCTACCGAAGTAAGCCTTTACAGCGCTCGGCCTACTGTAGAAAATAGTTTTCTAGCACGTTAAAATAGTAGTTTAGTTCGTCGATTTAGGCTATTTTAACGCCTAAGGCCCCGAGCCTACTTACGTAAGTATTAAATTGGGCGTTAAAATCCACTATAGAAATAGACCTATCGAACTGTAAGTAGTAATAGGCCTTATATAGCTCGTCTCGGAGGGTAGGCTACGCCGGAGCGTACTATAAATAAAGGCGCTTATAGGCCATAACGAGGTCGGTTTCGAAGGCTATAGTGGATAACGGACTTTCCTTTAGTGTATTTCTAAGGGTTAATAGTAGGGCTGCTTTCTATAGGTTAGAAAGCCGGGCGTTTACCGAATTAGGATTTTCTAGAAATTTAGGTATTTTAAGGGCCCTAAATTGTATAGAGATGGCCTGATGCTACTGTTAATAGTTATCGGGCTCTAAAAGGCGCTGTCGTTCAGCGAGGTTTAGAGACTATTTAGCGAGCTCTTTTGTGGTAAGTGTGCTAAAGGTCGCTGTAAAAGGTTTTGTAACGGGTGCTGAAGACGCTAAAGCAGCTGGAGCTACGGGAGGCTCGGTAGTGTAGGTAGCCGGTATATCTACTAGCTGTTTAGTAGCCTAAGCTTTAAGCAGTAATATGACCTGCCGAAGCCTGTCCTTAATGGTGTCGATACGGGCCTGTAAGGCCTATACTATAGGGCTAGTAGCTTCTATGATACCTGGCTGGTCTTAATCTATAGGCTAGTTAGCTATAGTAAAGGCAAGGACTTAAAAAGAATAACTATATAGGTTAATAAGTAGGCTCCTCGAGAGCCGTATAGCGCTAATTCCGCTAGAAAAAGCTTCTTAATAAAAAGCTATATAGCTTGTAGTATAGTGCTGTAAGTCGACGATAGGCCTAAGAGTATTGGCCTAGGTTGTGATTATAGCAGTAGAAAGCCTATAGTACAGCGCTAAATCCACTGGAAAAGGCTTTTTAGTAAAAAACTATATAGCTTATAATATAGTACTGTAAGTCGACGATTAGTTTAAAGGTATTGACTAAGGTACAGCCTGTAGTATAGTGCTGTAAGTCGACGGTTAGCCTAAAGGTATTGGCTAAAGTTATAATTACCGCAGTGGAAAGCCTATAGTATAGCGCTAAATCCACTGGAAAAAGCTTTTTAGTAAGAAGCTATATAGCCTGTAGTATAGTACTGTAGGTACGTCGATTAGAAGCGTATAAGTAAGCTAGATTCCGGGCTAGGTAGTTACCCGGGCTTATAACCTATTAGCTGCGAAGTCCTAATAGGCCTATAATATAGAGCCTATACAAGGTTACTATAAAAATATAGTAGTGCGTAAACGAAAGCGGGAGGATACGACGGCAGTGCCGAAGGAAGGTAAAGTACTATAATACAGTAAGGTATAAAGAATAAAATAGCCTTTATTGCCTTTGGCCTTAGCCTATTAGCCTTAAGCCGTAACCTTAAACTTTATTCCTTTAAGAGAGAAAGAAAAAAACTATTCTATAGGAGAAAGGAAAGGTCTATATATAGGCCCTCGTAGGCCTACTGTAGGTCCTGTAGGCCCCGGAAGCCCCTATACCACTTAGGGTATTTAGTGGGCTTAGGTGGGTTTAGTGTAGACCCACGGAAATCTATAGAACCTTAGGCAGTAAAGGTGCTCTATAAATTACGCCATTGTGGCAACTTACTACGTAAGCTTATAGCTACTTTAGAAAGTTCTAGCATCTATTAACTAGGCCTTGGGCCACAGTGGCTAAAAGGTTCCTTTACTATTTACAGCAGTACTGCCTACTGTAACATTAATTTATAGGGCAGTAAGTAGGGCACTTAGTAGTACCTACACGTTAACAAGTACTTATAGTTAATAATAACTAATAATCTCTAAAAAAGCGTAAATATCTTTTAGATTATAATAAGTTTACTATTCCTTTATTTTTACTATTTTTATTTAATTAAAAAGCTATCCGTCCGGTATATAGGAATAGCTAAAAACAATAGTTTCTCGTTTATATTAAAGGGATTTTACGGTTATAATAGTAACTTCTATAAGCTTATAATTAAATAAAACTACGTTAATATTCTTTAAATACTTTAGAATTTACTTTTTAACTTCTAGCCTTTCTTTTTTATTATTATAGTCCTACCTTAGCCCTTTTACTATAATATCGTCTAGGTATAACCGATATACTTATAGGATAAAATTTTAAAAAACTTTAATTATAGTTTTTTAAAATTAGGCTACCGAGTTAATAGCTCTTTAAGGTAAGGTATATATTTTAAATAGGCCGATAAGTATTACGAAAGTAGTAAGGTCCCGGCTCGTTAAAGTTAATTTAACCTAATTATATTTAAAAAAAAAAGTTAAGTAAAAAAGTAATAAAGTACCCTCTAAAATCTTCGCTAAACTCCTTAATACTTAAAAAAATAAAGGTATTTTATTATATAACTTTATTATATTTCTAAATATCGTTAATTAAATAGAAACTACTATCCTTTTTCTTTATTAAAAATTAATTATTACGGTAAGGACTATACGCTTCCTTAATAATACCTTTCTTAACTCGTTCCTTAAAGAGTTTAATAATTCTCTCTATAAATAATTTTAGAGTTAAAATAGACTTACTTTATTATATATTATAAAGGATAGTTTTAATATATTAAATAGGGAAAACCTTTTTCAAGGATCCGTCTATACTCGGTAAAATCCTAAACTAAGGTAGCCTCTTTTATAAATAAAATTACCGTAAATACTTTAACTTTTTAATTTATTAAAATATTAATAGTTTACTTAATTAAATTAGTTAACCGTTCCGAAATAAGGCGTAACCCTCTAATTACTTTAAAAAACTTAGAAACTATAATATCGTTAAATTTTAAACTATATTATAAGGATTCTTTAATTATTACCTATTTCTTTACTTTTTAGTTCGGGTTTCCTTCGGGAGTACTACTATTTAACTTAGCGTTATTAATTAGCTTTACTTTTTTATCTACCCTCTTATATATTATTATAGTAGTAATAATTTCTATAGGCGTTAGTTAAACTTATTTAAAAGTAATAATTAAGCTAGTGTTAATATTATTTTTCTTTTTAAAAGGGGGTAGGGGTAGAGGCGAGCGACATTTATATAGTTATATAGCGAAGAAGCTATATTAACCTAGTTAAGTAAAGAATTAATTAAATATCCCTAAGTATATAAATATAATATCGGGCTTAAATAGGGTTATTATACTAGTCGTTTAATTAAACGATAATAATATTTTTAATAACGGTAGTAACGGTAATATTAATAGTATTAAATATAGACTTATTATAAAGGTCGGCGGTAGTAATTATTCTTTTTTAGAGATTTTATTTAAAGTTAAGGTTCTTATCGTAATTTCTATTTTTCTAGGCTAGAATAAAGACTTTTCTTTCTAACGTCCTTTCTTTCCTTCCTTTTAATTATTAATATTCTTTCTTCCTTTACTTTTAATATTTCCCTTTTTTTTATTTTTATAGGAAATAATATTAAACGTTAAATAATAATTTAATAATAATAAATTTAACTTTTTTAAAATAAAATTAAAGAAAGAACGCCTAACTCCCTTATTTAGTCTTTTAATTACTTTATTTCTTTCTTTTAGCTCCTCCGTTACCTACTTAGGGATAGGTATTTTATTATTAATTAGTCTTTTAAATACTTATAAAAGTTAGGTAGCGGGAAAGGTATTACTTCGATCCTTACCGTTATATTTTACCTTTATCTTATTAATTACCTTCTTTTTTATTATATAGGCTTTAATTAGTTTTCCCTTATATAATATATTTACGCTAATTATATAACCTTTTATAAAATTAAGGATAAGGCTTATATTTATAAAAAACGGGATCCTTAATAATAGGTTATGGAAATCTAGAACCTTAATATTATTAATAATAAAAAAATAATATAAAATTAAAACTCTAATTAATACTATTAGAGCCTAGGTTTTACTTATAAACGTAACTAGATTTCTAGAAAAGCCTTTAAACTATAGGTTAATTAATATTATTAATAAATAAAATCTTTTAACTATAGCTTTACTAATTAAATTATATTCGGAACTTATATTTAATATTATTAATACCTTTTTTAAGGTTAGTAAAACGAAATTATAATATAGTAATAAAACGTTATAAATATAAGTAACGGCTTTTAAGAAAGTTCGCTTATTACCGGAAAGCCGGTTAATAGGTATAAATAGTAAAGTCCGTAATCGCTTTTTTAAACTATTATTTAATTAAACCTTACCCTCGATAATTCTCTTTTAAATATCTCCCTTAACTATATTATACTTACTATCCGTTATAATACTATTGAAATGGTGAGAAAACACACAAACCAACCACAACACCACAAATATACCCTCAACAGGGTGTATGAATGAGCGCACCCTCTGACAGTAGCTCGCTCGCAGGCCGCACTCCACGTAGGACAAAGAAAAGACTCTATGGGCTCGCAGACCACATAATAAGCACCTGATCGGCCTGATCAGAGGGCCAGAATTGCCTGCACGCGTGCAAGGCACAAAAATATGAAGAAATAAAAGTCGATGTTCTGTCTAAAACAGAATGTCCGAAGCAGACCGCTTATATACATGACCCCTGAACCTCCGAATCCTCCGAGAGCCCCACTTCCTTACTCAAACCCTTAGGCCTGTGGCCGCACCCCAAACCACTATATAAAGCGGAAACTATCTTCCTTTAATTAAATAAAAGAGTTTTACTATATTTAGCTATTTAAAAATTCGTCCGGACCGTTAATAATAAAGCCTCCCCCTTTTATAGAACTTCTTTCTTTCTATCCGGGGTACTCTTAAAAGATCTACGCTACTCGATTACTTTAATATTTTCGGCTATACTTTTTATATAGTTTATTAACCGGTAAATAAATATAGGTAAAACTTTATAATACTTTTCTAATATAAACTTAGTCTAACTATAAATATATTTTTTAGCTTTTTCGGTAATATAATCTTTAGGGTCCTTTACTTTACTATTAAATAACCTTAAGCTACTCCGGACTTTATCCCTTTAATCGGACGAAACTCCCTCCTTAACTACCTTCGGCTTTTCCTACGCGGAGGTAAATACTACTTTCGGATTTTTAATTAAAGCTAAATTATCCGTATTTTCTTTTAATATATCCTCGATCTTTATTTTTTTCACTCTTTACGTATTTACTTTTACTTTTACTTTTTAATTATAAACGACTATTAAGACTTTATCGGAGCACTTTAAAATACTTTTAAATAATTACTTTTCTTTTAAATAACGTTATAAAATATTTCTAATAATATAATTATTAGCCGAGTTTTTATTAAATAGTTTATTATTAACGTATGGGTACTACTAAGTGCCCTACTTACTGCCCTACAAATTAATATTATAGTAGGCAGTACTGCTGTAAGTAGTAAAGGAACCTGTTAGCCACTGTGGCCTAAGGCTTAGTTAATAGATGCTAGAACCTTCTAAAGTAGCTACAAGCTTACGTAGTAAGTTGCCACAATAGTGTGATTTACAGGGCACCTTTGCTACCGAAGGTTCTATGGATTTCCGTGGGTCTACACTAGACCCACCTAAGCCCACTAAATACCCTAAGTGGTATAGGGGCTTCCGGGGCCTACAGGACCCACAGTAGGCCTACGAGGACCTATATATAGACCTCTCCTCTCTCTTATAAAATAGTTCTTTTCTTTCTCTCCTTAAGGGACAAAGTTTAAGGTTACAGCCTAAAGCTAATAAGCTAAAGCCAAAGGCAATAAAGGCTATTTTATTCCTTATACCTTACTGTATTACAGTGCTTTACCTTCCTTCGGCACTGCCGTCGTATCCTCCCGCTTCCGTTTGCACACTGCTGTATTTTTACAGCAACCCTGTATAGGCTCTATATTATAGGCCTATCAAGACTTCGCAGCTAACATCTATAAAGTTTAAAGTATTTATAAATTCTATTTAATTTAATATTTATAGCCTTAACTATCTAAGTAACTATTAATTTCTTCTCTTTAATTAAAAAGATTTTAGGCCTATATCCTTTACCCTTATAAGCTTTTTAGTATTTAGCTTATTTTATATAAGCTTTATAGGCCCTATTTAATTTTAATTTTAACGAAATTATTACGTAAATTAAATCGCTATCCTTCCTTTTTTATTACGCCTTCCTTATATCCTTTTAATTAAACTACGCTTTTTTACTATCCGGCTACTTTTTCTTACCGATATACACTTTACCTCCTTTAATATAATATAGTCTTTATACCTTATTATACTTTTTCTTTAAATACTCTATCGACTTAATATAATAACTAAACTTACTATACTAAAAATATCTTTTTAATAGCGGAGGACTATCGCGGTATTACCTTTTTAATTTTCTAAATTAAATCCTAATATTAATTATAAAAAAGGTATTAAAGGATAAATCTATTTTCCTATTAAAGCTAATACCGAAATCCGGAAAATAAAGTATTTAGTTTTTTAAATATTAAATATAGATCCTTATTACTCTAGATTTACTATTTTCCGGTATAGAAAAGCCGCTATAAATATTTACCTTTAAATATTATAGTATTATTTTTTTATTTATTATAGCGTTAACCGCTATATATTAGTCGAGTACCTCCGCTATTTAATTAAAGGTAGTAAGGAAGGGTATAATAATTAATTTATTTTCCTTATAGATTTTTCTTCCTACGTTATATCTATTTTCGATTACGTTATTAATTTAATTACTTTAAATAATAAAATTTATAAATCTTAAACGACGTTTAGATTTTCTTCGGTTAATAAAAGTTATTTTTATAAATTCGGAGAATTTTATTTAAAAGCGGTTAATAACTTTAGTTTTTATTACTTCTTTCTCCCTAATCGATATTCGAGAAAATAACTTAAAGTAATTAAAAATAACTTTCTTTAACTCGCTTATCCCTTTAAGGATAACTTTAACGTAAAAGTTATTTAGCTTTCTATAAATATCTTTATTTTACCGGAAATCGTATATTTTAAAAAGGCGTTTAAAGTAAATAATTAAAATAGGCTAAGTATTAATAAGTATAGGTAAGTCTATATATTTATCGATTTATTTTTTTACGTCGAAATTATATTAAAATTTAAATTTATAAATACGAAAGTTAAATTTTATAATTTAATACTTTTTATAAATATTTTTAAAATACTTTAAATATTCCGTAAAATATTTATTTTTAAAGTTATTTTTAAAACCGACTTTTTTCGGATTAAAGAATTTACGTTAAAGAAAATATATAGGTACTATAGGATAAAGGGTTAGCCGATTAAATGTAAGGGACCCTTAAAAGTAACGGTAGTCGGAGTAAGTTCTTATAGGATAAAGGTATCCGGGTTATTAAAATTAATATATAAATTTAGGAAAAGGAGCGGAATATTTAATATACCGAGTAAAAACTATTATATAATTCCTAATAGCAGGATTTAGGTTAATACGAGGTTTACTTAATATATTAAAAGCGTTAGGATTTATAATTAAGCTACTTTAATTAAAAAGAAGGTAAAGGGTTTTAATATCTTTATAGCGAGTATAGTCCGTAGTTAGGGAGAGGACGAATAGTAATAATTTTAGGAATTTAATTATTAGGCTAACTATTTTTATTACGGAACGAGCCGTAAAAGTTTAATATATTTAATTATTATTAAGAAAGCTAACTAAAGCGATAAATAAAATATTATTAAATATATCGATAGTTAATAATTATTATTATATTTATATTAATAATATAATTTTTTCCTTATATATATTATTAGAAATAAAAAGACGGTTATCCTTTATAACTTTAATAAATAAAAATAAATTACTTTTATTTAAATTAAAAAGAGAGTATCCTTCTTTCTTTAATTCTAAATCTCTATTATTTTAAATTAAGTTAACTTAGAAACTCCCTCGATTATTTATTACCGCTAAATAATACGCTAGGAAGATTCCTCTTAATTAAAAATAAAAAAGAACTTTAATAGTTACTACCGAAATAAAATCCGTTAACGAGCTAATCTTAACTAATACTTTTAATTTACTTCTAAGTCCCACCCGGACTATATACTTAACTTTCTATACGTAAATAGAAAGCTCGGTATTTAACCTATAATAAAAAATATACGTTTAATTAAATAAATAATAATTATTTCTATCGAACTTCGTGGAGTTTAGTAAAGTTATCGATACTAAGAGAGTGAGAAAACACATAAACCAACCACAACACCACAAATATACCCTTAACAGGGTATATAAATGAACGCACCTACGTAATAGTGGCTCGCTCGTAGGCCGCACTTTACGTAGGATAAAGAAAAGACTCTATAGGCTCGCAGACTATATAATAAGCACCTGATTTGCCTGATTAGAGGGCTAGAATTGCCTTTACGCGTGTAAGGTATAAAAATATAAAAAAATAAAAGTCGATATTCTGTTTAAAATAGAATGTCCGAAGTAAACCGCTTATATATATAACCCCTAAACCTCCGAATCCTTTAAGAGCCCTATTTCCTTACTTAAACCTTTAGGCCTATGGCCGTACTTTAAACTAAACCTTTCTTTACATTTAACTACTATAAACTAATAGGTAAATACGTATATAAGAAAAAAAATATTTTTTCTAAGTAAAAAAAAAATATTATTTAATAAAAAGAGGAGAAAATAATTTAATCTTACTATTCCTTTATTTATTTTCCTTTAATTAAAAAGAGAAATATATTTACTTTTCGGATTTTAGAATATATTTCTATCCCTATCGAGCTATTATAACCGGCGACCTAACGATTTTTTTCCTTCGTTTTTAAGGAATTCCAGGAGCCTACTCTTATTTTATAAAATAAAGTATATAATTAGGCGAAAAGTATATTTTTAACGACCTTAAGTAATTATAAGTAGGAGGCCGGGTAATTATTAGTTTAAAGAAAAGTAATGAGTCTATTATTATAAAAGTATAGAGTTTAAAAGAAGTTATTACTTTATTTAGTCGTTAAAAGTCGTTTAATATATTATATAGTTTAAACTTTTTATAATTAAAGGAAAGACCTACAATATATTTATTTCCTTTAATAATAATAATTAAAGCTAATAGAAAATTAAACAGTAAAGTAAACCGGGGAAGTAATAAGAATTTAAATAATAATAAAAAGGTATTTAGTAAGTAAAATCTTTTTATATTTATTAAATCCTTTAAGCCCCTCCTCCTTTATTTTTTATTACGTACCTTCTAATTAGGGTTATACTTTAAAGACCTTTTTATATAAGCTATCTATAACCTTATTATTTTCTTCCCTATAACGCCTATAGTTTTATAATTTTTATAGTAACGATTCCCTTTCTAAGCTTTTATTACCGTTAAATTCTTTTTTTTACTATATAAAATATCTCTTTAAAAGTAAATACGGTAATACTTTAAGACTTAAAGATTATATTTTTACGCCCTACTTAATTATTATAAGCTAACTTCTTTACTTTTATATTAAAGTTATATTAAAAAGTATAACGGATATAAAATATTAAATAAAAAATAATATCCGTTTAATAGCCTTTCTAATCCTTTAATAAATCTATATAAATTAAAATATTAATAATAACGTCGTAAATATCTATTACTTAATAGCTTCTAGTATTAATATAAATAGGGAGGACCTAATATCGTTAATTAAAAGTATTATAATTATTATTAAATAGGAAAAAGCATATTAATAACTTTATTATAATAAGGTTTAAAGTTTCTTTAAAGATCTATATAAAACGCTTAAAGATTTTTTAAAAAAAATACCGAAAAGCGTAAGTAAGGACCGAACTAATAAATTACTATTTAACTTTTAATTAACTTTAAAAATTATATATTACGTAAGTAAAGGAAGCTATATAAATACTATAAATATAAATCCGATTAAAGGGTATCGTTATTTTTAAATTAAAAAAAAGATATTTAATAGTATTAATCGAAAATTATTTTACGAAAATAATATTAATTTAATTAAATTATCTTTTTATAATATAATATTTTAAGTCGGTAATTAGGTTAAAGCTAAAGTAAATAGGCTAAAAAGTATTATCGTTTTAAAAAAAGAAAATACTATGCGGGAGATTAGAGCCGTAAACCTTATTAATACCTTAAAGGTATATTTTCCGTATAATCTCTTTAACGAAATTATTAAAAGGGCCGAATTCTTTATTAGCGATAAATTTTTTTTACGATATATCGTAAATAGATTTTAAAAAAAGTATTAATAATATTATTTTATAAGAAATTAAGAGAAAGTAGCGTATAGTACGATTTATAATTAAAGGGTTATCGAGAAAGAAGTAAGAGGGAAGAAAAGCTAGCGTTTTTTTTCTTACTTTAAATTATATAAATAATAAGTCTTTATTCTTCGCTATTTACTTAGTTTATAAAGTACGATTATCCGATATTTATATAAGCCGTTTAAAAAGGAAAAAGTATTTTATTAAGTCTCTTTTTTATTAAGGCCTATAGAACCGGTTATATAGTCCTATCCTTTAATTATAAATACCTATATTAATTCTCTTTACTCTTACTTACTCTTTATCTTTTTTAATATTTATTAATTACTTCTTTATAATAGTTTTTTCTTTCGAGGAACCTACTACTCTATTTAATTAAATAGTTAATAATCTTACTACCTAAGTATCTATAACCTTTTTTATTAAAAAACTTTTTAGTTAAATTAAAAGAGTCCTTAACTTTATAACGTACGATTAATCCGAGATTACTATTAACTTTATTTAGGAGCCTTTATTTACTATCTTTACTTATTATTTTATTAACTTTACCCGCGCTTTTAATAATTAAGGCGTTACCTATAAAAAATATATTTAAGTTCGACGTCTTATTTACGTTTATAACTCTATTATATTTAAAGGAGCTAATATTTATTATAATATTTTTTTTCCTTATTAGGCTACTTTTTAATACTTTAAAATTTCTTTTTTAGATTTTAGTTATATAGCGGTTTCTTTTTACCTTAAGTAATTCCTCCCTAATTTAACGAAGAAGGGGGGTAAGAAAGAATAATAAATATTTTTTAAGGATATTAGTACGGATAGGACTATTATTAATTATATTTCTAAAGTATTATTAAGTAATTTAGTTAAACGGGTTTTTATCGAACGGTTTAACGGATAGTTCTTTAAGCGTTAGCTCTTCGAAAGCGTTAAGCGGGTTTATCGCTTTAAAGGTTTATTTATTTAGGCTATCGGGTTACTATAAATACTGCCTTTCTAATTAAACTTTAACCGATATTAATATATAAAATTTAATTATATTAATTTATATAATAAATACGATTAAAGTTATTATTAATTTTTTATAACGTTTCCCGATAGGATTAAGATTAAAGTAATATAGTTATACTTTAGTTATGTAAAAAGAAAAGACTTCGATTAGAAATATAGGAATTACTAGTATAAAGATATTTATTATTTATAGTTTAGTATTAATAAAGATAATTATTATTTCGAGGATCTCGGTAATAGTGGATTATCGAAATTAGATTATAATACCGTAAGTTTAATTCTTAATAGTAAGAAAGTTAATTGGGATTAAGAGTAAGAAGAATAGCGAGCTAAGTATAAAGCGTTTAGGAAATAGTAATTAAATAAGAAAAAGGAGAGAAAAGAAAAGGAATAATTTTCCTTTATCTTTAATTAAAGGGAAGAGTATAAAGAAAAGAAAAGATAAAAAAAAAAAATAATAAAAAAAGAAAAATAAAAACTAAAAAAATATAATATAATAATCCTTACTTTAAATAGTTATTTCCTTTAATATCTTTCTTTCCTTTAAAAATAAATAACTTTAATAGCTTTATTTTTATAATATAAGCTTTAATACCCTTTTAAAGAATAATAATTATAATATCTTTATTATCGTCTCCCCTTAATTACTTATTTAGAGATAGGTACTTTATTATTAATTAGTCCTTTAAATATTTATAAAGGTTAGTTAGCGGGAAAGGTATTATTTCGATCCCTACCGTTATATTCTACCTTTATTTTATTAATTACTTCCTTCTTTACTATATAGGCTTTAATTAGCTTTCCTTTATATAATATATTCGCGCTAATTATATAGCCCTTTATAAAATTAAAGGTAAGGCTTATATCTATAAAGAACGGGATTTTTAATAATAAGTTATAGAAACCTAGAGCCTTAGTATTATTAATAATAAAAAAATAATATAAAATTAAAACCTTAATTAATATTATTAAAGCCTAGGTCTTACCTATAAACGTAACCGGATCCCTATAAAAGCCTTTAAACTATAGGTTAATTAATATTATCGATAAATAAAACCTTTTAATTATAGCTTTATTAATTAAATTATATTTAAAACCTATATTTAATATTATTAATACTTTCTTTAAGGTTAATAAAACAAAGTTATAGTATAGTAATAAAATATTATAGGTATAAATAACGGCTCTTAAGAAAGTTCGTTTATTACCGGAAAGCCGGTTAATAAACGTAAATAATAAAGTTTATAATCGTTTTTTTAGGCTATTACTCGGTTAAACCTTACCTTTAATAATTCTTTTTTAAATACCTTTTTTAATTATATTATACTTACTATCCGTTATAATATTATATAAAGTAAAAACTATTTTTCTTTAATTAAATAAAGGAGTTTCGCTATATTTAGTTATTTAAAAATTCGTTTAGACCGTTAACGGTAAGGCCTCCCCTTTCTATAAAACTTCTTTTTTTCTATCCGGGGTACTTTTAAAAAATCTATATTACTCGATTACTTTAATATCCTTGGCTATACTTTTTATATAGTTTATTAATTAATAAATAAATATAAATAAAACCTTATAATATTTTTTTAATATAAATTTAGTTTAATTATAAATATATTTTTTAATTTTTTCGGTAATATAATTTTTAGGATCCTCTACCTTACTATTAAGTAACCTTAAATTACTCCGGACTTTATCCCCCTAATCGGACGAGACTCCTTTTTTAATTACCTTTAGCTTCTTTTACGCGGAGGTAAGTATTATTTTCGGATTTTTAATTAAAGTTAAGTTATTCGTATTCTTTTTTAATATATCTTTAATCTTTACTTTTTTCGCTCTTTATACGTTTACTCTTATTTCTACCTTTTAATTATAAATAACTATTAGGACCTTATCGGAGCGCTTTAAAATACTTTTAGGTAATTACTTTTTTTTTAAATAACGTTATAAAGTATTCTTAATAATATAGTTATTAACCGAGTTTTCGTTAAATAGTTTATAGGGTTTAAAGTACTTATAAATTCTATTTAATTTAATATTTATAGCCCTAACTATCTAAGTAGCTATCTACTTCCTTCCTTTAATTAAAAAGATTTTAGGCCTATATCCTTTACCTTTATAAACTTTTTAATATTTAGTTTATTTCGTATAAGTTTTATAGGCCTTATTTAATTTTAATTTTAACGAAATTACTACGCGAATTAAATCGCTAACCTTCCTTTTACGCTACGCCTTCTTTATATCCTTTTAATTAAATTATATTTTTTTATTATCCGGCTACTCTTTTTTATTAATATATATTTTACTTCCTTTAATATAGTATAGTCTCTATACCTTATTATACTCCTTTTTTAAATACTCCGTCGACTTAATATAATAGCTAAACCTACTATATTAAAAGTACTTTTTTAATAGCGGAGAACTATTACGGTATTACTTTTTTAATTTTCTAAACTAAATCCTAATATTAATTATAAAAAAAATATTAAAGAACGAATCTATTTCCCTATTAAAGCTAGTACCGAAATCTAAAGAATAAAATATTTAGTTTTTTAAATATTAAATATAGGTCTTTATTACTTTAGATTTATTATTTCCCGGTATAAAAAAGCCGTTATAAATATTTACTTTTAAATACTATAATACTATTTCTTTATTTACTATAGCGTTAATCGCTATATATTAATCGAATACTTCTGCCGTTTAATTAAAAATAATAAGGAAAGGTATAATAATTAATTTATTTTTTTTATAGATTTTTCTTCTTACGTTATATTTATCTTTAATTATATTATTAATTTAGTTACTTTAAATAATAAAATTTATAGATTTTAAATAACGTTCGGATCCTTTTTAATTAATAAAAATTATTTTTATAAATTTAAAGAATTTTATTTAAAAGTAATTAGTAACCTTAACTCTTATTACTTTATTTTCCTTAATCGGTACTCGAAAAAGTAATTTAAAGTAATTAAAAATAACTTTTTTTAACTCGCTTACCCCCTTAAGAATAATTTTAATATAAAAGTTATTTAACTTCTTATAAATATCTTTATTTTACCGAAGGTTATATATTTTAAAAAAGTATTTAAAATAAATAATTAAAATAAGTTAAATATTAATAAATATAAATAGGTTTATATATTTATCGATTTATATTTTTATATTAAAGTTATATTAAAATTTAAATTTATAAATAAAAAAAGTAAATTCTATAACTTAATACTTTTTATAAGTATTTTTAAAACGCTTTAAATATTCTGTAAAATACTTACTTTTAAAATTACTTTTAAAACTAACTTTCTTTAAATTAAGGAATTTACGTTAAGGAAAGTATATAAATACTATAGAATAGGAAATTAGCTAATTAAACGTAAGGGACCTTTAAAAGTAACGGTAATCGGGGTAAGCTTCTATAAAATAAAGGTATTTGGGTTACTAAAATTAATATACGAATTTAAGAAAAAGAGCGGGATATTTAGTATACCGAGTAGGAGCCGCTATATAGTTTTTAATAGTAGGATTTGGGTTAATATAAAGTTTATTTAATATATTAGGAGCGTTAGGATTTATAATTAAGTTACTTTAATTAAAAAGAAGGCGAAGGGTTTTAGTATCTTTATAGTAAGTATAGTCTATAGTTAGGGAAAAGATAAATAATAATAATTTTAGGGATTTAGCTATTAGGCTAACTATTTTTATTATAGAACGAGCCGTAAGAGTTTAGTATATTTAGTTATTACTAAAGAAGCTAGTTAAAGTAATAAATAAAATATTATTAAATATATCGATAATTAATAATTATTATTATATTTATATTAATAATATAGCTTTTTCTTTATATATATTATTAAAAATAAAAAAACGGTTATCTTTTATAACTTTAATAAATAAAAATAAATTATTTTTATTTAAATTAAAAAAAAATATCCTTCTTTTTTTAGTTTTAAATCCTTATTATCTTAAATTAGGTTAATCCGGAAATTCCCTCGATTATTTATTACCGCTAAATAATACGTTAAAAGGATTCTTTTTAGCTAAAAATAAGAGAGAACTTTAATAGTTACCGCTAAAATAAAATCCGTAAACGAATTAATTTTAATTAGTACTTTTAATTTACTTTTAAGTCTTACCCGGATTATATATTTAACTTTTTATATATAGGTAGAAAGCTCGGTATTTAACCTATAATAAAAGATATACGTTTAATTAAACGAATAATAATTATTTTTATCGAACTTCGCGGAGTTTAGTAAAGTTATCGATATTTATTATCGTTCGTAACTTCGTACTTCCTTTAGTACTTAAGGCTTTTAAATCTAGTTTAGACTTTAAGCTTTACTTAACCCGGGCACGACCTTTATTTAAAATAGTAAAAAAACATATAAACTAACTACAATACTATAAATATACCCTTAATAGGGTATATAAATGAACATACTTACGTAATAGTAGCTCGCTCGTAGGCCGCACTCTATATAGGATAAAGAAAAAACTCTATAGGCTTACAGACTATATAATAAGTATTTAATCGGCCTAATTAGAGGGCTAGAATTGCCTCTACGCGTGTAAGGTATAAAAATATAAAGAAATAAAAGTCGATGTCCTATTTAAAATAGAATGTCCGAAGCAGACCGCTTATATATATAACCTCTAAACCTCCGAATCCTCCGAAAGCCCCACTTCCTTACTTAAACCCTTAGGCCTGTAGCTGTACCCCAAACTAATACTTATTATCGTTTATAGCTTCGTACTTCCTCTAGTACCTAAAACTTTTAAATCCAGTTTAGACCTTAAGCTTTACTTAACCTAGGCACGACCTCTATTTAAAATAATAAAAAAATATATAAACTAACTACAACACTATAAATATACCTTTAATAGGGTATATAAATAAGCGTATCTCCGTAATAGTAGCTCGCTCGTAGGCCACACTTTACGTAGGATAAAGAAAAGACTCTATAAGCTTGTAGACTATATAATAAGTACCTAATCGGCCTAATTAGAGGGCCAGAATTGCCCCACGCGTGTAAAGCATAAAAATATAAAGAAATAAAAGTCGATGTCTTATCTAAAATAGAATGTCCGAAGCAAACCGCTTATATATATAACCTCTGAACCTCCGAATCTTCCGAGAGCCTTACTTCCTTACTTAAACCCTTAGGCCTGTGGCCGCACCCTAAACTAATAGCTACTTTAGAAGGTTCTAGCATCTATTAATTAGACCTTAAGCTATAGTAGCTAAAAGGTTCCCTTACTACTTACAGCGGTACTGCCCACTATAATATTAATCTATAGGGCAGTAAGTAAGGCACTTAGTAGTACCTATACGTTAATATAAACTAATTTAAGTATTAATGAAAATAGGTTTTAAGCTAAATTAAAAACCTTTTAAGCTTTACCTTTCTCCTCTATAGCGCTCCAGTACTAGAAACTTAATAATTAATTTAGACGTAATCGAAATAGCGAAAATTTAATCCCGGGTTTACTAAGTTTCGTCCTTAAGTTCTTTAAGACGCTTAATAACCTGCTTTACGGTAGAGGGTATAGATTTAGCGGAAAGTTCCTCGGCGCCTAGGCTAGGCGGGACGCTCCCTATCTAAATATTCTTAGGTCCGGCTATAGTGGTAAAAAGACGCCTTTAATTTATTTATAATAGAGTTAAAGTAAATATATAACGTGTGACGAACCTCTATTTAGAACCTCTGAAAGGGATATCGGTTAAAGGCACTTTTAAATAATCTTGGTTCGGTATAGCTAAACAGTGCACAATAAGATGTTTTAATGTAAATACTAAATGCCGTGAATATAACTTGAATTGCATACTGCGGAACTATTTATCTACGCCGGCCAGTTCCTCCGTATATATAGTCCTCGTGCCAAGCCGTGATTAGTCTCCCAAAGCTACTAATTCCCTCTGTTTAGTCTGCTCAGTCTGCTCAGTGCCCTGATCACACTAATCACTCCCATTCAGTCTGCTTAGTGCCCTAATCACACTGATCACTCCTGTTCTTCACTGTGATTGGCTCCCCTATACGTTTTCCTGATTGGCCCCTATTCCCGTGGCCCCACAACCGTCCTGCACCAGGGTTGTGACAATACGCTAGCGAGCCTATTTCTTAGTCCCCGTTTTAGTGGAGGAGTTATTTGGGGGTTAAAAATGGGACCCTCCCTATCCGGGCCCATTTTCGAGAGGGAGGCTCTAAATTTGGACTATGAGAGCGTCGCGTAAAGTTATCGATTTTGGAGAATAGCGAGCGTAGGGTGAGCGGTGGTAAGCTTAAGGTGAGCCGAGGGTGAGCCGAGGGTAAAGCGAGCCTGATTTTGGGCTAACCATGTTTGGACGAGACAGAAAAGTTTTTAGAGACCGACTACCAAAATAATGTCTCACCAATCAACACTTTACTGCCTTGTGCAGAACTGAAAATCGATCGCTTATCATTTCGTAAGGGGAAGAATATCTGCTCGCTGCCAACCGCATGGTACCTTGTATGACAAGGCATCGCCCCGTGGCTTGGCAACCGATCGGGTGCTTCCACTGAGGTGTTGATTGGACCAAGGGGTGGATATCATGTGTTGATTATTATGATATCATGCTGAGTCATCCTGATCTGGTTAGACCGAAATTGGATGCCCACCCGAGACAGGAAGTCGATAAATAAATCCGAGGAGAATGTGGGGGAAACATGAACAACAACAACTCGAGCAATCAACACCCCTAAGCAACACATGAGCTTTCCCGTCGACAACACAGCAGGAAACAACAACGCAAACACCATGGCATCAGATCCTCGCCTGATCTACTACGACATCGCCTTTGCCGTCCCCCGCGAAAAAAACACCGCGGCCCCAAACCCCTGGAAGGCCCGCTACGCCCTCAACTTCAAAGGCGTCCCCTACAAGACAGAATGGGTGCAGATGCTCGACATCACCAAAGTCCGCAAGGGGCTCGGGGCGTCGGCCTGCCGGAAATTCGCCGACGGGGCTGATTACTACACTCTGCCGGTGCTAAAAGACAGCACAACCGGTGCGATTGTCGGCGACTCATTCGACATTGCGCTCTACCTTCAGGAGACGTTCCCCGACTCTGGGTCCGGGGATTTGTTTCCCGAGCAGCCCGACCTGAATTATGTCTGTCCTGGCGCGGAGGAGGTCTTGATTCCGCTGAGCAAGAGGGAGGATGTTCAGCACAAGGACTATTCCAAGTTTAACACGAATGTTGATTGGGCGTTCACCCTGCACACGGCGTTGATGGCGTCGGGGATGAAGTGGGATAAGGAGTTTGAACAAGGAATCAAAGACGAATTTGTGAGACGGCTTGGGGCGAAATCGTGGGAGGATATGGGGGTTTATGGGGAGAAGAGGGTGCATATGTTGGAGTCGCTGAAACAGACATTAACGGGCCTGGCGGGGTTGTATAAACGGAATGAAAACGGGCCCTTTCTACTTGGGGACAGGGCTTCGCATGCCGATTTTATTGTGGGAGGGTGGCTGAGGTTCATGGAGAGGACGTTGCCTGCGGACGAGTGGAAGCAGGCCGAGGGGTGGCATGATGGGGTTTTTGGCAAGTTGCATGCGGCATTGCAGGAGAGGTTTGGGGATGTCAAATAGACGGTTGCATATGGGGAGTCAAAAAAGCATCACAACTTGCATCAGCATAAGTATCGATAACGGTGTTTCTCAAGAGGTTTCCATCTTTCAAATTGCCCCACTTCGGATATGACAACAATAACTCTATAAGCTCATCGCCAGATATCCGTACAAGTCTCAAAGGCAATAACCATGACTCAAACAATTCAAATCAACCGGGGAGATTGGAGGTGCCGCTTAGTTGTAGTAGATACCCCACTCAACCGTGGCATGCCAGGGCTCTGCAAGTCGAAAGACCATGTTGTTAGCTCAAGATACCATACTCTGACAGGCAAGGGAATAGCAGAGAAAAAACGTGCCGCATTGCATATAACCCTTGGTGCCGACAAGCTCCTGGCTCTTGTCATCCTTCTTGGCAAACTGCTCAATCGACTTCTTGATAGCGATGCGAAAGTCCTCACTGCCAACATACGAAGGATAGTCGGTCTGGCTAACGATCTGGGCGCCGATGACACAGGTACCCGACGACGCAAAAGCACGCTGCTCCCACATGTGATCCAGGATCCTGTTTGGATAGAAAGTACGTGTTTGTCAGCTTGCGAGACACAAATTGTGACGTGGAGCTGGCTGGGAGCAAACACACGGACGGCATACCAAGGGTCAGTTTTCCCGTCCAGACCGTTGTAGACGTCCCAGCAGTCCTTCACTAGGGGAGAGCCGTAGCTGAACTGGTCAATGACGGTGGTGTCTCCGCAGGCGTAGACTGTGTCGAGAGGGCCACCGCCCTCGGTGGTGGGGCGAGGTTTGATGAGGCCGGTGGAATCGCTCAAGGCGTCGGTGACAGTGCCGCTGTAGGTATCCGTGGCACTGGACAGTGTGGTGCCTGTGGTGGAGAGCTCGATGCTGACGGAGGTTATGAGGGTGGTGTCGACCGCCGAGGTGGAGGTATCTGTGTCATGAGCATAGCCAGCGGTGACAAAGAGGCTACCGAAAGCCAGGACGTTGCTGGGGAATTGCATGATGGCAGATTGGGAACTGATTGTTTCGTTCTGAAAGCATGGAAGACACCAAGTTCTGGAAAGGAGACGAAAAGACAATGTCTTATGGACACTGGGAGGTAGTAGTCACCTTCCCTGTTGTGGTTACGCTGATTGCATTGTGACTTGTCTCGCGACACCTATCCGCGGCCACCAGATGCACCTGCTCCCAAATGCCTTGATGATGTTTGTTGCTCGGCTGAGTTACCTAACTCGCGCCTTCCCAGACGCAACATGTCCACCGCGAACACATGTTCGCGGTGGAACCTTCCGAAGCTCAACTCTTCTGCTCAAGGTAAGTGCGATGTAGGCAAGGAAGATGATTATGATTGTGAAGAGGGCTGCCCTTTTTCTGAAGGAGTCACGCTGTCGACAACATCAACCGGCACTGCGCAACGCAAGTCACTACTTACCTTGAGGGTGGCACGTGCCGAACGTTAAACCGCCCACCACGCTTCATCTCGCGCCCAGATACCTAGGTAACGTAACTAAGTGTCGACACACGACCTCATCTTATTTCTCTCTTTTTCGTCTTCATCATTTTTCTCTTTGTAAAACAAGTTGCCATCTGCTCAGACATCACCATCAGAGAAAATGCGTGCCCCATCGCACAAAACAGAGTTCAGATCAGTGGCATGTTGGCGTTCCGTTCCTGCGGTGGCGAAAGCTTCACTGCTGGAGGTGACGGTGTGGAGGAGACCATGATGTTTAAGTTTTTTGCCAGCGCCCAACATAGCTTTTTGAACACTGGAAAGCCACAAAAGTTTGGAAAAGAATTTCTGGATTAAAAATTCGCCCTCGGAAACTTCTCTCCCTTCTTCCTTTCCACCCTTCATCCACACCCTCTTCTGCTACCAGCATTAGCAAGTCTGTCCCTGCATGATGCCTGATCAATTCAAAGCGGTCCAACAGAGGCTGGCCGGGCTGGTCCAGATGGTGGCCCCCGATCTCCAGGAACTACGTCAAGAGGTTGAGGAGCTCACCAAAGCCCTCGCTGCCGAGGAGGAGGCTAGCGACATCAACAGAAAAATGTACATTACTCAGAGGATAGCACTGAATTGGAAACTCCAGCAGCAGACCGCCGAAATTACCAATTTGCATGAGCGGCAGTTCAAGCTCTCCCAGGAGCTGGCCGCCTGCCAGCAAAAAATTGCCTGCTCTTCCATCACACACGCCGAGCAGATTGCCGCCATTGAGAAGGACTACGACGAGCAAATCTCGACCATCAACTCCCTTCACCAGCGGGAGATCTCCGACTTGCAGTTGCGCCATCAGCTGTCGCGCCATCGGGATGCCGTGAACGCGATGCATAATGCCGACCTGCTTCAGACGCAACTCGCCTGGGAGAGACTCAAGGTCGGTGACTTGCGGAGGGACTGCGCCAAGTTGGAGGAGGAGCGTGACCAGTCCAGGAAGGATTGCGAGTCGTGGAAGACGAAGTATCACGAGTCCATGAAGTCTAATGAACAGCTCCAGAAGAAATTCCGCTGGGAGACCGCGACGGTGGATTCTCTCTGCAAGAACTGCATCATGTTGCAGGAGCAAGGCGACGAGTGGAAAAAGAAGCACAACCAGATGAAGGAGGAACACGGCGAGTTGCAAGACAAGCACCGGAACTTGGAAGAGTCTGACCTCGCACTGAAGAGCCGCTACCATGCCCAATCCGCTGAGCTGAACGCGGCCCTCGAGCGCAATCACAGTCTTGAGGAGGAGGTCCAGCAGATGAAGGAGCAGTTGAAAGAGGAAGACCGGCGCGCCACTGAGGCAGAATCGCGAAAGTTATTCTTCCTTGCGAAACTGCAAAGCTTGCAAGACGACCACGCCGAACAAAAGGAAATGTATTTGAAGAGGCGTCAGGCGTACAAGGAGCTGCTGGTATTACACGTGAGATTGCACGGTGACCATCATAAGCAAAGTAAGGTTGTCGAGACCGTGCGCTACGACATCAAGGGCCTGGAGAATATACAAAAGAGGCTTATTGAGGAACTGGAAGATATGAAGGACGACTGCAGAAAACGCCGACAGGAGTGCGAGGATATGATGTTCAGTCATAATGTCTTGGCCGCCAGGAACAATGAGCTGTTGGTTCAATGCGTTGAGCTTCAGACCAAGTGTGAGAAGCTTGATGATGAGGTTACTGGGGCCCAGGGGTTTGAAATTATTGGCTCCCCCGTGGAGTCATATGATGATGAGGAGAGCGATGAGGAGAGCGATGAGGAGAGCGATGAGGAGAGCGATGACGAGAACGATGAGGAGAGCGATGACGAGAGCGATGAGGAGAACGATGACGAGAGCGAGGAGAGCGAGGAGGAGGAGGGTGACGAGGAGAGTGGCGAGGAGGATAAGGAAGAGGACGGCGATTTTGACGAGGCAGACGATCAACTGTCTGACCTTGATGACCTTGTTGAGGTAGAGGATCAGGTGTCAGATGATGGTTGTGAGTTCCCTGACGAGGACAAATAAGTGAAGGCTTGGCAGGAGATATTGCGGTGGTGGTCATTTGTTTCAGATTCTTAGTCACCTGGTAAATATCTTGGTACATTATTATCATTGTTTATCTTGCCGGGTGTCAGCCGCCACTGGCCTTTTTGCCAGCCCTATAAATAACAAAAAGAACCATCCAGGTGCCAAAGCGATCTAGAGCAAGTTCAGCCCAGTACCACCAATCAATGTCCCTGGTAGCCCTACGGTGAGGGTGTAGAAGTAGAGAGACTTCGGCCATATTCCAACCTCTCACGATCACCAAAATCACAGAGGCAAGAAGGAGCAGGCTGGGAATCTGCGGTGGACATAATTAACACCAGGGCCCACAGCTGTAATAAGACATACGAACTGATACTTACTTCTATGAGAATGACTGGCCCGGTCTTCCTTCCTTTCAATGGGTTTGAGCAAGATGCGTACATTACCATTCCCTGGATAGTGAGCCCCCCGACAAAAAGGACGAGTAGTGTTGCAGAGATTACAACAGAAGCTATCTTGCTGCCGTTGAACACATCATCCAGTCGTGGCATTCCCAAGCGTCCGACAACCGTCAAGTCAGGATTAATTTCTCTCTCCTCCATGATGCAATATGTCAAGCCCAGCACCGTTGCCACCCCTGCCAGCGTCCACATGGCTGCCCTTCCGGCCCGGATAATAAGTGCCCTCTCGTTTGATGGCCAGCTGTAGCGTTGACCAAATTCCACAAGCAAAACACTATAAAGAGCTGCGCCCACGTGTCGGAATAGACGAGCGACGGGTTCGAGTCGTTTTGCTGATAGGAGCATTAAAAGGTAGCGGTCTTCAAAGGAGAGATAGACTTCAGGTGTGTTGTAGTAAGCGTAAACGGAGAAGGAGGCTATGCGGAGAATGTAGCCACTATTATGACTGATTGTGAGTTGACTGAATATTGTCAGCGGTGAAGGGAAATATCTACATGATTAAAGCGGACATGGTAGCGGCGTAATAATGCCATATTGGGCGTATTTTGGGGATTCGCAAGGCGCTGTAGCCAAACGTGCACAGGAAAAAGAGTGTAAAGATGCCCTCGACGATGGCGCTAGCAGCGTAGACGAAAGGGGGGTCGACACTGTAGTAGGCTGTTTTGGATCGCTTTGCCATGGTTAGAAGGATGCCGCAAGACTTGGAGTATAAGCTTGGAGAAGAGTCAGTTCGGGGAGGTTCTCAAGAGTGTATGCCAAAGACCTCCATCACTCAGTCGAACTGCCGATGAGAGATGTTATATGTTGCCATCCCATCTTGGCGAGGCCTCTCTTTTTAACAGCTGCGCCATACTGTTTTGACGCCGGCAGGCAGATTACCAGGACTCGGTTCCAGATGTTGGGAGACTTGGCAGGGCGCATTATGTGACTGACGGGCGATGGTTTGGCCGGTCTGACAGGTTGACATTGAACATCGTGGCTTGTCAGGGTTAATGCCCAAGTGGTTAAGTTTAGAAAGATCCCTAGGATTAGCTGTGGCTCAATCATTGACTTTTTGGTTGGCCAATGGAAGCCCTCAATTGTCCGTTACTGGTTTCAGCAACTTGTGGACAGAAACCAGCACGGCTCCCTTAACACAAACCCCAGCTTCTCTCTATTTGCTGCTTTCTTTACGTCCCGCTTTCTCGCGTCCTCCGTCCTCACAATGATGGATTTTTTTTTGCCCAGCTTCTAGCACGGTCAGAAGACTCGCCAACTCAGCATCCGAAGGCCGCAGTGAAATGACCGTGGATTCCGACCAAGACCCAGGCCCTCACGCCAACCGGGAGATGCTCCCTGTCCCGGGCCCTGTCACGCCTCGGCCCGGCGACAAGCTCTGTCATGTCTGCGAAAAACTCCAACTGAGTCCTCGACTGTTTGTCGTCTTTCCGGGAGATGAGGGTTAGGGTTAACCCGAGACTTGTCATTGCAAGCAGACGTATACAACGCCTTTGTTGGTGTGGCACGCCAGATCAAGCGGCAGTTGAATACTGGCATCTACCACAGGCTGCCAACCATCTATTTCTACTGGTTTCTGCTATGGTGTCCTCTACCTCTTCACACTCGCCGCCTCTCAGAAACGATCAGCCAACCCGTGGGGCCCAGCTGGTCCTGGTTCTCATGGGTTGGCTCTTGGTCATATATATGGGAATGGTATTGCCGGGAAATTGAACGCATTGGTAGAGGGATACGAAATCGATGTTGGGTTTTTGGTATCAGAGCCTGGGACATGATACGACAGAATGCAAACGCCTTGCGCGGCTCAATGACGACATGAATGGAGCTGTTGAGCCACCCTTGAAGGCTGAACGCAGAAATTACTATGATAGGAGCTTGGAACCATCAAGTTGCAACCAGGTTGGATGGATGAACATGCGCTTCAGGCAGAAAGAGAGTTCATGCTACTCTGATCTGACTGAACACGATCTTGGATGGGGGTACAAGGTGATGATGCTTGATAGGAGAGATGGGGACGGTGGCAGACACGCAACACGGTCGATTTCGAGCATGTATGCGGAGCGTGTCGCCGTTGGATCCATTGACGTGTGCCAGTTGCTGGCTCGACTGGTCTGGAAGGAGATCATTCTTGGCTAGCATTTTGTGGGCCATCTGCACGCAAACCATTCCTCTGCACGCTTGGTCACAGAGTGCCTGGCTGTTGACTGGTCCAACCATCGTCAAAATCTTGGCAAGGCCTCCAATTTGGGTTATCAGCCCCAGAGTCACAACCGTTTCCATGACCACTGCCCGCCTTTGAGTTTCCTAAAAATGCTCAGCTGAACCAAGCCAAGTGAGCCCGCGGCCGAGTACCCTGGCCAGGTCGGCGGTTAGCTTCTTCGGGGCGGTCAGTCGACCTGTGCCAACCCATACAAATATCCATCATGGTTCCCCCAAAACAGTATCCAGAAGCCTACCACCTGACCAACTCCAAACATGGCTGCTGTTCAGCTAGATCTTGCAGCAGTGCAGCAGCTCGCCGCTGAGCAGCGCGCCCTTCTTGACACTATTGACGAGCTTCGAAAACTTGGCCTAGGAAAATTTGTCCAACTTCCTCAACTCATCGTTGTTGGCGATCAATCATCCGGAAAAAGCTCCGTCCTGGAGGCCATCTCTCGTGTCCGCTTTCCTATCAAAGACGGACTCTGCACGCGCTTTGCAACTGAGTTGGTGCTTCGCCAAGCCTCCCAGACGAAAGTCAACGTCCAGATCCAGAATGATGCTGGCGATGTGGACGATCATGTCTTTGACAGAACCGGCCTCAGCAACGACGAACTTCCTGCTATCATCGAGGAAGCCAAAGATTTCATGGTTGTCGGCTCGGGATCAAGTACATTCTCAGAACAAGTCCTCCGGGTGGAAATTTCCGGCCCTGCTGTTCCACAGTTGACGCTTGTCGACCTCCCCGGTTTCTATCATAATGAGACAGAGAACCAAGAGGCCGGCGGTGTTGCTGTGGTCGATCGGCTCGCAGAAAAGTATATGCGCCAGAAGAACAGCATCATCCTCGCCGTTGTCTCAGCCCAAAGTGAGCTGGCTGCCCAAAAGGTCTTGAATGAAGCGAAAAAACACGATCCTACCCGAGGGCGAACCCTGGGAATCATCACCAAGCCCGATAAGGTTGACCAGGGCTCCCACAACGAAGGCCAATACTTGCGTCTGGCGGAGAACAAGGAAGGCTCTCACAAACTGGCACTCGGCTGGCATGTGCTACGCAACCGAACTCATATGGAGACCACGTCAACAGATGGCGAGCGTGATGAGGCCGAGAAGAACTTCTTTCGAAACGGAGTGTGGGCAACAATCAAGGCTCAGGACAGGGGCATTGAGGCTCTCAGGGACAAGCTCAGCCAGGTTCTCTTGGCACACATTCAGCGCAAACTTCCAGAGCTCATGGAGGACATTGAACACTTGATCAAGCAACGTCAAAGTCGACTCAAGGAACTGGGCGAGCAACGTTCAACACCACAGGCCATGAGAACGTACCTCACCAAGATCAGTTCCCGTTTCCGTGAGCTTGCTGGTGAAGCAGTTAGGGGCAACTACCTTGACGATTTCTTTGGCGGTTTGTATCCTGATCCAGACTCAACCGAATATACCGATGCTCGAATCAAGAAGTTGCGCGCTTTGGTGAGGGACCTCAACAGAGTCTTTGCACACGTTTTGTTGGTCAAAGGCAATCGACGCAAGATTATTTGGGACGGCGATAACCAGGACAGGGACTCTGATGACGGTGAATCTGACAACGAAGAAAATGAATGTTCTGAGCCAGAGCTTGCAGCCCATCTTCACCAGCTTCTTGAACATTATCCTTTTGAAGACCCGGCAACCGTTTCGCTCGCAAATCTCAAGGGCGAGTTGGAAGCCATGGCCTCTGAAAACCAGGGCACCGAGTTTCCGGGCTCACCCAATGATCGATTGACGCTCCGTCTCTTCCGGGATCAATCACAGCCTTGGGAGAACATCGCCGAACGTCATATCAAACTGATCACGGAAATTTGTCAGGGCTTTACCGAGAAGCTCATAGATCATATCGTCGGAAGAGACCCCAAGACGGCACAGGCACTCCTGAGAGAGTACGTTGCCCCATTCTTTCAAGAAAAGGCGTCTTTGCTAGGTGTCAAGCTTCAGGAACTGCTGTATCACTACATGAATGGGTACGATCCTATGCCCTTGCTCAAGAACACACGAAGCCGGAAGGGGGGCGAGCGGCGAGTTCAACAAACCGCCCGTCAACTTGAGAAAGTGTATCCAAATCTGGAAGGGTTGACCCATGAACATGTGTCGAGAGCTGTGTTGGAAGCAGCTTCAGAGGCAACCCCGTCTAGTGATTTTGGAACAGACAAAATCATTGAGAGCATGGCCAATTATTATGATGTGAGTTTTCCCGGAAGATGTTTGGTCTTGGAATGGCTTGCGCTGATATCTGTCTTACAGAGATCACTTGACATCTTCATTGACAATGTTGTGGTCCTCGGACTGGAAAACTGTCTTCTGCGCCATCTCCCAACCATCCTCGATCCTGACATGGTTCCTAACATGACAGATGAAGATGTCGAAAAGGTTGCCGCTGAATCACGTCCGGTAAAGCAGGAGAGAGAAGAGCTGCAAGTCCAACTTACCAAGCTCCAGAGTGGACATGCTGCATGCAGAGCGTTCCAGCCAAGAGACTTGCCTTCGTTCTCTGCGTCGAGCAGAAACGGGATGGCAATTGGCGGGACCGGCCTTGTTTTGAGGCGGGGACCTAGCCAGAGCCCAGCTCCGGTACCAAGCATCGAAACCGACAGAACAGCAACTCCTGGGAGCCGACAGTCAACCGCTACACTCGGCCGCACACCTTCCTCTTCTTCGACAAGCACTGGTACACCACGTGTTTCGGGATCTTCCGCTCCTGTTTCTGCTTCAGCCCCAGCTCCCCGCTCAACCTTCGCGGACATGGAGAACCCACCCGCCCCCAGGTCTGGTGGGTTATTCACCACCATACAATCCACGTCCGGGGTACTTAGCACTAAACCAGCCTCGCCCGGCACTGGTGGGCTATTCGGAACGAGTGATCCTACACCAACGGCTTCTTCGCTTTTTAGCCCCAAGGGCTCTTCAGCGTTTGGTAATCCATCAACACCGAACTCGGCGTCTTTGTTCTCTGCTCCCTCCGGCACAAATTCCTTCACATCATTCGCCAAGGCTCCCACTTCTTCGTCATTCTCCAATGCCCCTACTGTTGCGTTTCCTTCCGGGGGAATATTTGGCAGCAGTAATAACCAAAGTGGTGGTGCTATGAATAGTACGAAGCCGGGGCAGGCATCAGGTTCGGGTTTTTTCGGCTTTCCTTCCGCCAAAACTGGAGGGGCTCAAGGCAGTTAGTTTTCTTCTTGCGTTGTCACACACGTCAACGAACCAACCACCGTGAATACGGCCAACAACACTGTCGGTACCACTGTACGGAGGGGTAACTGCACGTTGCGAGCCAATGGTCAAAGTGAGGCAGACAATCACAGGCTTCGCGGTTATTGAGAAGATAATATTGGTCAACCTGAGATATTGAGGGACTTAGCAGCGGCCTGAGGCCACTGGGCACGGACCACTTGACGATGGATAAATACGTGTCTTTGAGATCTGTTTGTATTCCTAGACCTTCTTCTTCTTCATCATGCTCTTCGAGGCCATTGAAGATTATTAGCCTGAATTGAACCATGAGTTCCAAGCCCTGATATTACAGCCCTTGTCACATGCGTTGCCCTTGATCTTTGTGGTTTGGTGCTGTCTAGAATGAAGGCTGACTGACTGTGATGGGTTACCAGTGCCTTTACCCCATTGCAAAGCACCTCCGATCAATTAAAGATATATAGCTACAAAGTTTGATAGCCCTGGGCTGCCTGGCAAATATGACATATACCATCACATCGCGGCCTTGCCCAGTTGCGAGGGTTGGTCTCCAGAGGAGGTACGCCTTCATCAGGTAACAGCGGCGGGCACAACGGGATTTTAGGGGCCTTGAACGATGATAAAAATCGCTTTCGCTATCATTTGGCCTACTTTTGACTATCGTTGTTACTATCTTTCAAGGTATATTGTGCCTCAAGCATTGATTTTTTGGTTGGCCAATGGGAAGCCCTCAATTGTCCGTCACTTAGTCACTGGTTCCACGACATCGCGCGACTCGTCGACAGAAACCAGCACTGCCCCATTGACACGAAAGTGGATCTAGCTTCAAGAGAGATGTTTGAGAAAAGGACAAAAAGGGAAACAAAAGCATATAGATTGAACCCTAATTCTCACATTCTACTAGTAATATCATATCTCCTCCCATGTCCCATCAGGTGCTTGATATAGTTAATATTCATCCCAATCACTTTGCCATAGACGCAAGGCTCTATGCACCTTCTCAAAAGCAACGCGCTTATCAGGGTGTTTTTTCTGAGAGTGCCTTTTCCCACTGTCAAAGAATGTCAATGAGGAGTAACTAAGTAAGCAAGGAGCCTTGGGGATACACTTACACATTTGAATGATTTTACCTGTTCGCCAGCTCCGGGCCAGTTCTCGCCCGACATGCACGAGTGATCGGGCACGTATGAAGCAAATGACCCCAAACATCTAGGCTCGTAATAGAAGTAGCACAAGGCTTCGTTCGGGACACGGAGGGATCGTGGCACCAGGTTCTCTCCCATACACCCGGGCTTCTCACAAGGGTAGCGTTAGATATTGCAAACCAGCAGGAAAGGACTTACCGATGGATAGGGTAATGGCGTCCTGATTGTTGTCGAGCTGGGGAATCTGTTTTTCTAGCACATCCTACATGACAGTGCCAGAGCATGAAAGAAACTGGAAGCTGCGACCGGATGGATCTCCGATTCGTGAATCTTGGTTAACGAGATATGGATAGGCGTGATCGTAGCGAGTACAGGCAAAGTCTTGTGTTGCAAGGTTAGATTCCGCGTGGTGTTAAGAAACACTCCAGAAAGTCCACTTACCACCACCAGCTTCAAGAGCGTCAAATACGCTTCCTAGTCTGTCTCCGGTACCGATTCCAGCCGAATAAGAGTCCCCAATAGCTGCAAGCTTTCTGATGTTCAAGGGGTCGTCTGGGATGTCGTCGTCCCTATTTTCCATGTCCCACTCCGTGCCGTCATGCGAACACTTGGCCTTTTCGTTGTCAAATACAATCCAGCAGATGTTCTCGTAAGTGGATGGAAGAGCCGGAATCGTGCCTCCGCTTCCTGGGTCATCATCAGAAGGAGCCGGCAGGGCACCGAATCCTGGATCTTGACCCGGGGCCCAGCCTGCGTCACTACCTTCGACATCCGTTAAACCACAACGATTGAAGAACGTCTCTCCGTGATTTGTAAACGTGGCCATGATGGAGTGCAAGTCTGCTCTGCCGTCTCCGTCGAGGTCAGGAAAGTATTGACAGGTGCCTGCCCAAGAGCCCGAGTACTGTTTTCCACTCTTCAAGAACCACCAATTGCTACCGCCGGTGTCCATCTTGCCTCTGTTGATGTAGACAGTGGCGTCGCCAGTGTACTTGTCGACCCAGATCAAATCGTCACCGCCACGCCCGTCGACATTGCCGAAGCGAATGTTAGCACGATCGATACCTTCAGCCTTCTTAAGTTGTTTGATCCTCTCCCACGAACCGTCGCTGTTGTGGGTCCAGCCGTGGAATCGTCCGTCAGGCTGGATGCAAGTATAATCTGACATATTATTGTTTGAAATGTCGGCAAATCTGACAGGAAGGTCGTGAATGCCAACACCTCTCTTTTCAGGACAGTTCAAGACGGGCGCTGGATCGGTAAGATAGGTCCAGGTGAAAGCGCCCGTGGTCTTGTAGTTGTTCAGGCAGACGGAAACTGTTGTTGTTGTCTGGATCGACCCACGCAATGTCGCACGCACCATCATTGTTCCAGTCGACCAGATGAAGATCCCTGCGATCCAGATTCCGTGTAGGGTTCCAGATTTGCTTGGGTGTACCCCAGAACATATCGTTGTCACCGCTTACCGACTTCTTCCTAAGTTGGGCCAAACGGTCATCCTCACCGTTGGCAGAGTCCAAATGTAGTCTTGTCTCCCATGGCCATGCATATTGCAGTACTTGTTGCCATCGGCTTTGAGCTTGGTGGAACCACCCCCAGTGTTTTTCCAAACTTTCATGTCGAACTTGAATCTGCCGTCGAATTGGTTGGTCGATTGCAAATAGACATAGTCTGCCTTTGGTAAAAGTCCAAAGGCAGCCTCGCCATAGATCCTGGCAAAGTGAATTCTGTTTCGGTTGGTAGCACCAACAACAGCATGGGTTGGTCCAGAAGAGGCGCCATTCCAGAATCCCTGCCGCCAGGCGACGTTGAGTCCGTCACCTGGTTTTCCCTGTTTGCAACTTCGCGAGTTGGTCCAAGTTGTCGTGGTGCCTGTGTCGCTCACCCATAACCAGTCACCGCGCCCATCGCCGTTGATGTCCTCCAAACGAACACCACGCATGTCACCCATTCCCTTTTCGGAGAAACGCAAGCCAAGGGCTTGCCAGAATGGAGTGTCCGTGGTACCTGAATTTCTCCAAGCCTGAACATTTCCAGTGTTGTCGATAACCATGTAGTCGGCTCTGCCATCCCCATCGATATCGCCCCATCTGACACGATCCTGAGCGTATCCAACGTTGCCCTTGATCCTGCCGGTCTTGGTGAATGTCGGTGGGCTTGCGGCAGTTCCATCTCGGTTATCAATGGACGCCAATGTATCTCCCTTGGGCGAAACGCAAAGGAAATTATCGTATCCATCAGCCTTGATATCAACCCACCATATACCACGAGGATTGCAGAACAGTTTGGTGTCCAGATCGGACATCTTGGAGAACTTGCCACCTCCATTGTTTCTCCACGTGGCGAAAGAAAGCACGTCGTCAGCATACCACCAACCAACAAGGTCATCATACTTGGAACCATAAAGCCTGGCGAAGAACCAATTGGTCGCGATCAAACTCAGACGTGTACGACCATATAGTGCCCATCGGCTGGCTGTTGTGGTAGTAGAGGCCATCATCGTCGCCCGAGCTCTTCTGAGTGATACCACCGTATTTGAGCCTGACCAGGTTTCTTGTCACAAGTGTTGCCCACTGTCGCAGAAAATGGAGAAGCATCTGCAATGAGCCCCGATTGGTGAGCCCACTCAATGGCATACCAGAACTTGATTGCCATCTTCTTATGTCCAGCATCGCTGAGAAGTTCGTGGTTAACTGTGAATTTCTAGACTAGAAAACCTTGAACTTACTTGGGATGGATGCCATCTGACCCCAACTCATTCAACGGGATATCGATATCGATGTAACCGATCGGCTTTCCCACGCTCTGGAGGCGCCTGACCAGTGTCCTAACAAAACAAAATGTTGTTAGATAAGGGCATTCCTAGGATTCGATAACCCAAATCCTGTGGGCAGACAGCTGGTCGTGGGAACATAGTTGTATTGCTCGTTGATTTGTAAACGATTGCTCTCTGCCTCCTTATCGCTTCATCGAAGCACAGAAGAAACAAAAACATATGTTTTGGACATGCCATCGGCGGAACAGAGATTGCTAAGTAGAGCTTCCAATCGGCTACTAGCCCCGTCCACCTAGAAGAGTGTTAGCTACTACGCAACAGTAATCAAGTGACGCTGAGAAGGGATATACCAGTCCTTGATTTGCGTCGTTGGTGCCGACGTTCATCAAAAAAACATATTAGTTTTGAGGTTAGTTACATACAAAGGACATTAACTACAGCTTACCAGAACGACATTTTGCTTGTATCCGTATGAGTTGCGCGCTGCTATTCGGACTTGGTCGATAGTGTTACCGCCAGTGGCTTCGAAGTCTTATTGACTTAATGTTGAGATGGAAATCTGAAGCTTTATAGGGAGAACTTACTCTGTCCGTCATATCTCCACTCTGTTTGCTTCCAACCATATTGACAAGCCACTAAGATAACATCTGTTAGCACATGTAGCAAGCGATCATGAAATAGTTCTCACAAAGGAGACCACCAAAGTATACGTACGCCTTGGTATCTCGACTGATCCCTCAGAGGCTTTTGAAAGCTACACCGCGCATATGTCAGCCTTCCTTTCCAGGATATCATTCTCTGTTCATCACCTACCAGTTACCAGTGCTCGATCCAACACCACTGACAATAGATGCACCCAAAGGCAAGATTCTCAAGGCAGGCTTCACATCTTGACGAGCCGTAAGGCCTACAAGAATGGGAGCGAAAGTGGTCTCGTTGAACTCTGATCCATAGAAGAGTACTGCCTGGAAGGCACACCCGCTACTCCGCCCAAGAATGCAAGAGCCGGCACAATCAGACTAAACACAGTCTTGACGTGCATAATTGCAAGTTATGTACAGAGCAACCGTAAACGTAACATGTATGATATTTGATATGAAGGTTTTGAAAAGAGGTTTTAGAATAGGAAGATGGGAGGTTGAAGAGGGAGAGATAGGTAGAAGTACACAATGAATGAAACACACCGCAATCGATGAAATGAGTTACGAGACATACTGGACTACTATTACACTATGCGTTTCCGAAAAGAAAACTCAGCGGCAATTCATAGTAGAATTCAAAACATAAGCAGTGACCGAGGTTCACTACTATTTTGAGGGGGCTCAATCTCACCACTTTACCTGTTCCTTCGGGGCATTGTTCAGAGCATCCTTCCTCGCATTCTTCGAGGTTTCTTTCCTCACGTTATTTTCCCCGCATTCTTCCTGGCACTTTTTTCGCATTCTTCCTTGCTAAAAAGATCTAGGTATAAGGCTTGATTGACTAGCTAAGAGTACGTGACACAGATGGGATGATGGCTGAATACATGCTGAGTGACCTCCTGACACCCCTGAATACCGCTGAAACCCAAGTACCAATACATTGCTGCCATGAGGCCCTGATCCTATTATTCAGCATTTCTCACATTTTTCGCATTCTTCCTCGCATCCGCCGGAGCATCGGTCGGGACTAAGTAATAAAACCTCGCAACCATGTACAATAAGTATAGTACCGCATCAGCGAGGTTCCATTGGATTGGCAACGAAGCTAGCGGACCGCTGGATATAATCACCAACGCGGTCTTCATCCACTTAGAATTCTTCGGTTCAACGGCTCACGGATTAGCAAATGATTTCAGCCCTCTAGTATAATCGCTGCCTTCTCGTGCTCTCCACGCGCCTTCACAAATGTATTATATAGAGGGATAAGTAGTGGATGTCAGATGCTGCGCCAGTTATCAGATCCTTTGAAGCGGTTCAATCTCAGCCCACCTGACCTTTATACCTCAGAGATAAACCACATGATCGTCGAACCCGAGCTGTACATCCGATTGTGTGTGATTTGACCTTCCCACTAAGCACCAATTGTCTGCAGCTCAGTTGTCTATAGGCTATTCAGCCACAAGGTACGAAGGTCGGGAGGGTGAGATTGATCTTCCCCCAGTCTTGCATCCCACGAAATAAATATAGGAAGCTAAGCCTATAGGCACAGTAAGATGAACATCTCCCTCCCTTTCCGTCATGACTAATTTAACTGGAATCACACTTCAAAGTCTTCTCAAATACCAACTTTAGTATTTTCCCTTATACAAGCTTCTGCCCATATTTTCATCAGTCACAGCACTGCTTTGGATTCTCTTAAGTTTCAACTCTTTGAACCATTTCTTCATTCTCAGGAATACACTGCAAACCATGCATTTCCACTCAGCGACTGTGGCAGCCGCCTTCTTCAGCGCAGTAGCTGCTATTCCTTGTTCAGAAATCGGATGGTCAACTGGCAACATGGACGAAAGCCCCCTTCTGGATCCATTTGATCCGCAAGGACGTTGGGAGGTTGTGAAAGCCAACGAATGTTGGGTTCGCTTTCAAACTTTCAGGCCAGGGCAGAATCCAAAGGACGTCAGGGTCACCAAAAGGGGGTTCACTGCAACTCCAGACCAAGTCGCTCACACAATCAACAACTGCTTTGGTAGCCCTGACAATATGAGGCTTTGGCTCCCGTTGGCGACGAAAAGCTTTCAAAATGTACGTATGGTTTCTATTCTCCACTTTTACATCTCAACTTTAGAAATTGAAATGCGGGCTTCTTTTGAAGAACCTAATGTATCCTGTTGATCTCCAAGATCCCACAACTTTCGTTGTACTATAGCATTTCCAATCTAGTGTTACAGGCCAATATCCTGCCGCCGAAGATTAGCGAAGACCACGAAGTCGTCGAAGGGCAATTATCTAGAGTAAAGGGTCGCACTGTACTGTCCATCAGTAATTTATCTTTACCTCGACGACGCTGCTTTGCTAAAAAAAATAATCGTTTCAAGTCCTCCCTAGCGGCGCTAAAAAACTCGAAGTCGTGCGTCCGAGCCCTCCTGATCAGGGCGAAAGCAATATTAATCTACAGAGAGCAGATGCAATGGGGATTACCGGGCTCAAGGGCACAATATCATCAGATGACTGGGCCTACACCAGAGCCGCCGAAGCGCAGTTGGTCTTGCTAAGCATCTTTAATGAACAATGCAGAGCCTATTTCGCAAGGGATGAACCAAACTTGAAAAATGCTTGGATCACGGCGGAAAAGGCAGACAGCAACGAATGTGTCGTTATCGATTTTCGGGAATTCAAGAATTTCATACTCCACGCTAGGCCGGCGGCATCCGGTTAATGGATATAACGCTGCGGAGTTCTATTTTTCTAGGCGATTGTATTTATATAAATGCATGTTTAGATTTAAATATGAAGTTGGGAGTCAACCATCTTGAAATGCTTACAAAGTAGTTATCTTTCAAGGTCTCCATTCAAACCACCATGGCACCAATCTCTATTTTTCATGTCCACAACGTGCACATTAAAGCAGTGGCACAATCACTGTGACTAACACCTGTGAGTTACTTTTCCCACAACGGTACTCTCCCGGCCACAGCCCTTCCAGGTCAAACTCGAGGATAAATGGGTCCAATCCTAAAGGCTCGACTTTGGCCATTAGGCCGCCGCCGACAATCACCTTCACCGGACCGAAGAGCGGGCGGCTGTTGGCAGACACGTAGAGGCCTGTTAATTTGGGTCAGCTTTTTGTAGCTTCAACGGACGAATCCATTTCTCACCTAGATTCCCCAGCGCCTTCAACTCGAGATCTGCCTGGATTTCTGATGTTTCTGGCAGAACTTTATAAGTTGTTGCCATCACAGCAGCAGCCCCCGCCATCTTTCCTAACAGTCCCAAGACAGCCACATCAGTCTGCTGAAACCGGCGGACTGGGTATCTGGTAATGATGTGACAGTCGTGCGGCCCGAAGTGAAGCTCCATGATGGCCAGACTCCCATCAGCGTGTCTGAGAAGTTTTCCAGAGCTGTGCACCCGGAATAAGTAGCCCGCTTTATCTCCCGCTAGAGATGGCTCACAGTAACTCAGCGAGACTAGCTTTGTTCGCGGCACATTGTCAAGATTAAACACTGCCGTGATAACGACCCGGTAATGCTCCGCTCTGACCTGGAGGAACTGAGTCTCTGAGTGCCCGGTGTACATCCCCACCGTCCTCCCCAGCTTCTCTGTTCGAAGCACGAGGAGTCTACCGTCTGGGGCTTTTGCAGTCATTTGCTCGATCAGGTCGAGGTCGTGCTCACCCGGTGTGTCAGTGATATAAATTGGACCACCGGAAACACATCGTGCTGTGGCGTGGAAGCGGGAGTATTGATGGCGGGTTTGGAACATGTCCCAGTCTGGGAGGACGTCAAAATGCTGCATGAGAAGGGCGTTGTGGGCGTTGCAGAAAATGTGCCAGGAGTGGGAGCTGGTTTTGGAGTCAGCATACCTATTTGAGCGCCATCAGATGGAGGGACCTGCCTTGGATCATCTGGGAAGAAGTCGTCAGATGTCCTCATCATCGGCTTGGGAAGGTCTTCTCGCAGGAACGAGTAGTACATCGTTTGTGGTATCTGCGCCATACAAGCGATGGCCCTACCACCAAAGTATTTGAGGGATGCCAGCCTCCATGCGTCCTGGTACGCTGTGATCAAGGCGAGCCTGTCGTCGGCATGGTCTGCGTAGTCCAGGAAACTTTGCGTGTCGACTTTGACTGCGTCCACACCTGCGTCAGACAGAAACCTGCTTGTTCATCAGCTGTGACGCTGTGTTGCCTCATAGATAGTTGCTGACCTGTAAAAATCATCAAACAGCCGCTCAGTATCGCTCCTATCGACTGTCGTCATGTCCCCACCGCCCAGAAAGATTCCTTCACGCCTTTTGAACGTTCTCATTGCGTAGACCTTGGCTATTTTTCCACTAGGTGCCATGCCTCCCCAATGACCAAAAATACCATGCCAAACGGCAATGAACTGAATATAGGGAAACACTGATCTGATAGCTGTGATGAGACTCTTCAAGCCACCAGGAAAATGCTCCTTGTTTGCCTCAAAGTCAGACCACTGCCTGTAAAAGTCGGATTTTCCAGGCTCAAGCTGAACAGACTGCCAGTTGTCATCAATGATAAGAGTTGTGAGCTTGACTCCCTTCTTGTCCAAGCTGGTGAGCGCATCGAGAATCTTGCTTGGCGAGAGATATTGTCCTAGCCCGTTCCAGGTGCAGTAAGCAAAGCCGTCATACCATGCTTGAAGCCTTGTTGTTTCGCCAACGCTGGCTGAGCCTGCATTTCGTAGGCCCGTAGCGAAAGGGCCGCTCCTATGGCCCCGAACAAATTCCCTGACTGGCCTCATAGCAGCAGCAATGGCTTCCTCGCATGTCTTGTCAACAGCAACTAACACACGGGCGTGAGCTGGCTCAGGTCCATCGTTCCTTGACGAAATCAGAATCTGTCCATTCTCGTTTGAAACAAGCGTGGTCAACAGATTGTCGATCCCGCTGATGGCTATGATGACGACGTGCAGCCCATCCCGCCTCAGAAACGAAAGCATTACAGCTCCCTCGTTGAGTAAAAAAACCTCTCGGCCATGCCGCGGCCCAAACCAAGCATCGTTGTGGCGAACAATACCAAGCCACCGAATGCAATCGATTGCTTTGCCTAGAGAGTAAAATGCACGACCGCAGGTTTGGCCCTGAGCAGCTGGTGTACTGGCTTTTAATTCCCACACGGTTTGCGTTGCCGCGCTGGTGACGGCTTGCCTTGGGGTTACCACGATATCTCTACTGATATCGGCCAGGTAGCTTGACAAATTGGTACTTGGGGTGTGAATAGCAGGAAGCACGACCTCGCCATCTTCACTCCCATCAATGTCCTTGATCCAGAGCCATGGCGCATCTTTACTGACCCGAAGCTTGACCGTGAATTTGAAGAGGCCTATCCACGCGGATGCCTCAGTAAGGGTTAGGATTGCGCCTGTGAAATACTTGCGGTCGTGGAGATTATCAAGTCGAGGGAAGGCCGTGGACTAAGGAGCTGTCAACACATTTTGGTTCTCGCAAGTGTCCAGTTGACGAGTGGTGCGCACTTCGGTGAGACCTAATTCAGACCATTCGCCGGTCGTCGTGCAATTGTGCCAGACCCTAACGTCGCTAACGGTGGGAGGGACTCCAACAACGAACTGAACCTAGTTTGAGACGATATTAGTCATCGAACCGAGCCTTGTGGCTGTGCTTTGAGACAGACGAGCGAGAGGTTAGGCTCGAGGATGTGGATGGCGCCCAGTGGGGGATGGCAAGTGATGGTCAGTGCCATCTGAACAACACAGACTACTTCGTGTACAGGCGTCAAGGTTTTCTCAGTGGGGTCATTAGGCTGCTGTGTGTGATGACTGGCTGATGGTGCAAAAAGTGATTGAAGCTGAGAAGGTTTGCTATCTATATAAATGCTATCGGGAGCGAAAGAGCGGGGGAGCAAACACACTTAAGTGGGGTTGGCCACCCACCGAGCCTTCGCACCATAGAAGCACTGTGATACTTCCACGCACATCAAAGTTGACTTTGGGAAACACTGATAAGCTATCCTGGTAGCTTTTCTTCTCAATGCTAAACTCGACAATGGCGCTCGTTCAATTTTTCGAAGCAGGTATAAAGCCTTGCACAATTCTTGCGAGCAAAAATACCACAGCTTCACGCTCTTCCTCTTTGCCATCTTCCTCTTCAGATACCTCAAACTACTCGGTGCCCTGATGCCCAAGACTCATCGCCATGCAACTTGCGCATAACCTCCTCCTCAGCTTTGCACTGTCATCGCCTGTCTCGGCGATGTTTACCTGTGGCAACGAGAATGCCACTCTCTTTCCCCCACCACCCATCGACAGAAGCCAACTCAGTATGAGAAGACGGCAAATATATCTTCTTCCTCCTCCCATCGAACTCATAGTTCATGTTGTTGCCCGCTCAAAAAGGCGTCAAGATGGATATCTTTCAGTAAGTACAATGCACGACTTAATACAAGCTATGAAAGTATGCTGACCAAGTCTCAACCAAACAGGACGAGGACATCCATCGGCAGGTTCAAGTGATCAAAGACTCATTCGCACCCGCTGGTATCACCTTCAACCATACCAAAAATCATTGGTTTGTGACAAAAGCCTGGTCTTTTGAGACACCCGGGTCACAAGATTGGGTGGACATGCAGTCGTTGTTGCATGAAGGCGATCAGAGGACACTCAACCTCTACTTCGTCCCATGGAAGAATGCTACTAAAGGCGGATTTTGCACGTTGCCGTGGTCAATGGGTGGGCCGCTCGATGGCTGTGTCATCAAGAGCAACACGGTGCCTGGAGGTGGACACAGTTATTGGAGCCAAGGGAAGGCAGCCGTTCACGAGATAGGCCACTGGCTCGGACTCGCGCACACGTTTGAAGTCCGCGATCCTGAGAACCCGTGCGACCCAACAGATCCAGACGATGGCGTTATTGACACCCCCAAGTTCGATTATCATCATTACACCCAGGAGATGAAGGGCACCTGCCACCTGGACCTGAATACGTGCCCCCACTTGGAAGGCAAGGACCCTGTTCACAACTACATGTCGTATGTCTCTGATGAGTGCGCGACCGAGTTTACAAGGGGTCAAGTCGTGCGAATGTACGAGATGTGGGCAAAGTATCGGGCGATACTTCCGGAAAAATGAATGGGAGAGGACTGTGGAGGGCTCATGAACAGGCATACTGTGGCCTCGAAAAGGCGGAAATTCCTTTACCTGTCATCTCGTGACCTGTCTACTAAGGTACATGACAAGCTTGAGGAACCTGTGACTTGGGTAGATAGCAATACTTTATATACACCAATCTACGACCATAACGTGATCTCTTCATTCTTTACACCTTCCCCAAACTCCTCACATACTCCCCCACAATCCCCTCCGCCCCCGGCCCCTCATCAACCACCAACCCCAACCTCTCCGCCGTGCTCAAGTCAAAATCCGTCGGCCAGCTCCTCAAAATCCTTTCCAACCCCTCATCCCGCACCTCCTTCACCAACCCCAACTTATCCTCCCCGCCAAACTTCCCCAACGCATCCATCATCTCCTGAACAGAAACACTCACCCCTGGAAACTGAATCACCCTCCTATGCACAGGCAAACACCCACTCCCCAACCCCAAAACCCTAACCAGATTCTCCGCTATCGTCCTCGGCGAAGCCAAAAAGCTCTTGAAACCCCTGTCCTCAATCGGGACCACACACTCCACCCCCCTCATCGGCTCCCTTATAATCCCCGACAGGAAGCTCGACGCCGCAGCCGTCGGCCTCCCCGGCCTGACACTAATGGTGGGAAACCGAGCAATAAACACGTCCAGAAACCCCTTTCTGTGCAGCGAGGTGAGGTACGACTCCGTCATGAGCTTGTGGCAGCCGTAGGTGCTTTCCGGCGTGGGCAGCACGTCGTCGGTGATTTTTCCCTGGGGTAGGGGCTGTCCGAATACCGCTTGGGAGGAGGCGTATATGACGCGGCAGCCGGGATTGGTGAGGCGGAGCTGGTCGGTGATGAGGCGGATCGAGTCGACGTTTACTTTGAGGGAGAGGTCGTAGTCTTCTTCCGATCCGGCGGACATGATGCCGTGGAACAGGAAGATTGCGTGGAGGGGCTGGGCGGCGGTGAGGAGGGTGGTGATGAAGGCAGGGGAGGTGATGTCGCCTTGGAGGAGGGTCGCGTTGGAGGGGTGGGTGACGTTGGGGGGGAGGATGGGGGGGTGGAGGTCGGTGAGGACGAGGCGGTATTCTGGGGAGTTGAGGAGGCGGGAGGCCAGGAGCGGGCCGACGAGGCCGGAAGCGCCGGTGATGATGATGTTCTTTGCTTCAGACATGTTTCGAACAGGGCGTGAGTATTCAGTGTTGTGGAGTTGTTGATTGAGTGAGAGGCGGAATGTCGTGTCATCGCTATGATGAGACCACGGGAGATTAAACCCTTGTTGGTGGCGTTGATGCATGTTGATGCGGGGTGGTCAGTGAGGACAACATCTGAGAGGTCAAGCTTCGAACAGGTGGAGTCAATGACAACAACAAAAAGAGCTGTTCCCTGATTTATTTGGTTTACCCCAGGGGCTAGTGTCCGCGGCATTATGTCCGTCGCCACATCCTAGTACTGTACATGTAGTCACAAAGACAATCGAGATTTACCCAAGCCTTTTAAGCAGAATACTTGCTCACCATTCTCAAGAGCGCCTCTTGAACCTCACGAGGACTGGTGGCATTCAAGAAGTGTCCTCCACCTGGTACAAGCGTCAAGGTAGCCTCGGGGGAGCTGGTGAACAACTTGATATGCTCAGCCGGCAATTTTACTCCAAAAACTGGATCTTGCTCTCCCTGTTCTTGTGTCAGATATCATCCCGTCTCGAAAAAGCAATCACAATAGAGCAAACTCACCTGCAACCAGTAAACAGGGCACCTGATGTGTCGCAATCTCAACAAGAGACCGTCACGCTCCAGCAAATTGGTCAGGGCCATCCTGACCTTCTTTCTGCCCTCATCTCCAACATAGACCTGCTTCAGCGTCTCATCCCAGAAAGCCAACAGCTCTGGCTTTGGGGCAGCACCGAATCCCAGGCCAGTGACCATGCCTCTCCATTGCTCGTCAACAACAAAGTCAGGGGTTGACTCGGAAACCGACCACTTTTCCAAGAAAGGAGTGAGAACAGCAGCTGGGTCCCAGCTCCCTTGAGTACGCGAGTAGGCAGACTCCGAGTCCATTGATGTGCCGAGAGGAAGTAGGCCAAGAATCTTGCTCATGTTAGTAACACTCTCTGGTGGAGAAATTGAGACATCAACTTACCCGCTCAGGAGCAAGCAAAGCCATGCGTACAACCATCCTGCAGACTGTTGTGAGCCCCCTTCTCTTCTCAGCATAAAACAACAAACATACCATCCGCCCTGGCTGGTTCCCAAAGCAAAAGCCTTCTCAACTCCCAACGCGTCCATAACCTGAAGCGCCATCTCCGCGGTGTCCCAGTAGGTGAAGTTTTCCCTCTTGAGAGCAAAAGTCGAGCCATGACCCAGAGGCTCAATAGCCAAAAGGTTCACGGCCGAAGTCAGCTCTTCATTGGAGAACTGGTCATCAAACAGCGAAACAGTCGTGCACATCGAGTTGATGAGGACGATCGTGGGCTTGGTCTTGTCGATGGAGCCTGACGGAGACGAAAGCCGATACCCGACTTTGATACCGCCCATATGGGGTACCGTCACGGTGGTTGTTGCAGCCATTGTGGGTAAAACAAAATAAATAAAAAGGGTATCAGATTCTTGAATCTCTGACCAAAAAATACCGGGAAGAGATAGCACGAAGGATCAAAAAGCAATTCCGAGACAGCGGAAAGGAGGGGGTGATCGATCCCAAACTCGACGCCGACGGACATCGTATTGACCGCCAAGGAATAATAGCGAGAAATACTGTCTGCGTTAGTTGATGCAACGTGGGCGAACAATCAACAAAAGTTCGAGGCGGTGATTGGTCAGATCACCTCAAAGGTCCCCAGGATTATGAATCGCGATGTAGATCCTGTGCAGGATTCGGACTAGTTTGGTGGTAATTGGATGGAGTTCGGAATTGGCACAATAGACATAGAGATGGGGGGGGGCCTTGTCAGTTTCTGTATCCACCTTGACCATGACATGATGTTATTCCCGTACCACAGCCATCATCATCACCACCAGACCACCATCATGCCCTTTGACCGCCTCCCAAGCTTCCAATATGTACAAGTGTGTCCCATGACTGTAGATCAACCACTTAGCGTACCTCTCTCACTTCAATCTCAGCCGAGCCGGTGCTGCCATAACCTTCAGTCGCCATGATCATGTAGTTCCAGCTGCCGAGCTTCAGCCCGGAAGCAGTCCAGGCGTCGAAGTGGTTCTGCACAGAGATGGTGCCGCCGACGCGCTTAACCTGGCGGACAGACCAGTACTGGTCAAAGGTAGCAGTACCCTGGATGGAAGGCTGGTTCACACGGCGGGTGCGATAGACGTCGTAGGTGCCGCCATCGGACTGGAGAGTGCGGAACTTGGTCGTGCCGGCCGAGGGGTTGTAGGTGCCGTAGGCCTCCACAATATAGTACTCGACGAGGGGGTTGACAGTCCAGCCGTAGAGGGCGAGGTCTATGTTTATGTCAGTGGGTGCATGAGAGAGAACGAAAGAGTCGGAGAGGAGGAGACACATACAGCTGTTGACGTTGTAGTTGTTCCAGGTGCCGTTGTAGGCGACGGTGCGAGAGGGACCTGGGTTCCAGCCCTTACCACCAACCCAGTTGCCAACATTCCTCCAGCTGACCTTGTAGGAACCGCGGGGGCCGTTGTTGTAGTCGACAGACCCCTGACCGTCGGTCCAGTAAGAGTAAAAGTAGCCGTCGTGGGTGCCCTGACCAGGCTGGATGCCACGAAGGGCAAGCTCAAGAGGGCTGGCAACAACGGTTGCAGCCGCGGCGAGGGCCGTGAAGATGGAGGTGAAAGAGACCATTTTTTCTGTGAGAACCAAGTGTCTTGACTGGGGTGGTGATGATCAGCAATTCAAGGGGATTATCACCAACCTTTTATACCTGACACAGTCATGCTTCCTCGCCCCCTTTTCTCATATAAAGTCGATATGAACACCGATTTCAATCAGCCATACAGCCACGACACGCCTCGGTCAGTGATGTCTTACACCACCATGTACACGCAAGTATACGCCACCCCCGGATTGCCAGCCCCAGAACGGGCAATCTACCGGAGAAAAGAGTGGTTAAGTACCGGCATTGCTTGGCGTCACTCTGGAAGAATAGGACCCCACGTTACCATGCAGCGACGAGCAACGGTATCGAGATTGTGGGGTAAATTTGCCCGATATTAAGCCTTGGGTTGCAATCCTGCCCATCAGCGGGTATTCTCACTCTCGCCATCTCAGCCCAATGTTTGAAACAGAATGACTTCCCCAACACCCCGGGCGGCGGATATTGCTCTCTGATGGATTTGCAATCTTGAACATACAAGTACTGAGCCGGCAAAATGAGGACGATGGGCGAGAGTGACGCGGCTTGAGAGAGATTCAAAGAGAAATCCGGGATCGTGTCCCGGTTTGGGGCCCGTAGGCCGTGTTTGACCTGTGATGATTTAGCCGGAATGCTGAGATTTTGATCTTCTTCAACGAGATTCGTTGCTTGTGATCATGAGATGTTTTTTTGAATCTCGAGATGAAAACGGCGCCTAAGCGCTTGAATCAAACTGCTCTGGAGGTTGGATGAGATGAGGAAGTGTAAGCGCGTGAATCGGATGTGGTTGTTTGGGTCGGGTTTGTCATAGAATGCCTGGGGACAATGTCTATAAGTCAGGGCATGATCTCTGACCTATGGGTAGGCTGAAAATCCTACCTTCTAGTAAGAACAGGGGGAACGTTCTTTACACGCCATGATAGGGGACCTGTCAATGGTCTTGGTAGGAGAAGGAGAGCCTCATCGGACCTAAGACTTACCATCATACCGTTCTTCTATCACATTAGCCCTTCTTAGCATGAGCATATCTACAACCTAAAGAGATGCCCAGAAATCGCCCAGGCTCTTGGCGTTCGGTCGGATGATCCGAAGACACCGTCAGGGACGGCATTTTGCTGATCAACAGGAATCGCTACCGCGGCTAATAGTACTAAACTGCTGGTTCGCCGCTCAACTTCTGACGCACAAGACGGCCAGTGGCAGGTGAATCCCAGATTCCAAGAACTCCAAGACTCTTGGAGCGGGCTGTGACAGTTAGGACAGATATGTGAAGAGCAGGCTCAAAATGGTGTCTTTTTGGTGGCAGAGCTCTGGTTTTGTCTTTTCGTTTATTCTCCATCGTTTTATGACATGATTTTGCGGTCAACTTTGAAACCACCACGAATTATTCTGAAATATTCTAGCTTGATCTAATTGCCTTACCCACCCCACCGCCTCCAAGATGGCGCTGTCGATCCTGACAACCTCACTCTTACTCCTCTCGGGGACAGCATCAGCAAATATTCAATCCCAGCCACCAAAACAGCACGTCTTGCCCCCTTTGAGATCACATGTAAACGACTGTCTCCCAGGCCCCGTCAAACACGACCTCTTGCCATCTTGTGAAACCGCCTTTGTGTCCAACGAGACTCTCAAAAGTGGTCAGGAAAAACCCTGGACACACACCCCATTCTGCTTGGACACCAAAGCAGGAACACCATACTGCGTCTTCACCGCATCCAAGTTCCAGGGACCAAAACGAGGAATCAGCATCATTGCCCCCTTGTCAAACAACGCCTCTTCCTCGTTGGCCCAGATCGAGAAGCTCATCCTCGCGTCTCCCAAGGCCAAAGATGACTTCATTACTGTAGGCGAAGACCTGGAAGACCCACCGTATGCACTCAGGACGATTGATGGCAAGGGTTTCGGGCTGATTGCCACGAGGAAGATTCCCAAGGGGTCGATCTTCATGACTGACTACGCCACTTTGATGGCAGACAAGGACTTTGCTGCAAATTTGAGAATGGAGCAGGGGAGGTTGCTGCTCAGCGAGGCTGTTGTGCGGTTGCCTTACCCTGATAGGGTGCTCAAGTTGGCGAGGAGCAGCACTAGACCAGGGGATGTGCCGGCTGCGGAGGATGTCATGAAGACGAATAGTTTCAGTGTGGAAGCAGGTGGGCATGGTTATGTCGCGCTGTTTCCGGATGTTTCGGTGAGGGTTTTCTGGTTTGTTTTTTTCCTCGGGCAGTCTCTTGCAATTCATCTGTTCCGGATTCACGAGAAGAAGCCTGTTGCTGACAAGAACCTTCTTACCAGAGAATGAATCATGCGTGTAAACCAAAGTAGGTCTTTCTCCGCTTCACTTGTCACGATTCGCTAACATGAATCAAGTGCCATCACTCGATTCAATGCCGCCGCGCTCTCCAAGACCATCACTGCTTTCCGGGATATTCTTCCGGGAGAAGAGATTACAATCAGCTGTGAGTTATACGCTTCTCTCTGTTACTCGCTTCGTCAAAACTGTAGCTTACCTCAACCAAGACACCGCCTTCAACCTCCAATCCAAAATCCGTCTCCCCCGCCTCAAGAAACTCTGGGGCTTCGACTGCTCGTGCAACCTATGTGCCGGCCCCCCAGAGCTTCTAGCTGCCTCAGACGCCCGCCGCCAGAAAGTTGACGACCTTGGTCCTGAAATCGTGGAGTTGGTTGAGGAAGGGAAGTTTGACGAGGCAGTCAAGCTCAACAAGGAAATGATCCAAGCTTTGACTGAGGAGGAGATTTTGCCTCACATGGGTGATTACTATGAGATTATGGGACGTTTGTATCAAGCATGGGGCAAGAAGAAGGAGGCAGTCGAGTGGTTCGAGAAGGCATTGGATGAAGTTGAGGGTTTCAAGGCGGATGGGGCTGACGATTTGAAGAGGATTATTAAGGCTCTCAAGGCGGAGAAGAAGCAGGCTTGAACAGATCAGGAGGAGACGGAAGGGTGCTATTTTGTGGGGTGACTTGCCCCTTTCCGCCCCTATTGTGGAGTCGGTGGTTCAGGGTTATGTATTTGAATGGAGTTTATTTAGGGTATAAGCAGCAAATCGAAAGATCATTATAGTAAAGGTTTCTTCGTGATAGAATCGGCTCTCTATGCCTGTGGTGTGACTTATTATCTTATCTGGGTTGTTCATGGGTACCCTCGACGAAGTATGAGCCAAAATGTGGAACAGTAACTACCTAAAAAGAGAAAACCGTAGGACTAAATAACGCAGCAGTCAATCACGTACAAATCTGGCGCCTTCCAGCATCAACTCCCCCCCCAAAATGCTTACGCAGCGTGTCCCCATCGGTGCCTCGCCTCATCCCTCATGGCGACACCCAGACAAATGAAAACACCAAACAAAATCACGACACACAGCCCAACAATCACCCTTCACGCGTCAGGCCCAAAAAACACCCTCGGCCAAATATTCATCCCCGTCTTGATTCCTCCCTTCACCGGCAAGCCAGCATGCGCAGTCCTTGCATCCCCCGTCCCATTCGCCAACAAATTCACCCAAAATATCGCATTCCCCGGAACAGGCCTAAAAGCCAAACCCCCGTCCTCATGCTCCCTCCACACCTCGTCTCCCTCTCCAGCCTGAGGCGTAATCGGCCTCACCTTCGGAAACCAGGTCTCACCCGACCCCTCCGTCACATTACTCTGCAGCACCACAAAAAAGGTCGCAACACGGTTGTACAGCCGCCGTCTACCCGTCTCTCTGTCCTCGTCGGTGATCCTTGGACGGGAGAACCAATCAGTGTGGAGGTCGAACTTTTGAGAGTCCGTGTAGCGGACTACTTGGGCTGGTCCCATTTCGTCGCGGCCCGGGGAGAGGAGGGTGCCGAGGAAGGAGGAGGAGCGGGAGAGGATGCAGTTTACCAGGTGGGAGTCGCTTGGTAAGGGGGCGCTCCAGGAGGTTCGGGCTTGGGAGCCGGCCGAGTCGGCGCCGCGGGAGACGATGGGGGATGGTTCGAGGAGTGGGGTAGAGAGGTCGATTAGAGACTGGGATTCAGATTGGGAGACAAAGTTGGGGATGTAGATTAGGAGGGGATCGAGAGATATGAGGTGCGTGGTGTAGGTGTGTTTTGGGCATGTTTTGTCTGTTGTTTGGGGTGACTGGAGGAGTGACTGAAGGGGTGTTGGTAGGAATGATAGGTTGAAATTGGTGAGATGATGGTGGATGACATCTTTGGAGATGAGGTGACTAAGAAGGACAGGACCGAGGTATGCGCTCAAGGCGACAGTCACTGAGAATGTGATGAGATCCAGCGCTCTGGCCATGGTCACTCAAACGTTGACCGATCGCTTTACCTGTTCGTCAGCCACAGGCTCCTGCTGCAATCACTATTTTACATACAGCATTGACAATGAGCTGGATGACAGGTGTCGCCTGTTTGAGTCGTGTCCATCGGTTAAAATGGCTGGCTTGGCGAGCCGAGTGATTACATGAAGGATGATGAGACAGTGTGCCCTAATTATCCGCCCGCTTTGTGGGCCAAAAGAATGAAGAGTGCTGCTCGAGGACGTAGGCAGGGTAGTAAGTAAATTTTATCACGGAACGGTTAGTTGCAATCTTCATTATTTTGTACATAAACTTGCTGGCGTTCACCTGAGGGAGTCCTGGGAGTCATATGTCCTATACAGTCAATAGTCTCTTGTGTTTGCTTTCCGTTCTGACTTCCAGGTCTTGTTTTGAAAGACGGTTCGTTTGTGCTTCATCATGGCATAGATATATCTAAGCACCTACCTTGTGATGGCTGATTCCTGAGGCTGTCTATCGTCAAGCTTCAAATCTGATCCATTTCTCCTGAGCTGAAAACTGCTGTAGCTGGAGATGGAGTCGACTGCTATCCTCATCTCGACGGCCTTCCAAATGAGTTGATTTTCCAAATTTGTAATCCTCTCACAGCATGGCCCGAAGCGCCAATGAATAGTACTCCTCTCCCTTGGCTCTGTAAGGACTGGACGAAGGCGGTGTATGCCAACAGATGGGGGCAGTTAAACCTGCCGTTTTTATCATGCAAGGACTTATTGGGCTTGGCCAGAACATCTAAAAGGTACCGAGACATCTGCTTGTCCGATTACCGTATGTATGGGAATCTCACTTTTCAAGGCCCATGGGTGTGCTCAAATAGGATGTCCTTGGCAGTAGCCTTCTTCAGACTATCAAGAACTGGCTTCCGGGGTTAAGTCTTGCTTGGTCAACGAAGTACACTTTGGCGATTGCGGGGTTGCGATTGATCTAAACAAGCCATACGTCACGAATACCTTCAGGGCCACCCCCTTCGCAGAACCACTTCGCAGAACCACTTCGGACGGCAGAAGAAATTGATCACACGCTTCGGTTTCTTGTGACCAGATTTACCCAGCTCGACACCTTGATTATACAACACAATCGCAGACCCCTGTATCACCCGTCTCAGGCAACCCTACGTGGCTCTTAACCAAACATTACCTCTCTTCGATGTCTTTTCGCCCTTGGTAAACCTGGGCCAGCCAACAAAGGAATGCCGAAAGATTCAGACTTTGTTGTGGAGGGTTATAATTATGGTCACCTTGGACAAGGCTTGACAAATGGAGACATGGTAATGAGATTCAGGACAAGCATTGGACATAAATTTCCTCATCTCGGGTCTCTCATGCTTTAAGGCGTCGATGATATGTTGGAAGCCGATTTCAGATCGATAGGGTATCGCTGTCGGCGACTCCAGACCCTGGCACGGTCAAAAGGACTTTCAGAACTGTTTACCACGAGTCTCCCGCAAAATAGACGGCTTTTCGCAGTCTTCTTTCACTGACGCATATTGTACATACTCTGTCTATCACCTTACCGATCTCTACTTTCTATGAAAGCAATACCCCGGGCAATGTTCATGTTACACAATGTACTTCCGCAATTCGTAGGGCTGAGAAAGCTCGAGTTGATGATCGACAACCACAGCAATGGGCCACAACAGGGCATCGCTCTGAATTAGATGTTGCCGGTCAATTTCGAAAGCCTGAGAATCTTCTACATTCCCCTATGGAAGGCAGAGTTCAACCAAATGGCAAACCAGCGAATCATAAACCCCATTCAATCGAGATGGTTTCCGCGACTCCAGGAGCTCTTCGTGAAGCGTAGTTGTTGGAGAAAAAGAGGCGTAGGGCGGCCTGCGGAGTTGACAAAGGATGACACTAGAGCTATAGCCGCTAGACTATTGGATTTTGGAGTCAGATTTACTTCAGTCAACTCTGCCCGATGGAACCCCCTGAGGGAAAAGACGTGGTGGGCCTATACCCCGTGATACCTCCACAGTTACAAGTAGCCGTCAATAGAGAGATGTTCTTCTTTTTTTTCACTGCGATGATATGTGTGAATACCTGCAAGTTGTGAATTACAACGGTCTCGAGATCCTAACTTTCACCTCAACGTCCTGTGCCTCTTCCTACGGGTCTCTAGCCGTACTGAAAATGGCAGGTCATGATCAAAGGTCATAACATACAACGGCTGACGGACATAGGTAGATTCGGTGTTGAGCTGCTAAATATGGCAACAAATATTGCCGACTTTCATTTGACTTTCACAATGAATGTTGACTGGTGCCTGGTTGGCAAGATCAGGCTCTGAGGCGGAGGCACGGTCTGCACGGTGCCGTAGGTAAGACGGCGGTGAGGCGGATGGCAGTGACGGTTAAAATTCTCCGTCCTACATCGGTCCCGGATTGACAGCAATTTGGCCGAATTGTTGTAGAGTGCTATGATGGGAGAGTAGGTACCACACACGCGCAGTGCTCGATGAGAACCATCTGGGATTTGAGTTTCCCGATCTGGCTCAATTCACGGGTTGGGGGCCAAAATCCCGAACTACCAAACACAAGGCCAGAACGCAATGGCACCGAGAATAGACTGGGCACGAGATCTTGGATTCCTCGGGAATTCTTCACGTGTATATGTGGCGTAGCCGTTGCCAAAATCGACCATGACGGTTAGCTACCTGTCAGCATCAACGGGACTTGTCCCAGGCCACTTCTTTCCGGGCCTTCTGGTTGGGTAAATGCAGTCTTCCGGGCACACTTTTTATATGTTCCTATCAAGTTGAGGCGCTTAGGTAGCCATTTGAAAGTTGCCATTGCGGTGAGGACTAGGGCTCGAACTGGACGATAGACAGATAAGGCCTACATCAGATTTTGGTGAGTGACGAGCCTCACATTCATAGACATTAAGAGCCTCAAAGCGACAAATACATAAATTTGGGATCTTTCGAGCATGAATTGGCTCTGCAGACATCACAACACCTGTCACTGCGCTTCCATACCTACCCATGAGTTCTCGAGTACACCAACGACCTTAAAATGATCTGTTGGTTTTGCGCCCAGGATCCTACTCGGTATTCCAGTGGGGGCGTTTCTTGCCCGTGTTTCCAGGATGTTTCAACAGTTCCGAGTTCAGCTCCCTTCAACATTCCTCTGCAGACTCCCACAACTTCAGGGTATTATTGTGCTTCAGTTTCTCAGTTACCTTTTCTCAATTCCTTCTATCTTCAAGATGATATTTCTGAATATAATGGGCAAGGGCTTGTTTCGGAGGATAACTTTACTTCTCAGCCTGTCTCTGACAAAGCATATCAGTATTCCGTGTGTCCGCAAACTGGACCTGACACCTCAGCTGGCACTCAGACCACCACGTAAGTGGATGACATGTGATGAACATAATGTCTATTTATTTTTCTAATCACCTACCTGGTACTCAGAAAGCAAAGTCGTTCTTTGAACCCCAAATTCCAGTGTCCAGTTTGCGCCATCAACTGCGGTGAAACCCGTGCTCGAAATCGCCACATCTGGGCTGAACACAGCGAATACGCAAAAGAAAATGATATTCCGTCTGAACAGGAGGCTTGTCCATTCCCTGGCTGTCGGTATAGAGGAAGGAAGGACAATGTGCCCCGCCATTACAAGACACAGCACAGCCAATAGCTTAACCAAGGCTGGCTTCGATCAACCTGGGCGCTGGAACCTTGGGGAAGTAATATGGACAGAATCCGAATTTGTAAATTGAGAAGACTAGCACCACTAAATTCATGAAAGATATGTTTGTCAGGTTCATACTTTCAACTCACTCCGCATTTGTTGCACATAAATTCAGCCAGCATCGGAAGCGAATTGGCACACACCTCTCTACCGATCCCGCACGGATGGAATAAAGCCTCAGGACACCCGTACAACGTGGATACGCCGCAGATCGAACCATGAATCCGCCACAAGCCAGCGTTAAGGCCGCAGCTCCAAATGCACTGATCTTTTTGGCCTCGCCGAATTCTAGCGGCGGGTATAACCGCTAGGAATGAGGCACAGGCGGCGCAACGTCAGGCAGCTCTATTTTGTCCGTTGAACATTTTTCCAGAAGGTTAGTAAATGTAAATACGGTGGCTATGACAAAGAAGTCGAAGTGGGAGCGCGCAATTCGGGGAAGAGTAGACCGTGAAGAGACTGCTGGAGTCCAAAGTCAAGTGGAGACAGAACCAAGACTCAAGGTCCAGTGGTCGCATACTCAGGGGTTCAGGGGCTGTGTTAACCCAGCAACAACCCAACATCATGATGTGAAGTTTGAGACGATTTTCAGTACAAAGATGGGCTATGGCTTACTAGTCATGATTAATAATGCGACATTTCTCATCTGGAAACCTGGAAGCTCACATATGGCACAGAGAGACTTGCGGCAGTCTTGTCTGCGCCTCTAATTGCCTGTCACACCTTCCTCCGTCATGGAAGTGTTCTAGAGCTCAAACTGCGCCACGGCCCGCATGTGTTATGCTTAAATGTTCAGGATGGTGTGTGCACGAACAGAGGACAGGGACAAGTCCCAACCACTTGGCAAACACGGAAACGCCGGTTGATTGGGCACCGATTCTCAATCAATGCAGGTTTACTAAATTCAGGCGTGTGGCAATTCAGTTTCTTATCTAGGTACCTAGGTAGTGACAGTTGATGAGATTACAGCCCTACTATTGCCCCCCGCCTCTTTGGGAGGCGATTTTGGTTGCGCAAACTCAAAAGAGCGGAGATATCGAGTCAGATCTGGCGGTAAAGACCATACTCACCGGTTGCTGACCTAATCCAGCTGAGCTCAATGAGGAATCTTTCTAGAAGGATTATGGAAATGACCGAGTATGCCTCGAGTCACCCATAAGAAATCATCTACTTAGGTGAAGACGAAGTATTCAAGGTTGCAACTCGCCTCACCGGATTACCAAAGCAGAAAGAGCAGATAGGTAGGTAGATCAGAAACATATATAGCTTACATAGTACTGGGCAGCTTCACTAAAGGATAACTTCTTCACAAGTCGTTCGTGAACCATCTTTTCCATACTGCTTGAGTTTTGAGTGTGTGAATCGCACTCACATCATGTCCCAAGAAGATGGCAGCCAAACGGGGGCCTTTCGGTGGGCGTGGTGCATTGTATGTGGTCAATCTTTCACGCCTCCGCCAAGGGATATCACAGCAGCAACTACCGCGGAGGTTTGTCAAAGGCAGTCGACTTCTAGCCTCTATTACACCACCTGCAGCATTGTCTGTGTCCAGCTACTGCGCTCATATAGTTTCCACCTTGGCCTATCAGCCCTGACGCTCGAAGAAAACAACTTTCCAGCTACTACGACTGAACTCAATGACAATTTACATGATGTCTCCAGTCATCAGTCCCCAGATCCGCCTTTGGTTCTCGACAATACAGACTCAAGAGAGTCGTCATTCTCACCACCACAGCCGTTACCGCTTCCCTTCACATTGGATTCGTTTGCATATGGTACAGAACTGTTTCCGCCGCTCTTCAACATTGCTCCCCCAGAGCAGGATCAGCCAGGCCATCGAGTCACTGGCGGACTCGATCAGTGGTCACCTGGCCCATTTCACAGGGAAAAGAAGGAGTCAAGCTCAGTGTGAGTACATGTCTTCTGAAGATATCAAGTGTCATTGCTAACGAAAAGGCCTCCATCCAACTAGCACGAAAAAGCCCAACTCCATTTTCCAATGCCTTTTTCCAGGCTGCAATCTCAACCTTCGGGAGAGCCGAGCGCTCAACCGACACATTTGGTCTGAACACAGGGAGTGGGCACAAGCAAACAATGTCGAACGGCGTGAAGAGATCAAGTGCCCTCATCCAGGATGTCCGCGTCGAGGAAGGAAGGACAACATCATGCGCCACTTCAGGACCAAGCACAAGGAAACTGATGCTTCTTAGGGCACTCATTAGTTCGGATCTCAAGAGGTGGATCACACGCGACCTTCGCCGCTGTACTTTTACCATGAAGGACGAATCAATGCACATAATAGGGAAGAAACATCTAGATCGGTAGATTTTGACTTTGGGCAATACAAAAGCGCTATCTAAAACCCGTGAACTGTTTGAACCATACCCAAGCAACACCGAAAAATAGGTAGACGAAAATATACTACATCTCGGAGCATTGGCAAAGTGCCAACGCGTCCCGGGACAATCACATAACTCCTCAAAGACAGCCAAAACACCTCCTCATAACCCAATCATCTTACATCTTGTGAATATAAAAGACCACAGAAAGAGAACCCACGTGCCAAGTTGACTCAGCTTTATTCCGATACATCCATCTCAAACCCGAAAATCCGGGGCAGACTCCAGCCCCCCACCACCACCATTCACCGGGGAAAGTTCCGCTGTCAAACTGTCGAGGTAATACAACCACTCAGCCCAACTGCCGCCCACAACGGCACAGCGACGCTCGAGAACCCAACAATCTTACATAGGGCTGAGGCACCGTTGAAGGAATTCTTCCTGCAAGCGCTCAGTAAGCATGGATGGGAAAAAGTCCGAACTCGCCACCAGCCTTCTTTCTGTACGTGCCCAAAGTACCTGCCATCTATCTCACCTTGCGTCCTCACCGTGTTGGTGCGCGTCCCATGACTTGGCATGCGCCATCTCTCAACGGTGACATGTGAAAGAGCTTTTTCCATTTTTGAGTTCCAGGGTTGTCCACGAAGCAGCGGCACCGAAGGCCGTGGTTTACCGCGAAAAGTCCGAGGGTCCAGAAAGAGTGAACATTGACAAACACATGTTACACAACACTTACACATGCACATAGACGCCTCTGTTCATGGTGGCTCAGGCGCTTATTCCACTGTACCACATCGGTGACAGGAAGCTTGACATTGACCGGTGATATTCCCGATCACCTTCAGGAGGTGAAAAGTTCCATGTAACTCCTCCTGCCCTTGAGGCATCCGACATCAGATTCGGCGTTCGGGGACGGAGATATATCTGGATGTGTAGAGAAGTTGAGAACTTCAAGGCCGACACACAACAATCCAACATGCACGATGTTTAACCCGTCAATTACGCCACCAAAACACTTTAGATAGAGAGAGATGAGGACAAAAAGACAAAAAGATACTTTTATTCAACAAGGCTAATTAATTAATGGACTTTTTACTGGAGGAATGAGGAGGCAAAAACATCTGGATACACTGGGAATTGAACCCAGGACCTTTCACAAGATTCGCACTTGGACCAAGATGCGAAGCGAAAATCATACCACTAGACCATGTACCCTGGTAATTGATGATGTTCAGCTGCCAATATAGGGTCTAAGTCGGGCTCTACCCTGCCATTTCTTGCTGCGAAACCACTGCGACTGTTCACCATCTCTCAACATCAATCATCACCATCATCACCATCATCACCATCATCACCATCATCACCATCATCACCATCATCACCATCATCACCATCATCACCATCATCACCATCATCACCATCATCACCATCATCACCATCATCACCATCATCACCATCATCACCTTCATCCACAGCAACGACCACCAAGATCGTCTCATTGCAAGCCTCCCAACCAAGTCTTGGAAAACATTCTGGTCTTTGAGCCTCAACAAAAATGCCCCGCACCCCCGAAGCCCAAGCATTCTTCTACGCGGTCTACGCCGCCGTCCAAGAAATCCCCGAAGGCAAAGTCACCACCTACGGACACATCGCGAAACTGATAGGCACCCGTACGTACAGCCATTGGGATATGTTCTTCTGTTGCGTTTCATCTAACATACTGCAGCCCAGCGACCCAGACAAGTAGGCACAGCCCTCAAGCACCTCCCCGCCGACACCTCCCTCCGGTACCATCACGACAATGTCCCCTGGCAGAGGGTAATCAACGGGAAAGGGATCATATCTCCGAGGTGGGCAGGTCACTAAACCCAAAGCATATAGAGTGTGGAACTGACGAGTAAAAGATCACAGCCAGATGGGGCTCGCAACCAAGCTGCAAGTTTGCAGGCTGAAGGCGTGGTCGTCGCAACAGGGGCACTTGGTGAACTAATGGTAGACTTTGCAGAGTATGGCTGGTTCCCACGACTGTTGCCCTCTGACGAGGCAGCGGGCGTGGTTCCAGAAGACAGTGATGGCGACGGAGAGTCCAGTGAAGAATAGATTATGATTATTATATGTTCTATGAAACAAATGTCGACCAAAATATGGACCTCGAATTCCATAGCACAAGTGCCAACGAAATCCGTGGTGAGTAATCGGACGTAGACGTTGATCTTCCTGAACAAAAAATGAACCCGAAAGGACCATGGGGAGATAGGCCAATTTGGGGTGAACGTCAGGGTTGGGAAAAGGTGTGAAGAGAGGGGGAGAAGTCACGGTGCAAATGGGAACAGATAGGTAGCTGTTACGATGTCAATTTATTGTCGACCATCTCAGTCGAAGGCAGTATTTGAGGGCAACATGATCTATCTTTTTGAACAGTTAGCAACTGCATGTCTCAAATAAATTGAAATAAAAGAAGAGGATGGGTCATTTCTCAGATAGCGGTTGGACAAAGTTTTTCCACATGTATACTTTCGGTACAGGTCTGTGAACTTGTTTCTCTCATCATAAAAATGGGGTGTGTTGTGCTGAAGGAGAGAAGCAGACATACCTTTTTGTAAGACGACAAGGGTGGCCGTGTCAGGATATCCCCGACTCTCGATCCACCCTCTGTCTTTTGGAGGCAGGGCCAAAGAATGAATCCATGGTCCTTTGCCTCTTGTCGAACTGTGCACTGCCAATTCCACCCTTGGTCTTTTTCAAGCCCTCAAGATGGCGTAGCACGTTCACCCCCACCACAGTCATGGTAAGCTGTGGCTGCTTTGTCTTCCTTTCACCAGAATCCTCAGCATTCGAGCCCTCTGTGTCAGCAGCGACAGCCTTGACCACAGCCTCAAGATAGCCAGTATTGCTCCACGCTGCCGACGCTTCCGACCCGCGAGGCCCGGTACCAAACCTTGCCTGCAGAACCCGGAAGAGCGAGTTGAGAATCAAGCCATGGGCAACAACGACCACGACTGTTTCAGACCCTCGGCTTGCCAACAACGGGACCAGATGGCCTTGGACAAAGCGAGCAGCTCTCAGCCTCATCTCCTCGTGCGTTTCAGCGTCGTCATGAGTCGTACCGAACTTCTTGCCCTCTGCGGACCGAAAGTCGCGCTCGCGCAAGTCGACGAGTGGAACAGGCTCCAGCTTCTCGATTGTCTCGGGCACATCGCCGTTGTTGGTGTCGCATCTTTGTCTCTGAGAGAGCTGAGCATTAGCGACCTTCACGGCCGTGAAGACGGCCCTCTGCAGATCCGACGAGAAGACATGGGTGACTCGATGATGCTTCGCAATGTGCTCCCCAAGACGTCGTGCCTGCAAGACGCCATGGGCAGTAAGCGGTGAATCGCGAACTCCTGCGCTGTGAATAGGTTAGCATGTGGTCCGGTGCTCGAGACAAGGACAGGAAGAAAAAAGGTACGACATACTAAAGACCAGCAACATTGTCGACCGTCTCCCCGTGTCGCACCAGAAAAAGTCGCATCTCCCAGCTCGCCGCCGGGGCAGTGGGGAGGGAAGCGCTGTGGGAAGATCAGTGGGAAAGCGAGGAAGAAATGCGCGAGGCCAAAGAAAGAATTTTGTAGGTCGTTGGTTTAGCGCGGAAAATTTCAGTGGGGGCCGCGATTAATCCGTGTCTGCCCTCTGTGCTTACCGTGCCAAACCCCACCATTTCAAAGCGGGCGCACTGTGAAGCCAGTTGCCGGGCCTACCCCGCATATCGACAACGCACCTTGAATAAACAGTACCCCTGAATTAGGTATGCTGGCATGTCACATCACTTTGCAAAGAACAAAAAGGTTATAGGGAGGACTAGGGACTGATCCCAGGGTATATTTTCAGCTCGTCAAGACCAACCTAAAACACCAGGTACCAGGCGTTTTCCTCCCCGCTCGCTATGTCGATGTTTTGGAACTACTCCGCTCCATAGGTTGTTCCAGTTTCTTGCCCACAGCTCGCTATTTTTTCTTTTACTTAATTTTTTAGCGTTTTCCTTTTTGCGCATTTTTTCACCGCATTTTTTTTGGGGGGTTTTCTTTTAGTTAGCTTCTTTTGTTGTTCTAATCCTTTTTTTCCATGATTTGTTCTTTTTATGTTCAAAACTTCCCAGTAAAGTCAACCCCCAACCAACATCGTGCAATGAGCTGAGGGGGTCATAGCTTTAATTATTCAAATCAAGTCAGCCGTAATACCTCCAAGTCAAGCCTGGACAGCTCCTCCGCCATACTTGTCCAGAAAGCTTTAGGGTCAGAAATCTCCGCAGCAAACTCGAACATGTCTGCCTCAGGCTGGCGCTCGGGGAATCTCGCTCGGCCTGGCCTACGCCCCTCCCATTTGAAGGTTTGGGCGTCAAACATGGTGCCCTCGGTCCAGCTAACACAAGGCTCGCGTGGTGGTGCACAGCTTCTAGCTTTCTGCTGGGCTGGTGACGAACCGGGACTTGGATATTGCAGCTCATCCAGGCTGCGTGCGCGCGCAAGCAATTCCTACTCGGGCCTCTGTTGCAAAACCGACATTGGAAAAATTATTCTGTCGGGCTCACAGCAGCATCCTGGAGTGTATTTGCAGCGCGATAGGACCTGCAGCGAATCGTAACGATGACGTACAAACTGCACAATGACCTTGTTTAAAAAAGGAAGATAAGTACCTTACATAGTCTGGACTTCAGGCATCCCGTTATCAGTCTTTGACTGCAGACACCCGCGCAACCAACACTCACAGATCATTGCCAGTGACAGGTTTGCCGCAGCCCGGATATGGGCATCTCTTAGCTTCCAGACCAAATGGGCAACTAAACTGTGATTCCATGAGCAAGCACGCGTAGCATACTAGAGGGTCGTGTTCGCAGACTACAGTTATAGTAACTGGGCAAAATGGGGATGCAGGTTTCCGTATCTTGCAACAGAGGCAAGTCCGCTGGCCAGTGACTGCAATCAACGCTCTTCGGTGCGGGCCCTCGATCTCATGCCGCCTGGTTCGTACAATTAGTTAATGCTCGAACAGGCATTCTCCAATTGATAAGATACCTGACCCAGTAGACTGAAGCGCATGGAGAACCCTCATAAGCATCGAGTTAGAACTTACGGATCAGTGCAATTTTCCATCTTGGAAGGTCGTTCCTTGGAGGAACCCGTCACCGGAAACGGAAACGTTCTTCAGGAAAGCGAATTGGTAGAGGTGTGCGGTGGCCCCAGTCAGGTAGCTAGGTAGGTAGGTGATTGGCAAGATGACAAAATGCCTACCTAGCTCTTCCACCGAGGCCCCAACCTTGGGGAGAATTGATGATAAACTTGCTTGTCGCCCCAGAAGCCCAATGCCGGTTGTAGGTATGAGGCCTATGAGATGCAAGACGTGTCGGTATAGAAAGAAAGGGAAAAACAGAAACAGAAAGTCAACTCAGCATGCCACCATCACGTGATAAGCGTCCAGGCTCAACTCTCACAGTGTAGCCATATGTGTTAGCGGCTCAACAGAATGCAACACGAGAGTGAATGATCAACGGCCCCGTTGTGAAACGTTATTGTTAAACCAGTTTGGGGTATACCACCGTCATCATCTGCTGCTCCCGTTCATCCATGCGCTTCAAGACAGCTCTCCAGACACTTGTGCAAGCTCCCCACCTCAGCCCCCATCGCGCCATGTGGTGTCGGTAAGCAGGTCGTGTAAACCTCGACCCGCGGGATGTCACTCAGCCATATTTACCTTGAGGGTGGCACATGGAGCCAGTAGGAAGCAGCCTGCTCCGTCGTATGTGGGAAATCGGTCGTCTATAGGAGTACTGAGTCACCCGTAGGAATACCTTGTCGTCCGTGGGAACGAAACCCAACTCAATATTGTTGGCGGTTCGGGACCAAACGGATAGCAGTGGGCCCAATACCCCAGGTTTTGGCATTCACGAATCTACCCCTACCCAGATTAATCAACAAACACGCTGTAGGCCTATCGCTTTCTCCAGATGGCCGTGCCACAGGTATGGTGCTGTAGTCGACTCAGTCAAGTATGGTAGACGGCGCCTGGCATTCGAAGGGTATGTTCCAGCATCCACCTCTGATGTGCAAAAAATGACACTTTCACTCGTGACGGTCCTCACAGGATGACATGAGTTTGCATTTATGGTCTCTCGATCAGGGTAGGTATAACTTAGCTGGGACGCTTGTGCAATTCTGGCTGTCTCTTCTTGTCTCCTGTTTGCTTGCTTGCCAGTGCCTGGCCAACTCTGATGGCTGGGATACGTCGCACAGTATGGGATCAAATGCATCAGACAATGTTGACCTTTGGTCAAATCTACCGTGGTTGAAGAACATAACATTCCAGGTTATCACATTCCCACAATCTGTGTCAAATACTCACGCCAAAGACGGATTTCCCCCAATCCCCTTGATCCTTCCAACAGGACGGGAACCAAGTCTCAGAGTTGGCTTGATCTTCACAACCCTCGACCCTAAGACACACACCGGTGTGCAACAAGATTTCTGGGCCTGGAACTACGCCTTCCCTATCTTCCGAGTAGAACCTGGCTTCTGATGTGGTACTGAGGCGTACGGAAGGCAACACTCGTATCGAGACATGGGTGACAAGGTTGCAAAGAAAAAGCTTATTTGCACCCACTCAGCCCTGATGGCTGAACAAGATTTCCGATGGGCGAAACCCAAGACAAGGCTTGTTGTCCCAGTGCCTAGCACTCTTCTCAATCTTCAAATTTGTTTCCAAATTTCGAGCTTTTGTCACTTCCCTCTTCATCTTCAAACTGGTAGTTTCATCACATTTATTGCCTGAAAAGCATTGCAAGTTCGAAGGATGGCCCCCACTACTATCAATCCGACGACCATTGTCGCCGTCGACATGGGCACAACTTTTACCAGCATTGCCTGGGCCAGTAGTTCCAAACCGGATGAAGTTACGATCCTCCGAGAGTGGCCTACAGCCGACCTTTCAAACAAGCCCGGTGAGAAGCACCCTGAAGGGAAAGTCGATGGTATCAGGCATTACCAGAGAGTCCCGACCAAATTGTCCAAGACGGGCAAATGGGGCTTCGATGTCTCTGATGATACCCCCGCAGACCAGGTGATGGAGTGGTTCAAGCTGTGAGTCCCCTTCGACGACCTTGAGGATAGCGAGCTAACCCAAGTCACAACGCAGCGGTCTTTATCCTTGGGCAAGGAGGCTTACGCCTCGACAGCTTGAATTCATCAATGCCGGTCCAAGTCCAGAGTCGTTGGTCACCAAGTTTCTGACATCGCTCCTGGGGTATGCCAAGACAAAGATGAACTTCAAGTCTTTGCCCACTGACTTCGAGTACGTGGCCACTGTCCCAGCCAACTGGACCAATGACTCCAAGGAGAAGACCAGGACAGCTTTCCATACGGCCTTGAGGGCGGCGGGTATGCCGAGCGGGACCATCCATCTCCTCTCGGAGCCCGAGGCTGCTGCTATCTATGCCATCAATGAGAAGGCTGAGCGCACTGCTGATACAGACACCAAGCTCGAGGTTGGCGATACGTACGTTTATTGCTCAGTGTGCAATAGGCCAAGATGAACACGTGTGCTGATAAAGACTGGCAGGTTCGTGATTATTGATGCGGGAGGCGGCACTGTGGACCTGGTCATTTACACCATCACCAACCTCAACCCCCTGAAGGTCAAGGAGGTTGGTCTCCGCGATGGCGATCTTGCCGGCTCCGCCCAGCTCAACATGAGATTCAGAGAGTACCTCCATAATAGATTCTGGTGTGTTCCAGGGTACGCACTACTTTCGCGTAACATGCGTGAGAGACATATATCCCCCGCAATGGCCAAGTTTGAGTTTGAGGCAAGTGTTACTTTTTTTTCCCCTTTCCCACTCGCCTTAGACTAATCCTCAAGTCCTACTACAGACCAAGCGCTGTTTCACCAAGTCCTCAGGGACCCACGAGTTCCCCCTCAACCTCATCCTCAACAACAAACAAGCCGGCGTTTACAATGACAAGATAAAGGTCAGCTCGGACCACCTCGAAGACATCTTCAGGCCTACCGTCGGCATCATTGTCAAAAAGGTGAATGAGCAACAGGACGCGTGCCCGACGAAGCCTATCAAAGCCTTCATCCTAGTAGGAGGCTTCGCCGGTTCTCCTTACCTCCGCGGCGAGATCAAGCAAGCGTACATATGGAGGAAGGACAGCCAGATGCGGACCGAAGTCCCCCTCATCACACCCCCGGAGCCCGACCTGGCTGTCACCCGCGGCGCCATCATGAAGGGCCTCTCGCTCGTCGGCGACGGTTCCCTGACCAAAGTCCATGTCGTCAGTCGTTAGGACGCGCCACCACATGGGCGAGAGTAGGATCCAGCCGTTTGACACCAAGAAGCATACCAGTCTGGCGACCAAGACATTTCATGACGGGTATACCGGCATTCAGAGTGTCGTCGCCATGGTTCGGTTTTTCCAGCGGGGCGACGACATGGAGGAGAGCAAGCCGTTCTCGTTTCCGTTCTATTATCGGCAGCGGGTGGAAAACGGGTGGTTTACAGAGTTGAAAGCTGCGATCATGGTGGATAGAAAAAAGGGGCGGGAGGCCATGTTGGAGAAGGATAAGACGCTGGGTACGCTGTGCACGCTCATTGCTGATGTGTCAAAGGTGCCCGAGGCGGAGAGGGTGCAGAAGGGGGGGGGACGGGAAGATGTACTATATCATGGAGGGTGACATCAAGGTTACTCGTGAGTATTGTCCTGGTCTTTTTCTTTTTTTTTTTTTTTTTTTTTTTTTTTTTGCCGTGGTAATTGCGGGTTTTGCTAACAGCAGTACCCTACAGCTCGCTCCGCCGATATGGCGTATGTCTTCTATCTTTAAGGCAAGCGCTACGACAACATTGAGGTCAAGTGCGAATACGCCTGAAGTTGAGATTGGCGTTTGATGAGGTGGCTTCTTGCAGGTGGTGAGTGGAAGAGACTGGGATGATGGGAAATAGGAAATGAAGGGGAGGCAGGGCGTTTTGGTGCTTTTTATTGCTTTTGCCTGTTGGATAGGGACTGAAGAGGGGTTCAGCGCTTCGAAACAGCGCTTCGAAACAGCGCTTTAACGAATAGGGTTCAGAAAAGTACAGTTACTTGGTAGCCATCGTCAATCGAAGCTGTGTCCTCCCTCAGCAGCGCTAGCTGTCTCAACGTTGACAAGAGTGTGTTTGAGTGCTTCCACAAAGATATCGCCCCTCGCGTGCCCCTCATCAACCGTGCCGGTGAACACAGATAGTGACCACAAGAGGTAGAGTGTGCTCTGTTGTGTATTAAATCCCAGGGCGATGCTCTTACACTATAATACGGTGGTGGATATCAAATTGGTCCCCGCCCATTTATGATACATGAATCCAAACAAAGCTTCATTTTGAGCAAAAGTCTCGGGCCCAACGTCCACCATATGTTTTCTGCCTGGGTCTTGCTTTTCCCAATGCCCCTTGTCTTTTCTCATATCCTGTGAGCGCAATGCTACCAAGAGATCTCCCCATCTAGGCTCTCCCCGTTCGCCTTCTCTTGGATCTCCCGTCATTATTCTCCGTCTCTGTCGCCGTCTGCTCGTCCTGTTCCTCTGCACCAGACACGTCATCCTTGGAACCGCCATCGCCATGTTGCATCGCAACGCTAGCCTGCCTTGTGCTCGTCCCAGTAAACACACCCTCCGCCCCCGCAGCATGACCACCACCGGGGGGCGCACTACGCTTCTCCGCCGAGCGCAACTCACTAACATGCTGCTCGACCTCGATAAACATGGCGCGGGCATCGTTGACAATCCCAAACTCGTCCACCTTGTACCCCACGACATTATCCTGGTGCGCGCCAGCTTCCAGTCCCTCAGAATCATCCTCCTGGGGTAGGAAAGCCGGGCCTGGTCCGTGCCACGGGTCGGGATTGTACATGATGCAGTTGGCAAAAATGTGAGAGAGCTCGCGGTCGAGCTGGCCAGAGTTGATGATGCTTTTTGGTGGGACAAGCTCTTCTGTCCGAGGGAGCCAGCAGCTACCGCCTGGGTCACCCCCTGGCAATGCAGCGGCTGCTTGCGCGGCGGCCTTGTTCCCGTGGGCGATGGCACTGCGGATGGTTTTCAGGTCCTGGGGCTGTTTGATCACCTTATGATAGCCCGGTGCGTCCTTCTCTCGGATGGGGGCAGCAAACATGTTGGCTGAGCGGTGGCCGACAATCGACTCCATGGCAGAGCCGCTGACCTTGTGGAAGGAGCGGGTCCAGAGAACGACATTGGGCATATTAGGCGGCATCGAATCATCACGCGATGCATCTGTCAGCTGTCGTCCCCTTGGAGATTGCACCGAGGCTGGCGTAGACTCGTCTCGTTTCCGCTTAGTTGAGCGTGCCGGATTCGGTCTGTTGGAGATACTCTCATCTGCTGCGGTGTCGCCAGTCTCGGTGGTTGGGCGTGGTGTCATGGCCTCATCCTTGATCTTGGGTGCATCCGGCTCATTTATGGGTAGAACTACCTCTTCGGTAGCCTTGACAGATGTATTCCTTAACCCGAACGCCACTGGAGAGGGAGAGGTTGCATCCCTGGTTGACTGAGGCACCCTTGATCTACCGGGCTTACCTGAGGAACTCGGGGTCTGTTTAGCTTGCGATTGCTCTGGTGCTTTCTTTGGTGACTCGTGGGGGGCGGCTGATGGCAAGGGCGCCGGTTCCAGAACGGGACTGATTGGTTCAGTCTGTGGACTAGGCTTCTCATCCCACCCAAACTGAAATTCAAGTCCACCCTTCGGCGTCGAAGGAGTGGATTCCGTCTTCCACTTTGTCATCCTAGCCGAGATGACGAAGGGCTGCTGTTGCATAACAGCCGGCGTCTGGGGGGCAGACGGCGCAGGCCCGAATCTAGCGGGTGGAACAGGCGTCGTTGTCGCAGGCGCACGTGGATGGATACGTTCCACTGGAGCAGGCCGGGGAGGGTGATATGGGGAACTGTATCCTCCATTTTGGGGGCCAGCTGGTGAGGATACAGTAGGAGGATGAGTAGCTTGGGGATATGGCGAAGGCGCTTGCAAGTGAGGCAGCGATTGTGGTCGTTGTTGAGAAGGAGCCGCCAGTCCTTGATTAGGTCGTGGCAGATGAATCCCTGATGCAGAGGCGGGCGAAGCAACGGCCGGGCTCCGTACTGAAGGAGGATGTGTGACAGCGCCATGTTGAGGGGCTTTAGGACCATGCTGCTGAGGTTGAGTTGGGTGAGGGGACGACGGAACGGGATAGTTGTGGTATGGCCCAGGATGGAAAGGGGACTGCACCGTGTTGTTCGGCCCTGGGCTCGAAACCGGCGGTGGCTGCCTGTTTGCTGCGTCTATAGCGGGCCGAACAGGTGTTGGTTGAAGAGGCACAAATTGACCCGTCGTATGAGTATGAGGGGGGTGCAAAACCTGCTGTGGCAACGGCCTGTTTGCTTGCCCTTGCAAAGGAGACGAGATCGGTGGTGGCCGTTGGGAAGCCACCATATGTGGAGGGGGAGAAAACACATTAGGGCCGTGTTGTAATGGCGAGTTCATCGGGGGCCGAGCGCCAGAAGAGGGTTGATATGGCGGCTCCCATTTCAACTGTGACTGCGACGGCGGCATATGCGGGCTCGTTGGCAGAGGGCCCGGAGACTGATGTGCTCTCGCAACGCCATCTGGCCTCTGCAGGCCGTCTGCGGCAGGAGTTGGAGCAGGCGACTGGGACAATGGTTGGAAAGAGGGCACCCCTTGTGGTGCTTGGAGAACTTGCGGCGATCCACCGAGCGACTTTGGCGGCTCTGAAGGTCGGGCAGAAGGACCCCTTGAGACGTCGGGATGGCCAAGCTGTGGTGAACGAGTGGTGGGCGGGTGATTCAAGGTGGGAGGACGAGGGGCCGGACCTGCTTTATCGAGAGAAGCATGCTGGGAATGTGGAGAGCCAAGTCCGTTTCTGACATCCTGACGGGGTGCAAGATGTGGGAGCAGAGGCTGCAGTGGCCGCAATGGTGCTTGTGGTTGCTGCGATTGCTGTGACTGCTGGACGTGTGGCAATGGGTTTGGTTGCTGCAATGGCTGGACTGGCTGTGGCGGTTGTCCTTGAACCATATGTTGAGCTGACTGTCCTTGATGCAGCTGTTGGGGGGGCTGTCCCTGTCCCGGTAGCCGTTGCCCTTGTTGGAGACCTTGCTGTGCTTGCTGTGGCAGCTGCCCTTGCTGCACATGTGTTTGCTGTGGTACATGTCCATGCTGTGGTGGCTGTGCTTGATGCAATGTCTGTGGTGATTGCAGTGGTAGCTGCAGCTGTTGCAACTGGGGTAACTGCGGTGGTTGAGGGGGTTGCGGCGGTTGCGATAGCTGAGACACTTGAGGCACATGGGGCTGTGGCGTCAGCTGCTGTGGCCGCTGTAAAGGCTGTTGCATAGACTGCTGCAAATTCTGTTGTTGGTGCTGTTGCTGGGGATGTTGTTGAAGGTGTTGCCGGGGCTGGGATTGCGCCTGGTGTGGTAGCTGAGACTGCGGTAACTGAGACTGCGGTAGCTGTGGTGATGGTTTGGGCGAGGCCTTTGGAGACGGATGGATGCCATTGACGACCGCCGGGCCTGGCTTCGGTTTGATATCACCAACTCCATTCACTTGTACCCCTTTATCCTCGATGACCTCTTCCTTTTGCTGTTTGGCCTCCTCGCTAGCTTGTGATTCGGCCAGTTGGAGCTGCTCTAGCTCTGCCTCTGTCTTTCTGTATGCTTCCTCCAGATGATCGATCTCTTGAACAGCGCTCTCGATGTAGGAGTCGAACACCTTGTCGTAGGCTTGCTGCACCTTATCGATGTGCTGGTGAACATCCTTCCAGCTCGGTAGCGGAAGAGTATCAAGCCTTCTCTTCTTGGAGGCAGGAGAGAGAGGGCCATCTGGCCCAGGCATGCTGCCGACATGATCGGCCCGGATCTCTTGACCAACAAGATACAGAAAGACCTTCTGCAGAGCCTCGGGGCTCAACCTTTGGGCATCGAAGGTCGGCTGCCTCTTGAGCCCGCTGTTGTCCCGCAGAACATTGGAGATTTGTGGAAAGGCAGCGGGGTCGATGCCAAACTTGTTGACACCTCGGAAGAGGAACACGAGCTCGAGCGATGTGAAGGACGATACTGGGAATGTCGTCGGGTTCGCCGGAGTATTCATGCCCCAGACTCCACCCGGTGGGGGGCCCAAGGAGTTGTCACGCCTCTGGGGGAGAAGATGTACAGGCGCCACGATCTGTGGTTACGGACAAGGTCAGCGATGCAATGCTCTGATCTGCTCTGTAGAAGCTTCCATCGCGCGTCACCATACGCGTGGGTGCGCCAAGACCATCTAGACTCACCGGCAGCCTGAGCTCAAGGCTCCTGGTATCGAAAATAGCGATTATGTGGGTTAAATGGCCAAATTGATTGGGGAAGCGTGCAGCCGTCGAGGTTCTTGTCTGCGGGTCTTGGCTGGTGGTGTTATCGTGGTTGTGTCGCTGAAGATGATTTTTCCGGTTGCGACAGGACAATCACGTGAGTTGGCGGTTGGTGTCGTGGATCGTCTTGATTCTTGATGCGGTCGAGCGCTGTGATGCCGTGTATTGGTGGTGCAATCAAAAGACTTGAGGCGCGCTGAGGGGAATCCAATTCAGAACTCGCCGCGCCAGACGGGAAGTCCAAGGCCGGGCTCAGGCTGTCACGTGGGTGAATAAGTGCACTGATAAAACTCGAAAGCCGGTATGTAACCCTAACCTTGAAGATACACCCATCCCAAGTTTGTGGCTGAAGAAGAGTTTTAGGCGTCAGATGTGCAGTAGAAAGTTTTTAAACAGGTTCCGTACTTCTGTACCATAGCTGCATTTTTGGCTCATCTATCCTGAAGTCAGCGCTATTCACTCGACATTGAATTATGTACTTGAGATAGCCTTGATCCTTGCTCTCCTGATAAGATAAGATCAGAACGTCATTGCAACACTTCCTAGTTCCCACCCACAGTTGGACTTTTTCCCCATCAATTTGCCCGGAGCTACTGTCCTTTTCGGGCTGTCAAACAAGGAAATGGTAGACCAACTTCAGCCATGAGCCCATGCAGTCAGGAAAGATGTTCAAGTTTAGACACACCAGGCGGTAGAGCCCATCAAACAATGTCAAATTGACTACATTGCCCACTGCCAGTGACCAAGTTCTTTACCCCCACCAACGTAAAGCGTAAAGCACCTCAAGGCTACAAAGACACACTTCAAGGCGAAGTACATTTCCGACTACGGACTGGAACACTGGGCCTCCTGCCCTCCACAAGAGTTTCTAAGCAATTTTTGAAGCGGTTGCGGTCATGATCGCATCAAGTCGAATGCTGGTCTGTGCTTTCAAGCTATCAGGGATACTTCCACCCCTGAAATCTTGGCATGAGGGTGCTGAGATGTACGTGATAGAAGGGTTCATAGTGTAGTCCACGCAAATAAACCTCGTGAGATTCTGTGTAGAAGGAGCTACAAGTTCATACTGAGTCACTGAATTCTCATATTTCTGAATCAACCTAGCTGGTCATTTGGAATGGAATGATGACTGTGGACAGGTCATGCGCCGAACCAGTTGTTAGAGACCTCGCAGTAATTGTTAGTGCCCTCGCCTTGGTATCAAACAAATCGTATCTCGTTCCCATTATTGCCTAATGCAGCGCCCAGCAGCTCAACCTCGGCCGACCCGTGACGTTCTCTCCTTGTGGCCAAAAAGGATGATCCTGTGAATACAAAGTATATATGCTGAATCAGATGTTGAAGAAATGAAAAATTCATGCGCCCATGAGCACAAATCGCTGTCTCAAAGTTATGCTAATCTCACAGTGGGGCTTCGTGGAGATGATCCAAATCTCAGCGATCCCACAAACATTTGCCGCCCACTCGTCGAGAGACACATTACAGACGCCTCTTGGCGCAGCGTTGTTTTATTAAGGAAGAGAAAAACCACTCGGAATGAGCGCATCGCGGAGACACTCGCCGGATATGAATTGCCGTGCCAGTTTCCATCAAGATCAAGGCAGCCTGTCGGTTCCTCAGTGAGGTGTTGAGTCAGGAGGGACAGCAACACCTCGTCATCTGGACGGATCTAGATAGCAACGAAGGCCAATGACGGGGAGACGACACCCATCACGTTTCCGATATCACCTCTTCTTTATTCCGACATGCTTTGGATCTCCAGACACTCATTGCATTGTCCATGCGGCACTAAACCCCTGGCTATCGGCGCGACCATCCCAAATTAGGCTCTTGGGCTGGTGACACACTTGGGTCGCAGTGCACAGCACAAGGCCACTAAACCCCCCTGCCGCTTGCCAGCCAGCTGGGACCCTTTAATTATGAACGGGACTTGCCTTGAAACTGGCAACCTCGCTCGACTCGACCTTCGACTCAACTCGATCCCGACCCAGCACCTCATCGTTCTTCGACCTCGGCCATCTTGTCTCCCCGTTCCCAACGGCTTTTCTCCAACCGTCGCACCGTTTTATCCCTCATAACTGTCGCCAAAATGTCTCCCACTGACGAAGAGCTCGACCGCGACTGGAAGCCCAATGGCCGCCGCCCGCAATCGTGCGTTTCTCCCTAATGCCCGCCGATCGAAGGGTCCAAAACTGACAGCTGTTGCCAAATTATGCAGGACTATTGCCAAAGTGTTTTCGGAAGAGCTCATGAACATTTTCCGCATCGACAACAGTGTTGCAGACCTCGACGAGCAAGTCGATAAACGGTCAGTCGCAGGCAGCTCTCCCTGAACCCCACCAGGAGCTTGGGCGTTGCGCGCGCAATGCAGCAAGCACCTCAACCCCTCACGATGCCGAAGTTCTGGACACTGACAGACGGCACCCACCTTTAGGAAGAAGGAGATTGACAGTCAGACTTCGGAGCTCGAGGCCCTCGAGCGGCGCATTCGTGAGATGGAAGAGCGGTTGAAGGGAGGCAAGTCACAGACGGGTGCTGGCGACAGCTCGAGGACAGCAGCCTCGGCGGCCGAGAAAGATCAACACAAGTATGGCGGCGGCAGCCGCCCAGGAACAGCGCGGCAAGGCCAGCAGGCCGTTCCGGGAGCTCTCCCGCCCACACCTGTGGAAAGCGAAGGTGAATATCGCCATCTCGTCCTCCGTCCTCATCACCACCATCCCCGATCGACTGGAGACGCGGCAGCACCAGGCTATGCGCACGCACAATCGCAAACGCACCTGCACGGGTACCCCTCTGCGGCACCTGCGCGAGGTTCCATGCCTCATCCTCATGTCCCTGCGCCAGTCGGAGGGGATGCCGACTCGATCAAATCCTTGACCGCGTCGTCCATGTCCTCGAGTACAACATTTGCTGACTATGTTATTGTTCCCGGCCTTTCAGACGGTGACCGTGAAAGACGACAGGATTCCTAGATTGTCTCTCCCCCTTGCGTTTCTTGTTTTCCACCTCATGCGAGCATCACGGCCATCATCATTTTTTTACGCGACGACCATATCATACACACCATACAGCCACACATATATCATCGATGATGACATTTTTCCACCACGCATAATACCCTCTTACTGGCCGCGACGCCATACCACGCCACGTACGCTGCCCAGCCACATTTCTAATAATACCCCTATTTTCACCAGTTTCTCGCCGGCATTTTGACTTGCTTCATCCTCGACCTTAGCACACGAGCAGCTGCAGCCCTGACGCTTTACTCCACGCGCCCATGTGGAGAAAGCGTATGCACGCCAAGCTCGCCTTGTTTCCTCGTTTCCCCGCCGTCCAAACCTCCATCTGCCCGCCGACTTCTCTTGACTGCACTTTTGTTTATTCTCCCTTGGTAGCTCTTCTCCTCTTGTTCTTTTTTGGGGCATTCTCTTCGCAATAACATTCTTTTGTTTTGTGTTTGGATGAACTTGGGTTTTTACACAACCTCTGGGTATCGATTTGACTGCAGAATAATGACACGAGGAACGAAACTATAGGGGGCGATGAAGACGGTGTGCAAGTGAATATGGATCAGATAAGTATACATGGTGATATATCTGGTTCGGGAGGGTGGGCAGACGATGGGAGGGACGGGGGAAAAGAGGAGAGAGTGTTGAGGTCAGGATAGGGGAAGAGAGAGGACATATTGTACATAGACGCATATCTCGAATTGCAGCAGCAAGCATGTCGGCATCATGGAAAGTTGTCTTTGCACTACTTACTGGAAAGTAAACTACCACAACGAATAACTGAAAAAATCATGCATTTTTCCGGTGTTGTGCACAACTCTCAGGATGTTCAGCTATATCCACATGGGTGACACCCGAGTCTCTCCTTTTTGGGCTGAGTGCAGGTCATGTGTGAGTCTTGTTATGTGTGTGTGTGGTCTGTGTTTCCAGTGCCAGATGGGCAATGGACTGCGAGTATCCAGTCATCTGGGTTTTAGGTGGTCGGGATTCTCCGTTCTTTTCCTTTTGTGCTTCGTGTGATGGGTTCTGCAAGTATCCAGGAGTTTGGATTGAGGAAGTTAAGGTATCCCGGGCGAGGTTTGTAGTGTACAGAGAGGCTTGCGGTGGAAACGAGCGGTGGGCACGACAGCGGATGGACACGTCTTGCTGCTGAGGTCTTTTTTGTGAGATGGGGAGAGGTAGGTAATGTAATGTACATGCGGGTAAGCGGTCGGTGGGGGGGGGATGGGGGCGTGTTGGCAACGTGTAGTGAAGGTGAGTCGTGGAAATAATGTGGATGGCCGGTTTTTGTGGAAGGGTCCTGAATGGGGATGGAGGTGAGGTTTGACACAGAGGGGGGACGACCTGAGGGTGACACGGGGAGAATTGGTTATAAATTTTTGGTTTCGAAGGACGAAGGGGGACTGAGACAGAGGGAAATAAAGGGGTTGATGGGGAATGGGATGACCTTGGATGGGCAGAGAGACCTCGGAGAAGATTGCTCGAGTGTTTACAAGGCGGCTCAAGGTCGGAGGGGGATCCAAAGGCGCGAGGGAGAGGGTGTGATTGGTAAGGGGGAGCGTTTGCGAGAAAGAGAGAATGGTTACAGGAACACAATAAGCAACATGACGACGCTGACCGACCCCACATGAGGCAGTGGAGGTTCTTTTTTGATCCCATTATGTTGCTCCAAAATAAGCATTGTTGAGCGGTGGATGGTCCCCTCACCTTCAGTGGTGCCTTCCTCCTGTGACACATGGCCAGGGATCTCAGTTATTTCCACGCTCCGCTTGCTTGCATCTTTCGACCGTTTCCACGCATCCCAGATTCTTTATTTCCTTACCTTAGGTAGGTACGCCCTGTCGGTAGCCGCCGGGGAAGAGCAACCTCACTCAACCCGTGACACCTGTCTACCAACGTCAACCTGGCACAGCTCATGACCGACAGCACCACATCGCACCACTCTTTTTTTATTTATTCACCTGCCTTTCAATAAAACAAGACTCGTTCGCTCCCTCACGACTTTTTCTTTTTCTTTTACCAGTCACTCTCTCTTTTTCTTCATTTATTTTTCACTCGATCCCCATTCCCGCTCCCTTTTGGGCATCGATACGATGGCCACCTTATTGTTTATGCTCTTGATGAGCATTTTTTCGACTTTCATTCATGCCATTCCAACCTCGACCGGCCAGAAGGTGACGAAAAGGTCGGTTACTGTCGACCTGCCCCGAAATCCTGGGTATGCTCCCAATGGTCGTCTGCAGTATTCTCGCGCTCTCAAGAAATGGGGTGTGCCTATGGATGACGAGCTGGATGATGCGACGAACAGTTTCAGAGGAGGAGAAAGTAAGTTGAAACAAACTCCCCCCTTCATGAAGAAGGTATCTTGACTAACCTGTGTCGATTAGCGGGCGATGTCAACGCGGAGAGCATTATGGGTGATCGCGAATACCTCAGCCGAGTCGGATTCGGAACACCCTTCCAGTACCTCAACGTCGACCTCGACACCGGCAGCGCCGACGTCTGGGTCTACTCCTCCGAGACCAAGACCAAGACGCGCCGCGAAGACATCTTTGAGTTGGAAAAGTCGTCCACCGCCGAGCTCCTGAACGGAAGCGAGTGGAGGATCACCTACGGCGACAGTAGTTACGCCTGGGGCCACGTCTATCACGACAGCATCGACATTGGGGGAATCCCTCTTCACAACGCGGTGGTTCAATCCGCTGTGGACGTCTCCCAATCGCTCTCCTCGGACAAGGACATTGACGGCATTTTTGGTTTGGCGTATGACCTCCACAGCCAGGTCAGACCCAAGCAGCCTACCGTTCTTTCAACCCTCAAAAGTCACCTCGACAAACCGGTCTTCACAGCTGACTTGCGGTACCAATCAGACGAAGGAGCCTACACGTTTGGTTACATCGACCACCACCGACACATTGGGGAGATCAATTACACGCCCCTCCTGCCCAATTCGACCTTTTGGGAGTTTAACTTTACGGGTCTGCATGTTGTCGGACATAACTATTGGTACATCTCCCAGTGGCGGGTGATTGCCGACACGGGCACGACGCTCATGTTGTTGTCTCCGGATATTGTGAACATGTACTACGACGCGGTGCCCAACGCGACTTCGGACAGGTCTTTTGGGGGGCTGTGGCACTATCCTTGCAATACCACGCTGCCGGATTTCGAGATTGGGTTTGCGAATGGGTGGGTGGCGAGGGTTCCTGGGAGGTATATGAACTATACCACGTATGATGATTTGCCGGGGCGGTGTATGGGGGGTTTGCAGCCTTTCATGAGTGAGGAGTTTGGGATTTTGGGGGATATCTTTTTGAAGGCAGTGTATGCTGTCTTTGATATCGGGGGTGGGAAGGTAGGGTTTGCGGATAAGGATTTGGGGTTGTAAGGGGGAGAGGTAATAATGGGAGGGGGAGTGTAGGGGATTTGGGAATGGACATGGGTGGTATTTGGGACTGAGATGGAGGATTTGTCTTTTTATATCCTTGGGAGGTAGAACGGGGGGCGGAGTTGGCGGCTCAATTTGGTCCCTGCTAATTATATGCCATGTTTTGTCTGAGATGTTTTGTTCATGCCTTTGTGAAGGGGTCCCTTGTGCACTTGAGAAGATATATTGGCAGTTCTACAAAGACGCTGAGTTGCGAAAGCTCACCTGTTAGCTACTCTACAGAATTACTATACCAATGAGCGTGATACTGGCCTCCAAGTATCTGGCTAGTTGGTCTGTTTTTGACGCAGAACTCAACTCTCTCTCCTTAATATTCATTTTCTTGGCCCTGCTGAGCTATCTGTTGTGCTGCTGTTGCTACTGGTGGCCGAGGAAGTTGTGCTATCCGTCTCGGAGCTTGAGCTGATCGAGGTGGACAACGGTGTAGTCTTCGCCTCTCGCTCCAGAAGGACAGCGTTCTCGCGCTTAAGGGTAGGTGTTCGGGGCATGTGGGGGTGAGGCTTCCATTGTGTGTGTCTGTGACTTTGAAATGAAACGTGGGGGTTTGTATTTGAGTTGTCCCCCCTCTGCAAAACGCCTTCATGTTGAGCCTAGACTGTTGTGTTCTGTTTGTTCCCGAGCCAGCAAACATTTTATGGTTTTGGGCATCAGTTTGACAGCACATAGCACCGAAGTCACCCGCAGAAGTATCATGTGGCGTTTGCAAGGACGAATGATGATTTGACCAAGCTGAACTGGCAATGACGCACTTGAGAGTTTGAACAAAGCACTGAATGTCCCTACGGACGAAACTGTTGATTTGGGCATTTCCCTCATCAATTGCCATATCATACACTATTGTACAAAACATTGACTACCTCGTGATCCTAACTGCTGCTCCAACAACACCAGAGGTAGCTAACATGAATAAAGCCAGTCAAAACACGCTGACATGCCTGCAGTCATCCCCTATTCATAAAATCGTCAAAATGCTCACACACCAACTAACGATGCTAATGGGGCTGTTCGCCATATTGACCGATCGACATACTAATATCGACACCGATCTCCTTTTTGAAAAGCTCGGACAAGGTGGTGCCGTCCCTCAGGTACACCCAGTCTCCGGCCGCGGTGTCCTGTTTCTCATGTTGACCTTCACCAAGGACGACGTAATCGTAACGCTTGGGGCCCGACATGGGAGACGAGAGCCAGATTTGCTTGTTGGGGGGCTGCTTGTTGATCACATAGGTGCCGGTGTCTTGGCCAAAGTCTACGGTCATGACACCAGCCTGGAGATTGCGTGTTAGTGCTGTGTTGGATGTAACATGTGGGAGAGATCGGAAGCAACGCACAGAGTACTCAACATCCATCTCACTTCTCCTCTCGGCTAGGTCCTCGAGGTGATGCAAGAGCCTGTCCATATACTCATCGGCCAGGACATGGTACTCTGAGTCTGTGATTTCAGCTGGGGTCCGGATGGGCTTCGGGGTCTCCTCCTTTGGAGTGACATCCTGATTGTCCGGGGTGATGCCCTGGTGGTGGGTGGCCGAGCTCTTGGAAATGAAGCGGGCGGAGAGGGCAGAGGCCCGTGGCAATGCTGGGACGAAAGTGGAAGCTGCTGAAAGGCTGGGAAGAGTGGCGCGCGAGGCACGAGTCGTCTGGATGCCACGGCTGGCCACCACACGGGCAAGCTTGGCGAGACCTGAGCGAACCATTGCAGGTGATTGTATGGTGAGTGTTTGCTGTGTGGAAGAGATGAGATACACAAACCGCCAAAGAGCGAGATGCTGATACTGCTTATACCAAAGAATAAGCACAGTCACCAATGCAAACAACGAAGATGGTGAGCTTGAAGTTAACGAAGTGAAGATGGGAGCCAGGATCAATTCGAGCTTGGTTCCATGACATTGACAGGACGGGAGCTCTGAGGCAGCTACCCCACATTTTCCTTTAACCCGCTCACGGCAGGCAGGACCAAGCCAATAGTACGATAACCGAGAGCCAGGCGCACGGTCCGCTGGGCTATCAAGGTCCCTGGCTAGCTGGCACGCTTCACGTCATCCCCCACCAGCCAACGCAGGAACATTGCAAAACGCATCAGTCGCAAGAAACCACGTACCGCACCACAATCACACAAGCCATGATCAACGCATTCCTAGTCTTCAACGGCCAAGGCCAGCCTCGCCTAACAAAGTTCTACACCCAACTGGTAATTATGTTTTCTCCCCTATTTCTTCCAGCCCAACCGGCCTTGCCAACCCCACTAACCTCTGCATCTTTTGTTGCTTTAGGAAACCTCCATCCAGCAACGGCTCATCTCCGAGATCTTCACCTTGGTTTCCAACCGCGCCCCCGGATCCTGCAACTTCCTGCCTTTACCACCCTTACTGGCCGCCTCAGGCACCTCCTCGTCCTCCTCCTCGGCCACAGAACAGAATGATGTCCCCTCCCTCGTAACCTACCGTCACTACGCTACACTCTACTTCATTGTCATTTCAACATCTACCGAGTCCCCACTGGCACTAATCGATCTTATTCAAGTCTATGTTGAGGCGCTGGACAGATTATTTGAGAACGTCTGTGAGCTGGACCTGATCTTCAACTTTGAGACGTTACATGCTACACTGGGCGAGATGATCGTGGGCGGCGTGGTAATAGAGACGAATATGGAGCGCATTGTTGCGGGTGTAAGGGCACAAGGAGCAGTGGCCAAGAGGCCGGTCAATGAGGGATCAAGGGGTGGCGGAGGGGCAGGACTGGGAGCTATGGCTGCTGCTGGATTCCAGGGAATGGGTGGGAACTTTGTCTGGCATGGCAGGTGATATTCTCCATGACACCCAAAAGACAGACGAGAACCAAGCATCAATATGTTGGTATACAAACGGCCGCCATTTATTGCAGGGTATTCCGACGCCAGAACTCCGGATGATGAGAACACTATAATACAGGTAGGAGGGTGTTGGAACCAAGAGTCTAAGGTCTCTTGGGCTTGGGCTGCTGGGCAGGTTCCAGCGTTCTTGTATCTTCGGTAAAGGAGCCGAAGAATCCCCAAAATGACTCCCGAATCTTTTGAGAGGCTGTTAGAAGGATGGAGCAGGAGGGAAAGGTGGGATAGATGGCTTACTCCGCCATAAGGATTCGGCATTTCCTTCCAATCCATAAAGAGGGCCGTATATACAAGCACAACTACAGAGAGGCCAATTAATACAATATCACTTGGCAGCACGGGCATATAAGGAGAGCTACCCACATGTGATTGTAAAGTATTGCGCCAACCGCACGCCCTTATCCCACCCTGGTCGGAGGGTTGCCATCTTAAGCCTCCTTTTGTACTTCTTCTCAAACCTGAGCTGCTGCTGCGGTGACATGGTCATCATGTCAGGTGGCCAGACTTTCTTGAGCTTCGTTTTGGGTACTTCGGTTGCGGCTTTGGCTGCGGATTCGAGTATTTGCGGTTTGGGCGCCTGTGCAAGGCGTCTGATGAGTGTGGGGAACATGGCGGGCTGCGCGATATGTCTGAGCTGTGAAAACGGGGGAGCTATCGAAGACAAGACCTGGATGGAACTGACTCTAAGACTGACGATGACCGTTATAAAATGCCAAGAGAAAGAATTGCCCTGACGGCAAAGCTGGGTTGAACTGTGGCTAGAATCCCGGTAGAAGCCACAGCTAACCCCTGCCCGCCACAGCTGTGGTGGGTTATTCCCCACTCTGATTTTTGAATTAACCCCGCGTTGCGCTCTTGCCCCTCCATTCCATGGTGCCGTACCGTCGCCAGCCGGACAGCGGAGTCATCCGCCAAAATTTCCCCTGCCTACGAGAGCGTGTGTGAGGTTCCCGTGTCCCTGACTCAAAACAAGTCCAAGGTGTGTAGTCCCCTGCCTGTTGCCGCTGTTGCGAAATCGGGCCCCCGGTTTATTTCTGCCCCCAAGAAACCGTTCCCTTTCCTACCACCGCTTACACATATCCAATTCTAGCAAGCCGGTGCGAACGAACGATTCGGAGTTTTGCGACAACAACCACAGTATGGCAGACACCACCCTGCCCAAGGCCATGGAGACCTTGGCTGTCTCCTCCAAGACCAAGGAGCTCAGGGGTACCGAGAAGAGAGATACCCTTATTGAGATTGAAAAGGTGCGCCTTCCACCTGAAGACAAATACACCTATCAGGAGGCTATGGGAGCTGGGCTAACTCACGGCCAATGCGCCTTGGTCTACAGAGATACCAGCAAAAGTGGGAAGAGGACCATGTGTTCGAGGTCGATGCGCCATCTATCGACGAGTTTCCCCTGGAGTCCATCACCGCCGATGAGCTGCGCGAGAAGTATGTTCAGCTTTCTGGAATAAAGAGGCAGATATCAGATTGGAAGGAGAGGGGGGTTTTCAGACCTGGAAAGGAGTTTGGGCATGGTTTGGGAAATGGACACTGATACAACTCGACAGGTTCCCCAAGTTCTTTGGTACAATCGCATACCGTATGTTTGTTCCCAGCTGGCATATACATGGACTGTTCACTGACTGATCGTGTAGCTTATATGAACGGCCGTCTCCACGCTGGCCATGCTTTCAGCTTCAGCAAGAGTACGAAACCTTTAATATCCAGCTCAGCGCATTGCGTACTAACCTTGCATAGTCGAGTTCCACGCCGGTTACGCCAGGATGCAGGGCAAGCGTACCCTGTTCCCCCTCGGTTACCACTGCACCGGTCTTCCCATCAAGGCCTCCGCCGACAAGCTCGTGAAGGAAGTCCAAATGTTCGGTCGTGATTTCGAGAACTACAAGGAGGAGGACGAGGTTGAGGAGGCTCCTGTCGCTGCCAAGGGGCCAAAGGACGACTTGTCCAAATTCAATGCCAAGAAGGGCAAGGCCGCGGCGAAGACCGTCAAGGCCAAGTATCAGTTCCAGATCCTCAACTCTGTCGGCATCCCGCTGGAGGAGATTCACCACTTCGCCGACCCTCAGTACTGGCTCCAGTTCTTCCCACCAGAGTGCAAGAAGGATCTCACCAACTTTGGTGCCCGTATCGACTGGAGACGTCAGTTCGTAACGACCGATGCCAACCCCTACTACGATGCCTTCGTCAGGTGGCAAATGGTCCGCTTGAAGGAGCTCGAGAAGATCAAGTTCGGCAAGCGTTACACAATCTACTCCATCAAGGACGGCCAGCCCTGCATGGACCACGACCGAAGTGAAGGTGAGGGTGTCCTCCCTCAGGAGTACACTGCTCTCAAGCTCAAGGTCGTTGAGTGGGCTCCCAAGGCCGCCGAGGCTGTCAAAGGCAAGATTCCCGAGGACGCCAAGGTGTACCTTGTGCCTGCTACCCTCAGAGCCGAGACCATGTATGGTCAAACCTGCTGCTTTGTCGGCCCCAGCATCACCTACGGTTTGTATAAGGCTTCTGATAAGGAGTACTTTGTCATCACCGAGCGTGCTGCCAGAAACATGGCGTACCAGGGCATCTTCGAGAAGGAGGGCGTTCCTGAAAAGGCCGCCGATGTCTTGGGCTCTGACCTTATCGGAACCGTCGTAAATGCTCCTCTATCTTTCCACAAGGAGGTTCGCGTTTTACCCATGGAGTCTGTCCTTGCTACCAAGGGTACCGGTGTGGTCACATCCGTGCCGTCCGACTCCCCAGATGATTATGCTATGGTTACTGAGCTTGCCAAGAAGGCCGACTTCTACGGCATCAAGAAGGAATGGGCTGAGCTGGAGATTATCCCCATCATTCAGACCCCTACCTCCGATCTTCTGGCTCCCTACCTCGTTAAGAAGCTCAAGATTGCCTCTCCCAAGGATGCCAAGCAGCTTCTGGAGGCCAAGGAGCTTGCGTACAAGGAGGGTTTCTACCAGGGTGTCATGAAGGTCGGCGAGTTTGCCGGCGAGAAGGTTGAGGCTGCCAAGCCCAAGGTCAGAGAGCAGCTGATCAAGGCTGGTGAGGCTTTTGCCTACTCCGAGCCCGAGAACAAGGTCGTGTCCAGATCCGGTGATGAGTGCACTGTTGCTCTCATGGACCAGTGGTACATTGACTATGGCGAGGACTCATGGCGCACTATTGCCTATGACTATGTCGAGAACAAGGATGGCAAGGGTCTCGAGACCTACTCTCCTGACACTCAGCATGCCTTCAAGGGAGTGCTTAACTGGCTGAAGCAGTGGGCTTGCGCGAGAACCTATGGCCTGGGCTCCAAGCTTCCTTGGGATCCTACCTTCCTTGTGGAGAGTTTGAGTGATTCTACGATCTACATGGCCTACTACACTCTTGTGCCATGGCTTCACACCGACTTGTTCGGCCGCGAGCAGGGCAAGGGCAAGATTGCCCCTGAGCAGATGATTGATGAGGTCTGGGACTATGTCTTTGCCAGGACACAGTTGACTGATGAGCTCGTTACCAAGTCCGGTATCCCCAAGGAGACCCTTCAGGGGATGCGCAGAGATTTCGAGTACTTCTACCCTCTTGACCTCCGTGTCAGCGGTAAGGACTTGATTCCCAACCATCTCACCTTCTGGCTCTACAACCACATTGCCCTCTTCCCCCGCGAGTTCTGGCCCAAGTCCGTCCGTGCCAACGGCCATCTCCAGCTCAACGGTGCCAAGATGGCCAAGTCCACTGGCAACTTCATGACTTTGGATGACGTCGTCAAGAAGTACGGTGCCGATGCCGCCCGTGTGGCTCTTGCCGATGCTGGCGATACCATTGCCGACTCCAACTTCGTCGAGGATGTTGCCGACAACACCATTCTCCGATTCTACACCAACAAGGAGTGGATCGAGGAGACTGTCAAGGACGAGAGTCTGAGAACTGGTGAGCTCAACGACTTCCAGGACGTCTTGTTCGACAACGAGATGAACGCCCTGGTTGCTGAGGCCAAGAAGCACTACGAGGAGACCTCGTACAAGCTTGCCCTCAAGGCCGGCCATTACGACTTCCTCAACGCCCGTGACACCTACCGTGAGGCCTGTACCGCTGCCGGTATTCCTCTTCACAAGGACCTCGTGTTCAAGTACATCAGGCTCCAGGCTCTTCTGCTCACCCCCATTGCCCCTCACTGGGCCGACTTCGTCTGGCAAGAGATTCTCGGCGAGAAGACTTCCATTCAGTTCGCCAGGTGGCCTGACGTGCCTGCTTCGGACGCTGGCCTCACGGCGGCCCGCGAGTACGTCCGCCAGACGTCCTCCAACATCAACTCTGCTGAGGCTTCTCAGCTCAAGAAGATGGCCAAGGGCAGACAAAGTGACTTTGACCCCAAGAAGCCCAAGAAGCTCACAATTTTCTTGACTGAGGACTTCCCCACGTGGCAGGCCAAGTACATTGAGCTGCTGAAGGAGGTCTGGGATCCGGCTACCAACAGCCAAAAGATTGACGACAAGGAGCTTAACGGCCGCATCGGCAAGATGGGCGAGATGAAGAAGGCCATGCCTTTTGTGCAGGCCCTGAAGAAGCGTCTGAGAGATGGCGAGCCTGCCAGCGCTGTGCTGGAGCGCAAGCTGGCGTTTGATGAGAAGAAGACTCTTTTGGTGAGTAACCCCTCGTTCTGCCTAGGAAGAAAGATAAGGTAACTAACAATTCATTTCTAGGCCATGGTCCCAGGTCTCAAGCGCGCTGCCGGTCTCGAGTCAGTCCAGATCGTTGCCGTGCAGGAGGGAAGCAAGCAGGGCAAGGACCTGACTGCCAATGGTGCGGAGGTGGAGGTCACTGCTCCTGTTGCCGAAGCTGCCCTGCCCGGCCAGCCAAGCTTCTTCTTTACCAACGTATAGGTGTAGGCGGGAGTAAGAAAAAATGGTAAAATGGGAAATGAAAAAGGAGTCATATTCCAGCGCTATGACGGGGTTCAGCGTCTCAAGTTTCTTTGGTCGCGACATTGCCTAGGATAGGTTATAAAAGAGACTCGCTTTGACAATTTTCTTATCCAGATTTTGGAAGAAGGGTGTGCGTCTGATGACGAGTTCTGGATTTGAATGTGGTAAGGGGTCAAAGATACCGCTTGACATCACAGCTATATCACAGGCTGTTCTCCTTGCGAGCTGCGGAAGCTTGGAGTTATTAGTGCCGGAGCTGACCCCCGCGAGGCAAGTCTTGGGAGAGGCAAGTCTTGGGAATTCCTCATGCTGCATGCGCTCTATCGACTTGGATGCGAGGGAAGGGAAACGGAGTCTTTCCGACTGTCAAATATCAGGGATTTTATCTCCAAAACTGTCAAACTTGACAAGGATATGTCCAACTCATAACGGAAGCATGATGTTTTCTCTCTCTACTCACAATCTGCAGTCTTCGGATGATATCTCCCATTCCATCGCTATGAATCATCACCTACCCTTTCTTTCCCCTCTCTTCAAATACCTTTCGTCCCCTAGTCCCCTCACTGATCTATTCTCTTCTTCCTTGACATCTTCACTCACTCTGTGTCTGTAATAAATATCCCCAATCTTTTTTTACTCAAAAATATCCTCTTGATACCCCTTGATACCCAAACCAAACCCAAACCCAACCCAACCTAACCCAACACCCTCCCCGACTCAACAAAATGCGCTTCACCTCCTCCGGACTCATCGCTCTCGGCGCCGCAGCCCTCGTGTCGGGTCAAACAACCACGACGAGCACCGAAACCGGCTCCGTCTCCACCATCACCTCGGCGACGACCGTTTTCCCGTCTTCCACGACGACCACCGCCACGCCGGCTGTTACCAGTCTGTTGCCCTTTTCCCCTTTCCTCCTTGCCCTTTTCTTCTCGGGTTTCGTTGCCCACTGTTGTTGTCACCATCTTCCCCACAAGATATGAGCTCACTGTTGAGAGACCCAAGCTGACGGTAGAAAAACAATAGCAACCGCCTCTGTCGTCCCTACCAACGCGGCGGGTAGCAACGTTGCTGGGCTGGAGGGGCCTCTGGCGGGGCTGGTCGTGTTTGCTGTTATGGCTGTGGGGTTGGTGTGAATTCGAGGCAATGGTGGAGGTGGTGGTTGTGATGGTAGTGAGATGGGGAAGGGATCGTCGTGGTGATGATAGCGGCAGTGGTAGTGATGGAAGGGGTTGTAATGTATTGTACATAAGGACATGTGAAGGAATCAGATGTTGAAGAAGAATTTGTGCCACAACCAATTCTAATTCCCAACACTTTTCCGTCATCACTGAGTTCTCGAATTTTGCTGGGCCAAGTTTGTTGCCACCGACCATATAACGAAAGCCTCGACATTGTTCTGCTCGCCTCGCGGGTTTCGATCGGTGAAGTCTCCTCCGTTCGTTCGCTCGATCGCCCCTGTCACCTATCCACCAGCCCAAATCTCTCAGCTTTGCTATCCTTCTGTTTTCCCAGCCCTCTAAGCAGAAACAGCCACTGCCTTCCCCCCCTCAACCCCCTGCCCTCCTCCCCCGGGCAAATCCTCCACCTCAAAAATAACCCTAATCATCAAGCTGCAACTCGGACAGACAGCAATGTCCGCCCCGTCCTGCAAGTCGCAAAGCGCAATCTCAAACTTGTCGCCGCAAGGACACGGGTAGTGGTACGTCTGCAGCGCCTCGTCAAACGTCATGTCCTCGATCTCGACCTCGTCGTAGATGGAGAGCTGCTCGTCTTCGTCGGCCATTTTGTCTCACTCGCTTTCGTCGCGGTGAAAAGGTTGTGGTTGTTCTTGGGTCCTTTGGTTGCGGCAAACAAATAAAAAAAGTTTTGGAGGGGCAAAAAGATGATGACTTTGTAAATACTAACCCCTGCCGCTTGGAATCGGTCTTGGCGCGGGGTAGACATTTTGTGGCATCTCATTGGATCCACCTCCCATAACAGCCAGCCCCACACAAATCACTTACATACAACCAACATTCACCATGGTAACCGCAAGAAACGAGGCAGCAACTCAAGGGAAGAATAAGACCAAACACGGATAAATCAGGATATACACTTAACTACGCTACAGAAGGTAAAGTATACACTACAGAAAGAAATCCCCCAACAGTACCTCGACAGGCACAGATAGTACAAGATATAGAGAGAAGTGAAGAGACAATGAATTAAGCATTAAGGAAAAACGTGTGTTTAGAGAGAGTGATGTTGTCCAGCTAATGCAGCGCAAAAATGGCCAGCAGGACAGAGAGTAGTGGTGGTGATGGAACGACATCTTGTTCCAACAAGAGAAAATGGGTAGAAAAGACAAAGGAAAAGGTATCACTCATCATCAAAGACAGACAACCAACTGACAGCCAACCAACCAAACAACCAACGAATCCTCCCTCTGCATCCGCCACTCCCCCCCTCACTCCTTTCCTGATCAAGATCGCAACAAGATCCAAGAGAAAATCTCTCATCGGAACTACCCCAACTGCGAAATGTGCCTAAGACTGACTGGCAAGATAATTCGCAGCCTAAAAGAAAAAAAAAAAACCTTTGGTCAGCCTCACGTCCTCACCCTCCTGCTCTGAGAAGGAAATCCATTCTTGGTCTTGCTGCTTACCCTCTCCAAATTGTAATCATACTTCTCCAGCGCCGCTAGCGCATCCGTCCGGGAGTACCCCATACTCGTGAGGTTCTTCAGGAGCGGATCATCGTGCTCCCCCTCCTCCGTCAGCGCCCTCCCAGCAGCCGGCCTTGCCGGAGCCTCCTTGGCGTTTTCGTTGCCACTGGCCAGCGTCACTGACGATGCAGTGGGGGTCTCATCTAGACCGGCAAAAATGGCATCCCAGTCGTGGGCATCACCCTTGGCTTTGCCAGGGCCCGAAGCAGACACGGGACCAGCGGTGCTGTTGGCGGCCGAAGTGGTCGATAGTGAGGCGAAGTCGAAGCTGCTCTCACCACCAAAGGCTCCGCTGGTGGCGGCCGAGTCGCTCTTGGGCTGGCTTGGCGGCGGGCTGCTGTCAAAGACGGGGTTGAAGTCGTCGAGACCGGACCGGGAGATGTTGGCAAAGTCATCATCGGCGGAACCCTCCTTGGCATCCTCGAGACCCTCGAAATCGTCATCAAGATCGTCAAACGCACCCTTGGGCGCAGGAGCAGTCGCAGTGCTCGGGCGGTTGTTCGTTGCAGCGGCAGCAGGCTGGGCTGCGAGAGCTGAGCCAAAGATGTCGTCTACATTCGAGCTGGAGAGCTTGGTCAGGTTAGTGGACGAGGCCGTAGTGGCGGCGGCAGGTTTCTCGCTGCAAATAATGTCAGTCTCTGTGTAATAATGAAGGGTGGGCTGGAGCGAAAACGAGACTAAACGACGTTGGTCGTACCTCGCAGCTTGCTGCTCAGGAGCTGGGCTCTGGGAGGATCCCGCGGCCGCAGCAGCGTCTGGTGCAGACTTGGTGGTGATAGTTGGGGAGGCAGATCGAGACTCGATGCTCTTCTCGACCGGCTTGGTGGCCGGCGAAACAGGCGCAAAGTCATCGTCGAACCCGCCGCGCTCACTCTCACTGTCCGATTCGTCGTCACGCTCGAGTTCCGAGATGGGAGGGAACTCGTTGTTGAAGGTTGAGAATGCCTTAGTCGCATCCGCGCCCGACGAGGCGGGGGCGGCAGCCTTGGCCTGCTTGAAGCTGGCAAAGGCCGACTCAAAGTCCTCCTTGGCCTTTTGTTGGTCCACGGCGAAGGGGTCCACGTTACCACTGGTGGCGGGACGCTGAATCGTCTCTTCGGGAACAGAACCAAAGACGTTGGAAGGCTTATCCGAAGCGGCCGAGGGGGCTCTCGGACGGTCGGAGCCCGAGCCAGAGGCAAAGCTCTGTCCCGTCTTGAGAGCCTCAATAGGTGAAGCAGCCCTGATGGGTTGGGACTCCTGGTGAGTCTCGGGGCGGCTCAAGGCCGGCGAAGCCTGGCGGGAGGTGCTCAGGGAGTCGGTGGGTTCGGGAAATGGCAGAAAGGTAGAGTTGATCTGCCTAGGTTCCGGGACTGTAGGTGAGTCGGTCGCGACGGTGGCTTGGCGGCTAACATTAGGGCTGCTCGAGCCAGGTGTCGCAAACGATCCGCTGCCAGTGGAGGTTCCGGTGAATTGTGCTGGAATAGCACTGGCGGGCTGAGGGGGAGGGGTGCTCGTATCACGGACGTTCAGACTGGGCCCAAAGACATCATCGAAGCTCTGGTTGCTAAAGGACCGAATGGGGGGTGAGGCAAAAGTTCCGGTGATATCGGTGCTTCCTGTCCTCCGGAAGAAAGGGTTATTAGCGCTCGTGGTGGAAAGGGCCGGGCTTCCGACTTGAGCCAAACCAGGCGAACTGCTGTTGGCCTGGCGGGCAAGCTCCTCGTTACTCTTGGTGAGCTCCTCCACCTCCGTCTTCAGCTTGTCCCGTTCACCCTCGTTGGTGGCGAGCTGCTTCTTGTTGATAGCGACAAGCCCCTTTTGCTGTCTGGCCTCGGACTTGAGCTTCTCGACCTGAGGCTTCAGCTGCGCAATCTCGGCATTCACTGCCCGGATCCGCTCCTTAAGGCTTGCGTTTTCCTGTTGATCCGCCTGCAGGGCCGCCACAACGGTTCGGTGCTGGTTCTGGATGTCTTGATAGCTAGCATCAATCATGGCAAACTCGGTCTGGAGCTTCTTGGTCTCATTCTTGGAGGCTGTAAGCTGCGTCTCGAGCGACCGGACATCCTGCGCTTCCTTCTCGTACATGGCGCGCAGCTGAGCCAGACGCTGCTCAAAGTTCTTCTTCTGGATGCTGGACTGGCTGAGCTCATTCTGGGTAGCCGCACGTTGACCCTGCACATCCTGCACTTGCTTGGTCAAAGAACCAATCTGGTTGGACAGGTTGGCAAGCTCAGTAGTCTCGCTCGACAAGTTCTTGCTAACCTCGGGCTCGGCATCACCAAGCAGGTCGTCTTCAAAGGAGGGAGCAGGAGGTCTCATCGGGAGACTAGTCACGGAACCTGCAGCGGACGCATTGGAGCCACCGGTAGGCTGTGTGGTAAGGCCGCGGCCAAAGGAAGAGGACGGAACAAAAGGCTTGAATGTCGAGGTGTTGGGAGACGGTCTGGCTGGTGACGTAGGGGCAACAGGGCTCATGCTAGTAGCGAAGGGATCACCACCAGCCGATCCGCCTGTAGCCAAAGCCACCTGAGCTGGCGCTGGCGGCTGAGGGTCATCCAGCCCAAACAAGTCTTCGAGCGCAGATGGCTTTGGCTGAGGTCGTGGGGGTGCGTCAAAAGCTGAAGCGCCGGTAGCTGTTGGGGGTCTAACAACCTGCGCCCGCATGCTCGGTGGGATGAGGTTGGCGGGGAGGGTGGTCGGCAAAGTGTGGGCGCCTGGCTTGGTGCGTTGCTGTCGGATAAGATACATGGCGACGGCGAACTCGTCCCTGGTCAAGCGGCCCGCAGAGTTGATATCGGCCAGATCCCAAATCTGGGCCAGAGCATCCTCGGAAAGATTGGACTGACTGAAAAACCCGACAGCTTCTTCACCAGTAATGAATCCCTTCTTTGACTTGTCGAGCTCCTCGTATAGTTGATCAAACCGAGCTTTGTCCTGTGGAGTAACCAGCCAGTCTCCAGTCGTTTGCGCAACAATCGGGGGGCGGCCAAGGGGACTTCCGGTGCGCATCTGCTGCAAGGGCGCTGGGCCGGTGAGCTGTCGTGGGACGGCCGAGATGGGTGGTGTAGCCGTTGTGGGGGACTGTTGTCTGGGGATGCTTGCGCCAAGCGGTGCACGGCGAGTGGCCGCCTCGTAAAGGGCCGCAGGCAGGATGTTGGGCAAGCCGCGCAATGCGCCAGTCTTCATGGAAGAAAGCAAGTGCATGGCGATAACGAATTCAGTCAAGACGAGGGCGCCGCGCTGTTCGGTGTCGGCAAGCATCCAGATACGACCCAGGACCTCGTTGGGAAGACCAGATTTCTCAAAGATTTGCTTGGCCTGGTCTCCAGGAAGCATACCGCCAGCCTGAAGAGGCTGTCTCTCGAACAAGCCAGCATACTGGGCAACCTTCTCCGGAGTCAGCGGTGGGATGCGAATGGGACCTGGGGCGCCCGTGGCCTGGGCCTGAAGCGCGGGCGGCGGTGGAATAGGGGCAGGGGTCGGTGTGAAGCCATCGAATCGTGGAATAGGACCTTGCTGAAGAGCCAGCTCAGGAGTTGGTTCCCGGCCGGCCTGCGCATGCCCAATGAGCCTCAAGACGATGCCAAACCCAGCCGGGGTGAGGAAGCCTCTGTTTTCTTTATCCGCAATCTGCCAAATCTGTAGAAATATCAACAAACAAGAGTGTTAGCGTTTTTGGTGAGGTCACAATATCGGCTGGTGGGGATGCAGCCCCTGAAATACGAACCTCGCCCAAGATTCTCGAATCTAGCCTTGTCTTCTCAAAGAATTTGACAGCAACTTCTCCGGTGACAACTCCAACATTTTCTGTATCAGCTGCTCGGAACAGCTGGCCGTAGACTCGTTTCTCTTCTGGTGTGAGATTGAGGTTCGGTGCCCCTAAAGCCATCATTTCCGGTTAGCCCGTGCCCCCGTTGCCCAAAAAGTCGCCGGTCTGTCTGCCACTGCTTTTTAAAACACGTACCGGCATCGGCGGCGGCGGCAGAAGATGATTCGGCCATGGTGAGAACCAGATGTGCCGTGTGTTGCGAAAAGAGACCAAATGTTTTTTTGCTCAGTCGTCCTTCTTCGGTGGTGGTGGTGGTGGTGGCTGATGTCTGTTTCTCGTGCCTGGTCGGGTCGCTCGCTGGCAATCGCGGTTTCGTGCGAGGGAAAAGGAAATGCGTGTATTAAAAGAGGGAAATGGACGAAAGAGACGCTCAGTAAGAATCAGAAAACAAAAGAACAAGAATCATGCGGGCATAGCAGTGGACTATGGCATATGCGCATTCGTAGTTTGCGAGGTCGAGTCTGGTTGAGTGGTCGAGTGGGGGAAAATCAGCCGTCCAGTCTGGTCTGGTCTGGCAACGTTCGTGAGGCTGGGATTGCGACTCCCCCAAGCTCCCTTGGGCAGCAGAGAGGAACCTGGAAGCCAAACAGCTGGCGGGAAAGTCCGCAGAGTGGGGATGCCTCGATCTGTCACAGCGCCTTGGCAGCAACCCAACCCTTGATTGGGTCCCAAGGGTCCAACCAAGTCGTCCTGCCAGAGCTGCAGTAAACCCCCAAGCTCAACAGCCAACGGCAACTGCAGCAACGGTGCAGATGGCAGCTTGTTGCAGACAGTTGCAGACATAACCCCGTCTCCTCGCTAGTACAGGTCTCAGAAAGCAGACATGCGCGATAATTGAGCATCACTTGGAAAGTACCATTAAGGTGTGACAACAAATACTGTACTCCGGGGGATCTCTCCTATGTACACAGTCTGTCCCACTCCCCAAACAAAACAAAACAAAACAAGACAACATTATAATATCCCTCCAGGTATTCTGCTGTTCTCCATTAAAATTCACTATTCACTTGCCGTCTAACAAAATAAAATTCACTGGGTCCGCGCTTGCCAAGGAAGTATACCCATGAAAACGCAGAGAGCCTCTTTTCGCCAACGGGATATCGCAGGCCTAAAGGGGATGACTAAAAGGACTCGGTGCAACAACAACAACCCTTCGTCCAAGGCGATTCGCCCACAATCAACATACCAAACTTTGCCACCACGGAGTATCCACACACGTAGCTTCCGTGCTTCCGCACTTAGTACTCGGCCTCGACATCCTCACCCTCCATCGAATCGGCAGCAACCTCCTCGTAATCGCGCTCAAGAGCAGCAAGATCCTCACGAGCCTCCGAGAACTCACCCTCCTCCATACCCTCACCAACATACCAGTGGACGAAGGCGCGCTTGGAGTACATGAGATCGAACTTGTGAGAGAGAGCGGACCAGGCCTCGGCAATGGCGGTGGTGTTGGAAAGCATGCAGCTAGAGACATAGTTAGCAAGTTGTAACAAAATAGAATACGTAACAGCCAGGGTATACATACACAGCACGGTTAACCTTGGCCAGATCGCCGTTGGGCACCTGGTGGGGGGGCTGGTAGCAGATACCAAGCTTGAAACCGGTAGGGCACCAATCGACGAACTGGATGGTGCGCTTGGTCTTGAGGGTGGCAACGGCAGCGTGGGCGTCGTTGGGGACGACGTCACCGCGGTACAACAAGCAGGTAGCCATGTACTTGCCATTGCGGGGGTCACACTTGACCATCTGGTTGTTGGGCTCGAAGCAAGACATGGTCATCTCCTGGACGCTGTTGGCCTCGTGGGCAGCCTTGGCGGCCGAGATGACGGGGGCATAAGCAACCAGAGGGAAGTGGATGCGGGGGTAGGGGACCAAGTTGGTCTGGAACTCGTTGAGATCGACGTTCAGGGAGCCATCGAAACGGAGCGAGGCAGTAATGGAAGAAACGACTGGAAGATATGTCAGCAGGTTTCAAAAAGAATACGTCTGGTGCTCTGGAAAAACATACCCTGAGCAATGAGACGGTTCAGGTTCTCATAGTTGGGGCGCTCGAGGCCAAGGTTGCGACGGCAGATATCGTAGATGGCCTCGTTGTCGACCATGAAGGAGCAGTCGGCGTGCTCAAGGGTAGTGTGGGTGGTGAGAATAGAGTTGTAAGGCTCAACAACAGAGGTAGCGGTCTGGGGGGCGGGATAGACGCAGAACTCGAGCTTTGACTTCTTGCCATAGTCAACCGAGAGGCGCTCCATCAACAGAGCACCGAAACCGGAGCCGGTACCACCACCGAAGGAGTGGAAAACGAGGAAACCCTGAAGACCACTGCAGTTATCGGCCACGCGGCGGACCTTGTCGAGCACCTGATCAATAAGCTCCTTGCCGACAGTGTAGTGACCGCGGGCATAGTTGTTGGAAGCGTCCTCCTTTCCGGTAATCATGTGCTCGGGGTGGAAGAGGCCACGGTAGGCACCAGTGCGGACCTCATCGACGACGTTGGGCTCGAGATCGCAGTAGATTGTCCGGGGAACATATTTGCCATTTCCTGCTTGGGCATACATCCGTCAGCTGGGCCAAAAGATATGAGGGTACACATCATCAAAGGTCCCAAGTACGCACCAGTCTCAGAGAAGAAAGTGCTGAAGCCATGGTCGGGGTCAGCAGCCTTGCGCTCCTCAGTGAGGTATCCATCGGGCTAATGATGTGAACGGGTCAGTATCACAATATTCCGACCGCTAAAAATCGGGGACGAGAGCATACCTGGATGCCGTGCTCAAGGCAGTACAGCTAAACATGTAAGGTCAGTAAAGTCCCTATTCCATCAAGCATATCGAATGTAGTGTTCATCGGTGCCGAGCAGAGCAGATCGAAAGCCACGATGTCGCCTGGTGTGTTGTCACGAGGCGAGGCAGCTCTGACGACGATGCGGGCAACCGGGGAGGAGGAGGACGAGTCGAGAGAGGGGTGATGCTGTACATACCTCCCAGCAGGAGTTGGCGATCTGGCAACCGGCCTGGCCGACTATAGACAGAGAAAGTCAGTATCAACACAAAAGTCGTCCAAAAGGGTGGTGTTGAGTCGGTGGTATGTGCCGATATCGAGGTGCCCCCAACCGATGCGGTGAGGCCAAAGACGCGCGCCACGCCGAGAAAAAAAAAGGAGCTTCAGGTCGGGGCAAAAAAAACATACCGTTCAAGCTGATAATCTCACGCATCTTGACTTGGTAGCGGAAGTACTCTTTGCTGCAAAAAAAGAGAGAGGTGCAATATGAATATAGCCTGTCAGCAAAACCAAAGACAGCAGCTGGGTCACAAGACAACAATAACAACAGGCGGGTTTGGCTGGAGAAGTGGAAATTTGAAGGTTGGTCGTTCTTCGGAAGCCTGAAGGTCGAACTTGGGTGACAGTGGTGGGGAAATTTGATTGTTGACAGAAGCGTTCCCCGAAGCAGGCAAGCGCGCTTCCTCTCCTTGCCCGTGCTTTATCAGCCAGTCACTGCCGTGCACTGAGCACACCGCAGAAAGCACCCCCCAAAACACCGCTGGTTGTGATCACTCCTTGGCCCGAGCGTCGTGTCTGTCCAATCCCAGCCCGGTCTGCTGCCCGGCTGGCTGGGTCCGGGATGCCGGCAGTCTCGCCGTCTGAGCCCCGACTTGCTTCACTCCCTACAGATACCCAACCAGTTTATGTCTGTACCTTACAGACACCCGACCTACATACATATATGTCCTATACAGCATACATCACAGCAAGCCTCACCCCAAGGGACATGGAAGAGATGGCTGGACAGTGAAAGAGCGGGCCTCCTGACGGTGACATGGTCCAGATTGATAGGCCAATCTCAATTTGGGAGGGATCCATATCTTTGCCAGCAACATCTGATGGCCAAGAGACCCACTGGAACATGGAATCACCAGTCAGTGCCAGTGCAACACTCATCCATTCGTTGCCGCACTGAACTGTCACAGCCTGTTGTCATAAAGTAATAATGCTTGCTGATTAATAAAGAAACAGAGAGTTTGTAATAGGATAAACACAATAATCCCATGCCATGAATTCCAACATGACAACGACATACAAACACCCTCATATCCAACAACTCAAGGTATCATTTCCAGCATATCCAAAGTCACCCTCCCAAAAAGGACCTCTGCAGATTCCTAGCATGCTCCGAGCTCATAGCATCTAGCTTGACCGCCACCAAACAACACTCTACCGCCGCCTTCCCATTCTTGACCCCTTGAATCCTCAGCCGCCACTGCCCAGTCCGCACAATCCATTCCTCCAGTCCGCCATTCATATCCACCCTCCTCCTCTTCCTCGAAAACGGCTGTGAGGCTGGAACAGACAGCAGTAACGCCGAGGGCGAGTTCTGTTCACCACCGCCACTCACACCACCCAGTCCCCCAGCCGATGACGGCACCGAGCTATTCCCCGCCTCTTCCAAGCTCCAGGCTCTTCCGTCCAGCGTGACGCTTGCCTCGGGATCCATCACAACCCTTACCAAATCCTCGCTAAGCGGTGTATTCCCTGGCGTAGCTGGTTGGCTGCTCGCACCCCCTTGTGCCATTAGCAACCCGAGGGGCTGTGTTGTGGGCGGTAAGTTGAGCTTGGTAGAGATGACCTCGAAAAGTTTCGCCACGCGAGTTTTGACTTCCCCAAAGAACTCGGCTCGGGTCGATCCATTCGGTCCAAACTGTAGCCTGGTGCTCTCATCGCCAATCTCGAGCACTAGCTCGTAAGATTTCTCGTCGACGAACGGGCGGGCGTAGTTGACCCATCCGGCGGCTGGATCGAGTGCGGTGGGCTCGGAAGCTACCGTGATACCGCTTTTGAGTATGTCCCTGAGCCGAAGAACAATTTCGTGTCGTCTACGTGACAGGTTGTAGGATATCTGATGCGGGATCAGACGCTGCTCGAGTCCTTTGAAGTTGAAATACCGGCAATCTCGGAGTAGCTCTGCGCGATGGCCTTCATCGCGAATATTGACCGGATATCCTCGGAGAAGGTTGAGTAGCTCGGCAAAAATATCCCCGTTACGTGTTGGGATCGCAGGGGGCACAATCGATGGTGGCCGAAGAAGCCCCTCTCTGTCCAAGCCAGGAAATAGCTCGTCTGGTGAGGAAAAGAAGACAGCAAAGCCCAGCGAGAAAAAGTTGGGTGAGTTCCCTGGGTCATTGAATAGCTCTCGTGGTATTTCAAACTGGCGCTCTCCAATAGTAGTAAAGATGCTCTCCTCGTATAACTGGGACATCAACTTGGGGACTAGCAAGACACAGCGTTAGCCCAACATGTCTTCGGCCTTGCAGCAAGTAGCAACAGCAGCGTTGTCTCACGTCTGTAAAACTGTGCATCGGCAAACAATCGCACAAAGTGTGTTGCATCTCGCGGTTTCACATGATAACCCTGAAGGTGTAGAGCAATGTCTTGAAACGTGTCTGGGTCACGATCGATGGACAAGGTCCGGATGGCGTTGGAAATGTCTTCTCCATTTTCTTCGGCCTGTTTTAGCTGACACAGAAAGTATTGGGAAAAGTACGACGGCGCTGTTCATGTCAGTCAATTTGTGCTCACTCCCTCCACCCGCTCAGATGATATACATACCATCGGATGATAGCGATGCGCCGGATAGTTTGAAGAGCTCAGACCCTATCTGTATGGGGAAGACGCGCTCGTGAGGGAGGATTTTGGGAATATGGCTGATAAGCTGGGTGGTGGAAAGTGGTTGAGAGGAGGATGGCTGCGAGATGCCCATATGGCCATTTGTTGCTGGTGCTGCGTGAGCGTTCAGCTGGTCGCCGGCCGGTCTGGCCATGGAGCCGAGTGAGATCCGGTTCCTAGCTCTCAGTGGTTTCGGGATAAACAGACGATGGTAACACGGCGGAGTTCATCGATTGGCGGCGCATTCATTCATCCATCCATTCATTCATTCATTCATTGCATTCGAAAGAAAAGAAAAAGAGACACAGTAAAGGCGCCTTCTCAGCACCATGATAAAATAACAGGCTGGTTACATCAGTTTGTCAGAGGAGGCTCAGCAGTTGGAAATATTGAAGCCTTAAATGTCAGCAGGATGATGACAGGGGTGTGCTTCGAAAGCGTTCCCATTTCTCTTTTTTCTCGCTCGGGAGGCTTCCGCTTCTGTTGCCGGATGCGTGGCTCGCGGCGCAGGGTGGCTCGTGCCCTTCGTCTCTTCCGCACTCGCGACGTTTCACAAAAAGGAGCTCGGGCCGCATCACCATGGAGCTTCCTTTTCCGCAAGACAGATGGGAGGCACAGCTGCTGTGTCGCTTGTGGAAAAGTCTGACGTGTATCGGCTGCCGCGAGATTGGAGAGCTCTGTTCTGTGATAGCAATTAGTATTACAGCCAATGAGATGGCGAGTGGCATCAAGTTTCTAATTCCACCGATGCTCATATAACTCGTTCGATGAAGGCTTCATTCAGCCTGGTGGGTTAAACGGCAATGCCATGCTGCTTCACCTCAACATGCGTGACTTTCGAGTCGTTACTTCGCCTTAGGACGTCAAGTTTGTGAATATGAAGAGGGCACGCAGAAATCGGTGTCTTTCTCAGAGACCACAACTACTCCAACCGCTCAACATAAGCAAGTCTATGGTCTAAACAATTTAACAAGACAAATAGACCCGTTACAATGTTGTCACCGAGTTAGCAGTGGAGTCACATTTACCTCTCCTCGCGAGTCTTGAACTGGGTAGGTATCTAACTAACACAAGTCCCAACCCTGAAGTACCTAATCCGTTTTCAAAACACATGCCCATCAACCGTTGTTTCCAGTTGAGCATCACTCTCATACCTCCACTCTTTGGTAGTCCTCGACCAGGTAACCTCAGATGAATCCATTGAACTGTACCCAGTTCGGGCCGAGGGGTCCACCGCCCCTTCCCGACTCACCTCCGCTCCTTCTGCCAAAAAGAAGTTGACCACGCCTGCCATGTTAGCACCAAAGCTAACCAAAAAGAAGCGAATCAGTATCAGCTGCGCGATCCGAGATTCGAACTCGGGTCCCTCGCTTGTCCAAGAGCGAGATGGGAAGCGAATATTCTAACCACTGAACTAATCGCGCTGTCCTTGCGTTGTAGTTGTTGAGGTTGGGTGTGGAGATATGCGTTGTATAAGGGCCGCAGGTAGTCTTTATCAAACGGAGTAATGGTTGCATGGTTGCACAGCATATTGCGTTTGATAGCTCTAGGTACATAGATATCACAATCTGACAGCTATCAAGATCAGGGCCAAGGTCACTTGAATCCGTTTGTTCCAAGAACCTACACGTGAAGCCATCTCATCAAACCCACCTGACCACGGAGAACCGCAGAGTGAGGCTTGGTTTGCGACTCAACATAAAACGGCATTTCGTCATGACTGGCCATCTCAGCAGATAAAAATAGCATTGGCTCTTCTATCACAATTCCATTGTCAAACTTTCAAGTTTCCATGCCACGGCATCATCCCGATGGAAAGAGGCATATGGATCAAATGCTATCAGTCCGTTTGCTCCGGAAAGACACCGGCAATTGGCTGTCTATCCGGAGACAGTACCGAACATTGATTGGTGGCGGGCCCGGTCTTGATTTATGGCTTGCATTCAACATGGGGGGAGGTGATGACCTGCTCGCCTCACTGGCTCATTGCATGTCATGATCAAAGTGTTTTTTCTGTGAGAATCCTGATGAAGATTCGGAGTCTGACCACAAGCTTCACTTTGAAATGGAAGGCTGAGCTTCATGTGGGAAGGTGCTGGACAATCAACGCACTGAGGCCCATCGTGCCATTATTGGCCACGAGAGGAGATGGGTGGCACAGGATGTTGGTGTGAGAGAATCAGCCAGATTTGACAAGCAATGATGCAGATGATGAAACTGTCGAGCAAGTTGAAAAGAAGGTGGTTGTCCGCCATAATGCCTCCTTCCCAACATTCGAACAGGCAAAATTTCAGTCCCACATGGTGTCATACTCTCCAACGTGTCTTCCCCCTTAATCAACCACCTGATTAAACCCCACAATATTAGCTGACTCTGACCAGCATGTCCACCGGGAAACTGGCAACTCTCTCCTCCTCCAACACCACCGCTTCAACAACTCAGCCTTCTTTGGACGACATTGAGAATTTGTTTACTACGTTGGCATCCCATCCGGTCATCAAGCAAGTTGCCTCCATTGGCGCCGAGAACAAAAAACTCCGGAAGGAATACAGCGATCTCGAACGTGACAACACCCATACACTCAGGCAGATTGCGAGACTCCATGAAAGTCTAGACGCAGCTAGGAAGCAAGGTGATGATGCTTCCAAAAAGCTCCAGGATGCCTTGAAGCAGAAGCAAACTCTTGAGTGCCAATACCTCGAGGCCAAGAAGAAGCTCGCCGACAATGAGACGCAGCTGGGCGACGAAAGGGGGAAGATGCAGCGGCAGATTGACTCCGTGAAGCAGGAGCTGAGTGAGGAGACAGCCAAGCTTGAGAGATTATCAACGTTTTCAGCCAGGCTGGTTCCCATTACGGAAAATATCAAGCACATGTATGTCCTCCTCACTCTTGTTCAAGTTGACTATGATATGATTGCTAACTTTGAAGGGTGAAGTTGCAGTATCATGGACTCCATCCGCACCTCTGCCGTCAAACTGGCCGAGACATACTTTTGTGATGACCTGCCCCTGAATGGTGTCAACTGGACCACGATCAAGAGCCACCCTGCTCTGAGCCGCACTGATCGGATCCTCCCTCTCCCCGTCTCCAACTCCGCAACCGCCAAACACATGCGAATAGCCACTTTCCTCGCCATTCTTGGATATGAGTTGCGCAATGCCATCTTCCAGCCCATCTATCTCCTACACAAATCCTCCGAGCTAAATAAATTCCTCGACCATCTGGCCGAAGAAAACGAAGAGGTCGAGGCTCACCTGCGCTCAGTACTCTTCCGGACACTTGCCGAGTACAGGAACATCACTGATTCCATCAGCACCGAATGCACCGATTCCGTGGTAAGATCCGTCGCAAGTTGCTTCGAAAGCCTTGTGCTGGAGGCCAAACGCCACCCATTTGTTTCCGAGTTGAAGACATACTGTGCCAAGGCTTGCAAGGAGTGGGAGTACATCCAGAGGCTTGAACGACGAGTGGAATTTGAGACGGACCCAGAGGACGACGATTTGAACAACAAGAAGCTTTGGCTGCCGCTCAGCGCCAAGTCTTCATGCTCGCTCGAGACATCTCCTTCAAAAGCACACGCCAATTGCAGCACCAAGACTGCTTTGAAGGGGATCCATAAGGGAGCAGCATCGAGCGGGACGTCTTCTCCTCCTCTTCGTTCACCGGTCGAAGCCACATATTTTCTGGATGTTTTTGTGGTCTGGCCAGCTGTAACGACCGAGCAGGTGAGCGACACGGCGATATTATCTTTGGGGTACTTTGTTAGTGCCAGAGAGATCACCGCCGCGATGATGGAGCAGAGGGAGCTGTCTGCTACCAAGGACCAGCATAGGGCTGCCAGAGGTGGCAGGAGGAAGTCGAGGGCCATGTCGGTTGCTGGTCATTCCTTTGGGGAGAATGGAAATGCCACGGGTTGGTCTGTGTCTTTTTTATCCGCACAAGTTGGAAATGGGCCAAAGGAAAGCTGAGGAGGAGTAGACCGAGAGTATCGCAATGATGGACTGATGTTTGGCCTAAACGATGATTGGATTGGGGTGATGATGGTGATGACAATGACAGTTTGATGATTTTTGACATGATCGGATTCTAATTACATGGCAGTTCATGACAAGTAGAAATAAGTAGTGATACATCACCAACCGTCGAGTACAGCATTCGAAGCAATTTGTGATGAGAACAATGTAAAATGTCAATTAAACAACCAGTGAAGCCTGTCAAGCCGGCACCACCACCACCCCGATATCGTCGACAGTAACCAACCAGCAACCCCTGAACGCAAAACGCTTGGCCAGACTTTCCCACCCAACCCCATGCGTTCCTTGAAAATGGTTTCAAGAGCCAAACAGAAAAAAAGGAAAAACACAAAATGGTTAGGGGTATTATAGAAGTTTGTGCCAGCCGTCCGTCCGTCCAGTAAAAAAGAGACACCAGAGCGCCAAGTAAGAAAAGTTTCCCTAGTTTTTGTCCAGTTTCAGAGTTGTAATGATGATTTTGCAGTTTCCATCCATTGGCATCCAGACCCGGAGAAGAAAAAAACGGAGACAACCTCGCAACTCCTGAAGAAATGCAAAAATGTCCTGTGTTACCCCCCCCCCCCTCTTTCCTTTTTCCATGTGATGATGATGCTGCTGAAAACCTGAACCGAAAAAAACCGCAAACTGGGTGTTGTGTGTATGTGTGTGTGTGTGTGTGTGTGCTGAGAGGGGTGTATACAAATCCGAAGCCGACAAAAAGCCAAACAGTAAGGGATATCATGTCATATCCTGACTCCTCCTCCTCCTCTCCCTTGCCACTTTCCAATCATTTATCGTCGTACTTCAAATCCTCACCCTTCTCCCCCCCACAACCGCCCCCCTACTGGGCTCCCTATTCCCGTTCATCACAGTTGGCGCGCTCTGCACGCTAACATCCCTCCTCTCCTGCTCCCTCCCCCTTGGCCCGCTGCCACTCTTCATCGTCTCAGTCGACACCTTCCTCGACAGGGTTCCCTGAGATCCAGCAGCACCACCAGGACGCCCGGCACTCCTAGCCCGGACTCTCCGATCTCTTATCTGCTCTAGAGCCTCCTCCCTCGTCATCGTCGGCGTCAGCGCCGGGTTCGTCACGTCAAAGCTTGGCTTGTCCCACTCGTTTTCACTCCCGGCTGAGATATTCCCTCGGTTGGGAGTTTGGTATTGCTGTTCTTTTTGCATCTTCATGATCTTGGAAGCGAGGTTCGGGTCCTTGGTCTCGTCTTTGAGTGGCACCTTTGTCGTGGTTGTCACAACAGTAAGCGCGGCTTTGGCGGCGGCTTCCCGGAACCGATGAAACGAATTCGAGGTGTGAGGACGCGGAGCAGGGGCTGGTAGCTCGTTGCTGAGGGTCTTGACAGATGGCAAAGGGTCGGTCGAAGGCGCGGCAGAACGGGGGGACGGTTCCTGATGGACGGGAACAACAGGCTCTGGCACAGGATGCGGAACCGATCTATGAACCTCGACATCCGATTCCGGTTCCTCTTGCTGAAGAACCTGCTTTACTGTTGCGGCTGGGGCGGGTGCTGGAACGGTGGGAATGCTTAACGTCAACGCTGGGCTCTCCTCTCTATGGGGGGCGTCGAGCAACGACAGTAGCGATGTCCTGTCCTTATCAAGCATCGCGAAATCTGGCGGGTCAACGCTCGGCGTGCGAGAATAACGTACAGGTTGCTCAACCGGTGTAAAGAACCTGTCATTCCGAGAGCCCAGCTCCTCCCTGAGCATGTCGGTCTTGGAACGCTTTGGTGAGGCGAGATCAGGAGACGGCTCGGCGTTGCCTCCAATGATGACAGCGTCGGCAGCATCTGCGATTCTCAAGAGACTGGGTCGTTTGCGTCGGGGGCTGGATCGACGACTAGTGCTTGTGCTCCCTCGGCTTGAACTGCTTCGACGAAAGGCTTTGGCCGCGGCGCAGACTCTCAACCGGCACTCGGTCTCGAGGAACTGCACTTGCTGCACTGCCCTGTCGGCGCGCTGCTTCTCCCACTCCCATTTCCGGGTGATCTCCTCAAAGTCGGGTACATCGGACGATGATGAGCTGATGGAGGATGTCCGTGGTCGCTTGCGTGGCGTAATTCTCTCGTCGTCGGATGCGGGGCGTTTGCCCTCCTCGGCCACTAGCCGGAGCTGCTTCTCTTGTTCGACCATCGTTTTGAGCGAGTCACGTTCCTGCTCAAGTGTCTTGATCTTTTCGAGAGCCTGCTCAAGTTGGTTCTGAAGAGCTACAAGCTGGTATTTGGCGGTAAAAGCGTCCTGTGCCCGTTCAGAGCATAGCTGCTTTTCGCGATGAAGCTCCTCTTCGGTCGACCTGTGGGCGTTCCGAGAATTCTTGAGCTCTTCCTGAAGCTTGACAAAGGCACTCTGGGTCTTGAAGGTCTCCTTTCGGGCGCGACGGATCTCCTTCTCCCAGAGTTCTTTGGTGTGTTCGTGTGTCTCCTTTGCGCGTCCATAGCTCTCCTGTTTTGTTTATTCCCGCATTAGTCTTTGTCTGCTTGGCGCCCGGATTAGCTATCGGAAAAGGACCGTAAACATACCATTACTGTCTCCAGTCTCTCGCCCACTTTTCGTTCCCGTTCTCTCCCTTCCTCTACCGACCTCCTGAGCATTCTACACTCGTCACGGTAGCGGCGCATTTCGCTCTCGGCCTCCTCCCGGCCAAGCATGGCGCGCTTGAGGGCGGCATCGGCGGTCTTGCGCTCGAGTTGTTTTGATTGCACGGCGAGCGAGTTGAACTGGTTGATCTTTTCGTGAACCGAGCTGTCGCGCGCATTGTCCGTGGAAGCTCCGAGGGTCAGGCCGCGACCTCTAGTCTGGGTGGGCGAGAAGAGAGCGGGATCGCGCTCGCGTTGTTGGTTATGCGACATGGGCTGGAGGGGTGTTGTGGTGGTGGTGCCGCCACCGGCAGGACTCGACGGCATAGACATGGTCGAGTGTTGAAGGTATATGTTATTGTGGTGTCATGCAAAGCGATTCTGTAAAGGACTGATGTTGGGTTTGCGCAGTTGGTAGGTGGTTTGCCGAATGACGACAGGGTGTTGTCTTGTCTTTTTGTCTTGCGGAGGGGGTGGTGGCTTCTCCCCGTGCGTCGAAGTCTATTTACACCCTCACTCTCGTTTGTTATCAGGGTTCGGATCAAGATAAAAGCTCGTGTCGTGCCCAAAATACCATGGGTAGGATACGGTTGTGGTTGTGTGTAAAAGTGTGCTAGACCTGCACCATGAAAAATGTGCGACAAAAAGGGTGAATGCAATGGCAGGCGGTGGTCAGTCATAAAAGTCGTGATCGCAATCTTGGGATTGATAATCTGGAAATTGTCCCACTGAGGGAGAGACAGGCCAGAGCGTTATTAATTTTACAGGGTTGCTGTATTTACCACTGACCTGCCCAGTGCTTTCTTCAGGCCATTTTGACCAACCACAGCCCGGCATATTGTACTGTGGGGAGTTGCTATGGGCGACGCGTGAGCTAGCTTCGCGGTCCAAAGCGGGGCTCTCAGTCATCTGCAGCTTCGCTCCAATCCGAGATTGCGGAACGGCTCACCGAAGCAGAAGCACAGGGGGGGTTAATGGTCACTCATTGATTGCAGCAATCGCGGACCGTCAGTTCCCATCCCTCCGTCGCATCCCACTTCTCAGCCTCGCATGGCCGGTTAAAAACAACGTTGGAGATCTGGCCATACCGGACTTCTCTTCCTACATACCACCTCTTGCTGTACGGAGTACAATATCCGTTTGTCCACCGTTAAACACCCCAATTGAATCTACTTGTCCCCAAGCTCTCCTGAATCCCTCTTGTAAACCCCCCCCGATGGCCTCCCCCGAACCCGCAGTCCGGCGGCGCAAGCCCGAGGCCAAAGACTCCTCTGCCTCAGAAACCGAACAACAGCTCCCCCTCAAACGAGTTCAGACGCTCTCCTCCTCAGAATCAGAATCCACCAGCAAGAAAACATCCCAACCCGTAAAGAAGCCAAAGTCCAAAAAGAAAAAGTCCAAAGATGATGTCGACGAGTACGACACCGCCAATATCGCTCTCGACGCCCTCCGTGTCATCTCTTTCCTCTTCCTCGCCTCCTGCGGGTTGAGCTACCTCGTCTCCAACGGCGAGACCTTCTTCTGGGGCATGTCCAACCCCCCAAAGTATCTAACCAAAGCCTACTACAAGGAGCTCTTCGTGCGTTTCCCCCGCCCCCTTTCGACCCGCCCCCTTTCAGTCACTAACACCCCCCCGCAGCAAGGACCGATCTACCTCACCCCAGCTGAGCTCTCCCTCTACGACGGCACCAACCCCGACCTCCCCATCTACCTAGCAATCAACTGGACAATCTATGACGTCTCCTCCAACCGCCGCACCTACGGCCCCGGCGGCTCCTACCATTACTTTGCCGGCTGCGACGCCGCCCGCGCCTACGTCACGGGTTGCTTTGCCGAAGACCGCTCCCCCGACATGAGGGGGGTGGAAGAGATGTACCTCCCCCTGGACGACCCAGCCGTAGACAAGCACTTCTCCCGCGCGGAGCTCAAGGAGATGAAAAAGAAGGAGAGGGAGGAGGCGTTGAAAAAGGTGCACGACGGGCTGAAGCACTGGGTTGATTTTTTCGCAAAGAGCGACAAGTACAGAAAGGTCGGCTATGTCAAGATGCCCAAGGGGTGGCCGGGGACGGAGCCGAGGAGGCCGTTGTGTGAGGCGGCGGCGAAGGGGAGGAAGGTGAGGAAAATTCCGGGGCAGAAGGATGAATAAGGTTATTAGCTATATAGGTATAGTCAAGAAGCGAGTTTTGTTTTTCCGGGCTTTTTTGGGGAAGGGAACATTATGGATGTATCATATACGTGGACTTTTCTGTCTAGTCAAATTGTCATACAAAACTTCAAGCCATATTACGTTGCATTTTTCATGATCACCATACTTGGCATATATTCTTGAACAAAAAGGTTACCATAAACAACACCACATATAAATTTTGATACAGCTAAAAAATGCAATAGAAAAACACATTGGTTTCCTTTTGCAATAAGCCCCAAGTCAAAAAAACAATAAAAAAAAGAACACCGGGGCGATATCATGCAACCACAACAAAGAATTATGTACACCAAGATATCTCCCCCTAGAATTGAACAACATAAAACGACTCCATTCACCAGGCTCTTTCTCTCTTTGGTATCATCATCCCCACTCACCCAGCCCCAAAACCCGAGGGCTAGATAGGTAGCCTCCTGTTTATCCCTTTGAAACAAGTCCCAAAAAATATTAAATTCCTCCTCCTGCCTTTTGAAATTGAAAAAAACATCACTCTAATACCCAGGTGGTAAAAAAGGACATTAAAGAAGCATGGCGACAGCACCGGCGGCAAAGAGCACAAAGGCTCCTGGCGCGGCGAGCATGCCAGCACCAGCCGTGACGCTTGGGGAGGCGCTCTCGGAGGTCTCGGTGCCGGGGGCGGTCTCGCCATCGGGGGTGGTGCCGGTGGGGGGAGTGGTGGGGGAGTCGGTGCTGCCGGTCTGGCCGCCCGAGGCGCTGCCGCCGGGGAGAATGGTCTGAGCCTGGGCGGCAAGGGCCTTGTAGTTGGCGAGGGTGCGGTTGGGGTTGGTTGCTCTGTTTTGATGTGTTAGTTTATCATATCTTCAGTTTGAAGAGGTAGAGGGGAAAAAACGTACGGCTCGTTAATGACCATGGACATGCCGTTCTCGCAGTGACGGCCCTGAGCGCAGTAGAGCCAGAGGGGGTTGGTGTTGTTGATCTGGATGGTGTAGGTGGGGATCATGCCCATCGAGGCAGAGGCGGCCACGGGCTGGAAGCCGGAGTGGAAGCCGGTAGCGTTGCTGTGCATGGCGATGGGTTGGCATGGCTTGTCGAAGGTGGACTGAGTGACGGTATGGTTGCCAGCGAGGAACTGGAACTGGACAAACTCGCCTGGTGCGGCCTTGATGTTGTCCGGGGAAAAGGTGAGGCTGCCGTTCTGCGCAACGGTGACAACCCAGGTTCTTTGAGCGGAGGCCAAGCTCGCGAGAGCGGCAAGGGCAAGTGTCTTGAACTGCATTTTGAGGTATATGTGTGTGTGGGTTTGTGTTGTTTGGTGATAAAATAAAAAGGGGAGGTTTGAAGCGAGTGTCCGGCTCGTCGAAAAAGAGAGTGTTTGTTAAGTTGTTTTCTGATAATAAAGCGACTGGCGCTGTGTGAATATTACAGGTCTAGCCTGGTAGTTGGTAAAGGGTCAAAAGAATGGTTGACGGCGAAGAAGAGAAGAGAGAGGAAAAAGATTAAGAAAACAGGACGACACCTGAACTGAAGACTATGGACAGATGAAGAGGAAAAAAGAGAAGGTCAGGCCAGGAGGTCTGGGACGTGCCGTGATTTAAAGCATGAATATGGTCCCGGCGGGAAAGTGAAGGATCGTCTGAAGGTGCACTCGCACGCATCCACCTGCAGCGCATCTCGAGACATCCGAATGGTAGGGGGGACAGGGGGTGCTTGCAAGGGCCGGGGGGTCCAAGGTGAGGTCTTTGAAACGTCTCGACGTTTTGACCGCAACCTCTCGGCGCTAGGCTAGGAAAGCTGCGATGCCACCAAGAAAAACCAGAGGAAATTGGTTTATATCAAGGATCAATGCTGAACGAGGTCCTTCTCGTGTTTGCAGCTGGCAATTGATGTTGTTGCGAACGCATCATGAGTTCGTCTGTGTGGTGGCAAGCTATCCTGAGATGGTGTTTTGGGGGACATGGATGAGAATCTCACTGGTTCCAGACTGCTGGGAACAAGCCATCTCTCTCCCGCCTCGATGCGGCGTTTCACTAACAACTACCCCTCGCTTGGCTGCACCAATACCTATGGCACTTTGTTAGCACCTTGTCAATGTAGTATATATTCATAGCAGCCGCCCGGATGTCTGTGTCTTCCGTGTGGCTTTGAAGGTCTTGGGCTTGCTTCTCTTGCGTGGCCAAGTCCTGACAGCAAAAGGATAAACGCCGTGGTCAAAGGAAGCGCTGCAAGTGCCGGCTGACGATGAAGCCTCTGATCCAGTGCCATCGCCGGCCACAGCCCCGGGGAGCAAGCCACAGCGGTTGCTGCCCTCGTGGCCCTGGGGCGGCTGTGGCCAGCATGGAGAAGAAGTCGAGGTTGACGTCGAATTGAGTGGATTCGGACACAGATGGAGCCGAAATAAGGTTTGCTGTTGTCCAGTTGGCGCCGCTGGAAGAGCGGGTGACCGTGGAGGCTCTCCAGAAAAAACAGGGGTTGGCAGGGGGGCCGCCCACCAGACCTATGCACGGGCTTCTTCTGCCACAGAGTGCGGGTTCTGTGACGCATGTCAAACAGCTCTTGGTTTCAGCCTTCTCCCCCAAGCGCCTCGGCTCACACAGCGACATCTTCTGGTCGGCGCTTGCTGCTGGGGTTTTTTTATTTTCTGTCATCCATATCTTAGCTTTTCCCCTACGGAGTGCAGGTCCCGTAACAAGCATTCACCCTGTCGAAACATCCACGGCAAATCCAAGGAGGACTATAATTCGTAGCGTCGCTTTTGTTTCTCATTGATAGCTTTCCAAGATTCAACAGCCCGATCTACCAAAACATGTATACGCACCGACTTTTGGAGAAGCTGATGGGGGTGGTGGCGGATTCGCAGCATCTTCCTAACTCATCGTCCGAACTGACGCTTCGATTCATGGTCTCTTGTCGTTTTATGTCATGTGCCAGCATCGGAGTCATGTCTAAAGACTTGTTTGTATTAGAAGGCCTTCCTAGAGGAGGACTCCCTTCATCAATCCCCTCAAAGTAGACTTAGTCCGACTCCATCTGCCTTTTCCTAGACGCCTTGTATTCTATTCCATCCCACGCCCCCAACCCCAGAAAAGCAGGAACAACAAAGCACGGGGCCAATAAACATCACCCTCCTGCATCGGTACTGGCCCGGCTTAAACAACGAACCTGTTCCGTTGCGTCTCCTGGCCGGCATCTGAAAGATGATCGGCCGGATGTTGCGTGCTGGTAAACCCCCTCTCTTCCTTACCATAACACTATCCGCTACCCATCCGCCATAAACCAACTCAACGGCGGCCATCCACTTTGCCTTTGCCTTGAAGATGCCGTATAAATAGCCTCACAACCAAAGCCCCACTGTCCATTCAGCCTTGTCGTCGGTGACCACCGTCCTGGCTCTTGCCCATATGCTGACTGTCCCCAACTCCTCCATAACCTCAAAGATCCAAAACCAACTGCGCCGCCACCTTCTCCAAATCTTCCACCTCCAAAAAAACCCCCTTCCTCTCCGCAGCCGCTCGCGCGATCGCCTCCCTCACAAAAACATCCATATACCCCGACAGAGCATTGTTAGCGTCCTTGGTGATCTTGGTTTCCTTGTGCTCAAACAGCTCGTGAACGATCTTTGAGAGTAGCTCAGGCGGGATCGACTCCCTCTCGTCGTCTTCGTCGTCTTCGTCGTCTTCGTCTTCTTCCTCCTCCTCCACTTCTGGCTGGGTTCGTCGTCTGCCAGAGTCGTTCTCCTCGTCGGAGAGTGTGGCTTTTCTCTTCTTGTTGGCACCAGTAGTGGTATTGGCTGTTGCGCGTTTACTCGAGTTGGCTGCCGTTTTTGCAGCAGCGCTGGACTTGTTAACGCTCCCGGCTGGTCGACCGCGGCCGCCCGCACCGGTAGACTGTTTTGGTGGCATGCTGATATACCTAGCAAGTCGAATAGTTGTTCTGCTAAGACTTGAGATGAAAGGTGATTTCGACGTTAGGTAGGAATATGGGGCGGTTGGGGTTTGTTTAATTAATTGAACAAGGTTGGAGTTGAAAGATTGAAATTGGGAAGCGTGACGCGACTGGCCAATTACGTAACGTGACCGTTTGTCAGGCGAAGCATCACCATTCTGGTCTTCCATCCATATCACTGGCAACCTTGGTGTTGATATATGGAAGGAAGTATATCTTTTACAAAATGACATCTCACAAAGTAGGCAAGGATGAGAAAAATCACTCTAAACCGCAAATTCAGTACTGTCAAGGATCTATGATTCGCATGCAACCAAAGGAAATAGCCAGGAGTGGCAAAGCAATCCCATCGTGACGAGGAATACACCAGGAATGGCTGAAAGAGTATAAATTACAGCGAGTAACCCTCGGCCCATCCGCGTCCCATAACGCCAGACATGCCCAATTTTAACCCGCAAGTGTTTTTCCACCGTCCCAGCACGTCCATGCGGCCACGAACGGATCCACCCTGTCTACCCATCTCTTCTTCCCCAAAACCGCCACCATCCTTCCCCTGTCATTGTTGTGTTTGTACAATGGCTAAGTGCATTTAGCCGGAACCACCCTTGAAGGCCTTGCCGAACATGAGGACCTGGAGCTGGTCATAGATGGACAAGACACCAGCACCGGCGACACCACGGAGGATGTTGGCACCGGCACCCTTGAAGAGAGACTTGACACCCTCCTTGCGGACGATCTGCTGGAAGGCATCGAAAGAGGACTTGTACTTGACAGCCTCACCGGAGGTCATCATCATGCGACGACGGACGGTATCAAGGGGATAAGAGGCGATACCGGCACCGGTGGTGACGCACCAACCAAGGGCGAAAGAGGCAAGGAAGTTGTTCTGGAGGTCACCGACAAGGAGGACGGGCTTGATGGAGTCGTACATGCCGAAGTAGAGACCACGGTAGACGACAATACCGGCAACGGAAGGACCGAAGCCACGGTAGAGACCGCGGATGCCGTCAGCGGCGAGAGTCTTTCTGTAGACGTCGATGAGACCGTTGAACTGACGGGCACCGCCACCCTTGGCAGACTTGGAGTCGTTGGCCAGACGGGTACGGGCGTAGTCAAGGGAGTAGACGAAGAGGAGGGAAGTGGCACCAGCGGCCTAGAGATATCAATGTCAGCACAGGCCTCGGGCGAACAGCAGATCCAGAGCAAAACTTACACCACCGGAGGCAAGGTTACCAGCCATCCACTTGGCGTAGCCATCCTTGTCCTTCTTGTAGCCGAACATCTTCTTGAACTTGTCACGGAAAGCGAAGTTCAAGGCCTGGGTGGGGAAGTAACGGATGACGTTGGCAGTGTTGCCACGCCAGAGGGACATGACACCCTCGTCGGCGGTGACGCGCTTGAAGCAGTCGGTGATACCAGCATAGCGGCGGTCGAGGCGGCCGGCCTTGATCATCTCATCCTGGAGGGTTGTTAGTGATCCCTCAGAAATGTGTGGTTGCGGGACCTGCCACTCTCCAGGGAGGGCTGTAGCTGCTGGCACGTGACAGCGGAGATCAGATTGATCCACCGTAGCATATGCAGCAATTCCAGCCGCCCCGCCCACAAGAGAGCAGTCAGGGAGGGCAGATGTGTGCCCGGTAACAACGTACCTGGTTCTGAACGAGAAGCTTGATGCGCTCGATGGGAGCAGCAGCGGTCTTCGAGACGGCGGCGGAGACACCACCCACTGTTGTATGTTGTCAGCATGCTGTTATGAATTGCGAGGCCCAACCAACTGCGGCGCAGCGAGGGATATCCGACACCCAGCATTCTCAAGGAAAAGAGAAAGCGAATGTGAATGTGTTCGTCCGGTCGTTGATTTCGGGTTCTACGTACTCAAGAAGTCCACCACGAAGGGCTATTGCAAAACATGTTAGTTAAACTGCACACAATTCTGATATCGTCCGTTTGGAGGGGTAACCGCTACAGCGGGTGCCCAACAGCACTCGGGAGGATGCCATCATGAAGGCCATCATCCAAGAGACCATTGTTCCGAGTCGTTGGGGTCAATTGGTGATGGCAGTCATGACGACAGGGCTCCGAGGGGTTTCGTGGGCGCCGGCGTGGACGGATCCGAGGGAATTAACGGAGATGACGGCGGCAGAGAGGTTGAACTTACGGGCATGCCCAAAACGTGAGGCTTAGCGTCAGACATTTTGAAGATTTCTGATCAAGTCGGCCTCGATTAGAAAAGAATGAGTGGAGAGATCTCTGCGGTGAGAGATTGGAAACGGGAAGAGATGGGGAGGTCGCGAGAATTAAATTCTGCGGACGAGAGGGTTTGGGGGGGGAGAGGGAAAAAAATTCGACAAGTGGGCCTTGGAAGAGACCAGCTTTTGAGCTTTGCGAGTCTTCCCGGCGCCCCTTGTCAGTGTGGGCACGGGCCATCGCCAGCCATCCACTGCCTTTCTGCTCCATTTCCAGCCTTATCACTGGCCGGCACAGTAGCGCTAACAGCAACGCAGTTGCCGGTTAAGCCCGAGGCTCCAGTCTTTTTCTTTCTCTGGTAGTGAGCGGCCGAAGGGGAGCCATTTTTCTGTGGCAGGATTTTGCCTGGAATTGCATCAACGGCCGCCCGGGGTGCGTTGTGTGTGGGCTTCCTTCCAACTTCTCACATGCAGCAGCTGTCACCGCAAGTCCAGCCCGCCGCCTTCAAAGTGTAAACTTTCATAGACCGATTCTCAACCGAAGTTTCAAGCCCCCTTCTCCCCCTTGAAAAGTGCAAAGTGCTTTATCCCCGGGCCGGGTTTCGATCATGGTAAAAAATTCACAAGGATCGCTGCCCACTCTTCTAGCCCCGTTCGGCTGTAAAGGTTCCACGAGGCTAATAAAAAGTTTCCGATCAACGCCGCCGACAGCAACCAATCGGCCGGATCCAATTGCTATGTCTGTTCGAATTGGAGTTGGGAAAGGACCCTGAAGAACTGACAAGTTGACAGGTTATAAGCAAGGTGAACCCTCGATTTTGATATCCAGATGGCATCATCCTCCCATGTCTTGACCTCCCGGCCTGTCGGCATCCCACACTTTCCCCAGGCTTCCCGGCCTTGGCAGCGTCAAGATACCAGTGGCAAAAGTCAAACGGCACTTGCCGGACAGGGCAACGATCCTCAGCTTTTCTTTTGAGATACGGAGACATGGAAAGGCATCACGATTCTGAGATGCGGAAAATCCCTGAGGTTGTGGTGGATTTTGGTTGTTATTTGTGCCTTCCAACGTCTGTTTGAGTGGACGAATAGAGAATGTTGTGGTTTTTTTGCCAACTCATCTCAGGGCCGAGACCTCCAACCTCCGGAATGATCCGGTGTCTTGGAACCAGCAGCTGCATGAATATTACCCAACTGCCTTATTGATATACTGGCGATAATTACGGCATGACGGGCTTGCTTGGAGACCTACATGTTGGACTGAGATAAGATTTCCAACAAACAGCTTGCTCGAACAACCCTCGAACAATCGAAGAAGACCAGGAAAAAGAGAGGCTCGGCGCGGCAAAGAGTCAGCAGCAATATATCATATGGACTGGAGAAGGCATCGACACACTCCACCGACACACTTTGCATATCTTTTCCTCGTCGTCGACACCCCAATGGCCAGTCTATTGCACTTAACGCGTGGTCGCGTAGTCTTCAAGTGATGTCATCAACTCGGGGGCTTCTCGGCCAGCATGAGCACAACACACGAAGAGGCGCTGGCACAGTTGGATTGGGAATCAGTCTCGATTTCTGTCTTGAGCTGCGTGGTTCCTGCGCCCTCCGCGGCATACATCACATTCCGCTTCCAATCCCAAAGAAAGTTCTCGTCACGTCATCAGTTTTTGGGCATGCTGACTTTATTGTGTGGTATCACATCTCCATGCTCCGGGCTGCCGGGCGGAGCGGCGTTTTCTGTTCGTATCTTGATGCAATTCCGATCTAAGGAATCCTGGAGCGCTTCCGATCCCTATGCTACACCGTGCTGAAAAAAAGAACCCCTTTCCCAGTGATGTAGCCGTAAATAACCCGATGAAACCGTAAACCCCAAGCGAACCGCCGTTAACAAAAGTCGTTATTTGTCCTGCCCGTCAGGTCCGTTGAAATGAAGTCTTTGGTGGGAATATTTACTCGGCGGCGGTAACGGCGCGAGCTAGAGCGTGTCAGCACAATTCCGCTACTGTCGCGAACCATCAACCAAACATACTGTAGATCTTCATCTTGCTGTGGCTGACGACCTGCTTGATCTGGCCCTTCTCCTCCAAGTCGGCAAGGCACCTCCGGGCGAGGGAGCCGTTGATCTTGAGTCTGTCGACGAGGGTGGCGACAGTCACGAGGCGGTAGGACTGGACATCCTTATAGAGCTTGTCGGAAGTGGTCTTGTCGAGGATGACGGCGTGCTGGGCCTTGTCCTTGACTGTTGTTTTTGCCAAAGGTTAGCCATCTGCGTCTGCGTCTGCGTCTGCGTCTGCGACCGTGCCTATCGCCATCGCCCCAACCCCAATTGCAGAGGCATCAGGGCATCAAATTTTCGACATGAATGAAGCTTACCCTTTCCCTTGGACCACTTCTTCTTCTGCTTCTTCGCACCAGTTGCCGCGGGAGCCATTTTGGATGTCTGTTCTGGTGGTTTGGTGAACGGGTCAGAGGTCGAGGTCCAGCGGTCGCAATGTCAAAGGCGGGGAGTTTTTTCTGACAGAGGTTCGCTGCTCTCTGGCAAAGCTTAGGTCAACCGAGCCCTAAGGTGAATGCGGCCCCGTGAGTGGCTGGTGGGCCGCCCTGACCACCTCAAGCGGGGCCACCAAAAAATTCACGACTCCCGAACTCAGAAGACTTGCTGTGCAGCCCGCCCCAACGCCAACTTCGATCAATCCATCCACCACGACAGCCAACCACCAGCAATCATGTCTGACGCCGGCGTTGAAGTTCAGGCCTACGAGGTCCTCCCCAAGGAGGTTGCCGCTGAGGTTGGCAGCATCAAGCTCTTCAGTACGTTATTTTGCCCCATGCAGCAGACCCCCATTTCGACTGCGGGACGACTTCAACAACCGACAAAACTCGAAGATGGGGAACTCAGACACTGACTGGTGTCAATTACAGACCGCTGGAGCTACGATGATGTCGAGATCCGGGATATCTCCTTGACGTAAGAGCCCTCTACCTTTGTCGCAAGATCAGAACCCGAGCAGGAAGCCCGATTGCGAAGTTGCGCGCGCCGATCGAACCACCGAAAGATATTCGAGATTCGTAACGCAGGCTTCACATGGTGGCTCTTGCTCTCTCTCTGGCTGGGGAATTGGAGGCTAACGGGACTTTGTGTGCTTCAGCGACTACATCCAGATCCGGGCTCCCGTCTACCTCCCTCACTCTGCCGGTCGCTATGCCGCCAAGCGTTTCCGCAAGGCCAACTGCCCCATCATTGAGCGTCTCACCAACTCCCTCATGATGCACGGCCGCAACAACGGCAAGAAGATGATGGCTGTCCGCATCGTCGCTCATGCCTTCGAGATCGTGAGCATCACCGAGCACCCAAGGAAGTTGGAGGATCTGAGAGAACTGACACCATCACGCACAGATCCACCTGATGACCGACCAGAACCCCATCCAGATTGCCGTTGACGCCATTGTCAACTGCGGTCCCCGCGAAGACAGCACCCGTATCGGCTCGGCTGGTACCGTCCGCAGACAGGCCGTCGATGTCTCTCCCCTCCGCCGCGTCAACCAGGCCATCTCTCTTCTCACCACTGGTGCCCGCGAGGCCTCTTTCCGCAACGTCAAGTCGATTGCTGAGTGCCTTGCTGAGGAGCTCATCAACGCCGCCAAGGGTTCCAGCAACTCTTATGCCATCAAGAAGAAGGATGAGTTGGAGCGTGTCGCCAAGAGCAACCGGTAAATGGTGTCTCTGGTGGAAGGCATGTGGTGCGGCGTGGAACGGATTTTACGACTTGTTTTGCAGGGATGCATTTGCCCATTACGGTCTGGGATGGCTGCACGGCACTCTTGTTAAACAGGCACAAATAGGGGTCTCTCATAAAAAGGGAGCAAATCGTCAATTTCCGAAAGGCGTCATCGGTGTCAAAAATACCATGCCACATGTGCACATGTCTTTTCTTGTGTGTGTGGCCTCCTCTACATCTCTTTGTATTTTTCTGTCTTTTTTTACCATAGAAATGGGGGGCTATAATCTGTGTCTCAGTGATTGGAGACCGTTTCCCCATAAATCTACGAAGTAAAAAGCAAAGAACCTTCAGTGCCCCGGTGCTCCAACGCTTGCTATCATACACATTGCAAAGATGACCTCGAGCTCAGACAGATGAACAGAGAGGTGCTTGATAAATGACCCATTTGCCAGGGGATTATCATAAGCCAGCCGAGCCAGCAGATGCTTTTCCTTGCCCTCTTGCTCCCAAAAAAACGCCATAGCCATGAAGAGTTTCTCTGTTTTGAAATAAAAGCATGCCTGGCCAGCAGAATACAGGGAAAAGGCATCAAGCCTGGACGAGAGACACTTGTACTCGTCATTCCAAAAGAGCAATAAAAACCACACCAGTCCTCCATCTCCTCAGCTCAGGCAACAGTATGACCCCCCTTGCCAACCGGAACCCTCAACCACATGCCCACATGCGGGATCCCCTCCTCCCACCACTTTCCCATCTTCTCGTCCACCTTGAACCCATACCTCTCCCAGACCTTGACCGCCTCCTCCTGCGCATGAATGCAAAACAGGCCCCGCCACTTAGGCAGCTGGCCCGTCACGTCCATGCCCAGTCTGTCAAAGCCCAACACGGAAGGGCTAGGGTTGAAGATGGTGTAATTCGTCTGCATCCAGGTAACTGCGGCGCGCACAAGCTGGCCCGCGATTCCCTTGTTACGGTACTCCTTGAGGACAGCCAGACGACCGAGCTTCACGTACGGTTCCTGACCGTTGTGGAAGGTGGTGGGGAAGTCGCGTATGTAGAGGGAGTTGCGACGGTTGCCTCCTTGGATCTCCTGGGGCTGGAGGGCCTGGACCGTCTCGCTGCTTCTAGGGCGGACGGGGTCGCCGACGTTGGTGAGGAGGCCGTTTAAGTAGATGCCGCCGTTGCGGGGGTGGGCTGAGTGGGGGAAGGGGACTAGGCGGAGGGTGCCGATGGGGAGGGAGGTGGTCCTGGTGACGCGGGGGCGGACGAGCCTGCCGGATCGGGGGTCTAGGATGGCTGGGATGATGGTGGTGAGGACAGAGGCGTAGATTACCCAGTGGCTTTTAGAGCAGGGTGTTAGTTATGAATTCAAAAAGGGCAAACGGGGGGAGACGGTACCAGCTACGGTGGTCGTCACTGTCGAATTCGTTCTCCAAGGCAACGCCCTGTTCTTCGACGTAGACCTTCTCTCTGACGCTCATGGCATCGAGGAAAGCCTTGGGGATGTTGCCTGGCTGGTCTTCGTGGGTCTTGTGCCGGTTGTAGTTCCAGAGCTGGCCTTGAGGCTTGATGAAAGAGATAAAGGGAGTGGGAGGGGCCGGCTCTCTTGGAGGGCGGTCGGTTTGAGGCTCCCGGGGAGTGAATGAGCTGAAAGAGCTCGTGTCCATGGTCACTCTTGTCATGATGTCTGAGCTGGTTGTTCAAAGTAAAGGTGGCGAGTGAGTTGTAGGAACTGGCTTTGAAAAGGGAAGAGACGAAGGGCACACAGTTGTTGAATGAGTGACAGCTGAAACTGGCCCTTCTGTTGAGGGAGTGTGGTGACTAACAACCTCACACGGCCAATAGTACAATGACTGGGGCGATGTCAAGATGAAGTCTGCCCGGCTACCCCTCTCGTGTGTCGCTTGGAGGGTTTAGACCTGAAAAGATGATAAGGGTGAGAAAATTTAAAGGAAGATGGAGAGCTTATCTGACTCACTATTACAGGGAAAGTCGAGAGGGGTGAGTTGGTGTTGGCATGGTTCTTTCCTTCTGGACTCCGTGCTCCGTACCTTCCCAAAGCCGCATTTTCGGCGTGCACGGACCACAATTTCGGAAAGCGCGGACCAATTTTCGGCACAGTGTGAATAGTGAGAGGGTGACTTCCGGCTGTGAGCACCGGATTGGCCGGAATAGTGGAGTCACGTTCCGGGAGGGTGATGGAAGCACGTTCCCTCTGATGATGGTGCCTGGCAGAATCACGCCATTGTTTGCAGATGTCCTTATTGGAAACTCAAGATTACCCAATGCCTCAACCGAGGTCGATGTCGCATTGCTCACAGTTCAGATGGCCACAAATATCTGATCACTCCCGGGAAGGGGCCGATCAAAAGACTTTGAAGATTTGTTTGTTTGCCTTCTGGCGGTATCAATGCTCTAATGTTGACCGTACATGGAGTGAAAGTACTTATTGTACCATGCAAAAGACTTGTAATCTGGCTCTCCAGCATTCGCCTTGTTGCCCTCTTCCTCCTTCTTGATGTTGTCATGCTCATTTGAGCCTGGCAGTTCCGCAAGGGTCGTGTAGTCAGGGAACGCCCCGGGAATGAATGGACTAGCTGTCTTTGAGGGCACATCGTCTGATCTCACTGCCGTTGTTGCTGGCAGTTCAACAGCAGCTGTCGTTGGCGATGTCACCTCCAGCTTCAACCTCCCAAACCCCGACATCAACCCCGACAATTTCCTCTCCTTCTCCGCCTTCTCCCTTATGTTCTCATGCATCTGCCTCGCCCACTGAGCCGACAACTTTGCCTCCCACCTCTCCTCCCCTTTCCCAAGCCCATCCATCCCGGCCTTCTCTTGCCCATCCATCTCCGCCTTTCCTTCCATCTGCCCCTGCTCTCTCTGCAGAGCAAGCACAGCCTCATCAACCCCTCTCCCCAATGGATGCCGTCTAATCAACTCGACATCCCCCCCTTCAAACACCCTCCCGGTAACCGGATTCTTAAACTCCCCCTTTCCCCTCACAATCTCCCCAACCAACTCCTCCACATCCCAAGCAAACCCATCACTCGTAGCCAAAAACCTTTCTCTCGGTATCTCTCCCACCCCCACCCCAGATTTGAACGTTGTCGAATTAACATACCCAGCCTCAGCAGAAACAGAAAACTCGTGATCAAGATGCATAGCGACATCGGCCCAGAATTGTTCGTATGTCTCCCCTTCTGGCATTGCAGATCGGAGCAAGTCCATTCGATCCCTGGTCTCTTGCTCGGCGTCGGGGGAGTCACCTTTGGCAGAGGGGCGCAGGTCGTCGATTGCTGTGCCGATTGCAGCAAAGTAGTCGTTTTTGGAGAGGCAGGCTTGGATTTCTCGGGAGAGGGCTCTGATGGGGCGGGGGGGTTTGGGGGTTTCCTCATGTTGGGAAGGGACTGGTGGGGTGAGGGCGGAGGAGAGCTTCCCGTGAAGTAGGGCTTGGAGGAATGCGGTTATGTCTAGGTTGGTTGAGGTTTCTGAGAGGCGGACGACGGGAAGGGTTTGCTGGAGGGCGAGGATTTCTCCTAGCAAAAGACTTGCTTGGGTGGTGAGGTCTGCGTGGAGGGTTGAAAATTGCTGCGAGAGAGAGGTGAATTGTTCTGGGGTTACTGTGTGCGGTCGGGGGTTCTGGGGAGGGAGGAGGCGCTGGGGAAGACCGCCGGGGGACCAGGATGAGTGGGATTGGAGAGAGGTGTGACGGGAGAGGTCGGTGTTGGCTGATGAGGGTGTTGGTTGGGGTAGTGTTTGGTTGGAGCGACGCGCGCTGCGCTGCGTGAAGAGGGAGGCCATTTTGTGTTAATATGTTGCTTCGATAAATGATGTGGACAGGTGAAGAAGACAAACATGATGAAAAATCATGAAGAGAGGGGGGGCAGCCTCATGTACACCTATGCAGCAGCTCGTTAGTGCGCGCCACATTGGATCAGGCTGTCAGTCTGCCTACCTGGGGTGTAAGTGTCTGCCAAGGGGAGCTGAACTGCTAACTCGGCTGTCCCGACTGAGCGGTTACAGAGGCGCTTCTCAATAGAGTCTATGTCACAGGTATCATGTGTGCTTGTGTCTGGTGTGTGGTTCGAAGAAAGTCTTCTATTTCAGTATAGGTGATGATTGCAACACTACCTGATACTACTCCTTGACCAACCTCCCAGCCCTCAAAGCACCAAAACTCTGCCTCAGCGCATCCCCAATAACCCTCATCCTCGGTGGCACAAACCCCTCTGGACACAACAACACATACCTCACCACCACCCCCTTCACACCCCCAAAGTCCTCACACACAACAAAAACCCTCCTGTCCATCAGCAGGCTGCTCTTCCACGTAGTCTTTGTCTTCCGGCAAGTCCTCAAATCCATCGGCGGCTCATCTTCTCCTCTCTCCTCCGCCTCCCCGTCACCGCCCACAACCAACCCCTTGCACAAAATCTCCCACATGCTCCTAGTCCCCAATCCCGACCCAATGAACTTGATATTCCCAGAGCCCCCCGCACCGCCAATAAAGTCGCCAGTTCTCAGTATAAACTGCACAACCCCCTGCATAGCCGGTAATTTCGACCCACCCGGCGCAGAAATCAGACAACCACTGCCCCCAAACTGCCCGCTCATCCAAGAGAGTAAAGTCTCTCTATCTGCTGAGAGGCCATCATCTGGCCCTGGGTTTTCTCGACTTAAAATCCGGGATAACGTCTCCCACGGCGAGGAGCTAACTCCCGCCAGGACAGGAAAAGAGTCAATGACCGCTCTGAGCCCATTTCTCAGTTCTGGAACAGAGACATTGGCTGAATAGACACATGCTAGTAAGAAGTCCAACGCCGGGGGGTCGGACAAGAGGTGGTGTGCTCTGACTTCTAATGGAGCAAACAAGAAGATCTTGTCACAGAACTGAGATCCGCAAGTTGCAGGAATTGGACTGGGGCGGGCGAGTTGTTCGAGGCATACCAGGCAGTGGGATAGGGGAGAGGTGAGGATGGATGAGATGAAGGTGTAGGTTCTGTCCAGTTGGAGTTGCTCTTGGATGGTGCCGCTGATGTGGTTGTCTTGAGACAGCGAGGAGAGGAAGGCGGAGAGTCTGCGGCTTAGGAGGTAGGCGAATAGGGATGGTTTGGCGAAGCAGATGGTGCCGTCTGGCATGTTGAGGCCGCTTACGTGCCACAAGCCGTGAGGACGGGTGTTGCTGTCGTCGGTGGTGCTGGGGTGGTAGTGGATGCAAAAAGCTGGTTGCTGGTCTAGAAGGGATATCCTCACGAGGAGCAAGCGTGGGGAGGGATCGATGCCGATGGCTTGTCTTTTCTGGGCGGAGATCTTTTTGAGAGGGAAGCAAAGCTCCCATTGCATTTCACCGACTGGTTCGATGAAGCTGGTGAGGTGTGTAGGAATCATGGCCGCAGCTGGAGTGAAGGGTTCAACAGGAGGGGCATCTTCTACGCCGAGCTCCTCCATGAGCATAGTTGTTCGGGCCGCATCCGAACTTTGAAGTAGAACTTGCATATCGAGAAGGTTATTGGCCGCGAGAACCAGGTTTGCGTAGTCGGCCATGAGGCATTCTCCGGCAACCTGCAGACCTTGGTCGTCAACATCATCCCTTAACCCCAACAAAGCCGTGAGAGCCCAAAGGGCATTGCGACTCATGTCATCGGTGTTGATGTCTGGCGAGCGTCTCCAGCAGTAACTCAGCACCTGCGTGGCCTGACGATTCCACTTCCCAGCATCCAGCTGTTTTTCCCGAGCGCAGATACTCTCAAGGGCCACCTTCCCTTGAGGAGCAGCCCGACGTAAGCCAGCCAAAGCCAAACAAATGAGACTCAGCGTGTCTGGTTTCGGCTGAAAAAGCGACATCAGCACCGAGTCCTGCGGTAACACTTTGTTTTCGTCTTGCAGAATGTCCAATAACACAGTTGTATCTGGTATCTCTTGCAGCCACAGCCATTTTAAATCTCCCTTGCCCTCCTGGTGTAGATATGCCAATATACCAACTGCTCTTCCATAATGGTGCTGGAGCACGTCCCACCATTGATACCTTTCCGGCGTAAACCCAAGATCCGACAACGACATCCTCGAGATGCCACTGCTACCACCAACTCTTTGTTGAGAGAACAGAGCCCTGAGATCATGCACCCACTGGACGAAGTTCTGCAAAGGAAGCTCCGCGGCTGACCACGCCAGCAAGTCTCGCCTCTGTTGGAGTAACCGGAAGAACAACAGCTGATGCCAGCATTCATGAGTGTAACAGCGCAGCTGTTGACGCTGGGCCAAGAGGCGCGCAAATTCGACACACGAGGAATGACTTTCTGACCGGACCAGTGGCAGCATATCCTTGATGAGGACGATATCCTCGTTCAAGATTCGCTCGATACAGGCGTCATATACTTTGGGGTCATGATGGCGTAGTGGCTCTATCTCGGTGGCAAGCTTTGCTCTTTCGGGCTCAACACCTCTTGCGTAAAATCGGATGGTCTGGCGGACGATTGCTAGCAACGCTTCGGCTGGAGGGGAGTCGCCATGGGTTTCTCCTCCAATCACCACCCTCAGGTATGCCCTGATGTCTTCGTTCATGATGTGAGATGTCCCGAGGGCCTCGAAGATCTCATCCAAGGTCTCTTTGGGTGGGAGTTGCTGTAGGCTTTGCCATAGATTCAGGGGCAGAGATCCGTGAAGCCAGTTGGCGTTCACTATAGCCACCCCAAAGTCGTGTATCCTCATGGCAAGATTCTCTGCAACGTCCGTCTCTAGTATAGAGTTGTATTCTTCCCTGGCCAACTGCATGACTCGAGCCACGTCTAAGCTGACATATCCAGAGAGCAACCGCTGAAGGTTTGGATAGACTTCCAAGATGGGAAGTGTCCTCGTCAGAGCTGTCATTCGAATGTCAAAGCCGGCTTCGTAGGTTTGTAGCCACATGAGGATCGAGTGGATGGACTCGTCATCGTCGGTCTCCAGCACTGCTTCGGTGAGGGAAAGAAGATCATTGTCCAGAGGCCTCGAGCTGTTGATACAGAGGTGTATGACGAGATTGATGGCGTGTGGGCCAGGAATACGCTGTGCGTTGTCCAGATTGGCTAGGAGGCGGTGGAGTAATAGAACGTCTCGGTTGACGACCGGTACGACGTTGAAACATCCAGGAACCGAGTCTTTCAGGCACGGATACCCTGAGCCGGTAATGTCTGGTCCTTCGAGATCAAACACATAGCACAGCTTTTGTCTCTGGGTTTCTGAAAAGGTCCCTTCTTCCCAGTTCCTTAGCCGTTCCTGGTCTGGTCTCCAGTTGGCCCAAAATATCCTGTCTGGCACTAAAGCGGACGCTACTATCTTTGCTGTGGAGGTCTCGGGCTGATTAGATACTGATCGAATCCAGGAAACTGCGGTACAAAGACTCATGTATTTCCGTTCTTGTTGCAGCATGTCCAAGTGGGTCCTGAAAGCTGTGGAAAAGTCTGTCGCGTTCAAAAAGTCGATGATGTAGGAAGGTGGAAGGATGTATGCATCAGGGCCTTCCTCCAGGGTCTGGAAAAGCTGTTTGATGGCTGGGAGAAAGTCGGTACCCGCCAGCAGGCTCAAGAGGATTTCCGCAACTTGGCTGTCTGTTCTGTTGATGAGCAACGGGTTTGCGCGTGCACCAAGCGTCAAGCAGCTCAAGAATTTCGGGCTGGTTGCTTCTAGCTGGCATTTCTCTCTCATTGCTACCAGCAGTGTCGTGCCAACGGAGTGGGAAAGGGCGTGGAGACAGGCGACCAAACCAACTCTTTCCGAACCGTTTTCCCGCGCAGCATGTTCCAAGACCAACTCTCGAAGTAATGAATCGCATTGTGATGAACCTTGAACAAGCCCTTGCCGGTTAATAAAGGCATCTGTGGCATCCCTGAGAGCATCAAAGGGAAAATAATCGGAAGAGCCCAGCTGGAGCCTGGCACCAGTGTCGATGATTTGTCGATGCCATATTTCACGTGGTGAGCGTAGAAAATGAGCCATCGAGAGATGATTTTGCCTGTAAACCAGTCGTCGAGTCCTAGCTCATCTTGTAATAGGCTGCCAGCCCCATGAGGTGGTAATTTGAGGAGAGTGGATGACTCAATGGTATGAAAAGCGTTATCTTGTCGAGTAGAGGGCGTTGATGTCTGATTCCACAAGGATTGCCATCACCTGGTGGAGTTTTCTTGCGCCATGAGTCCATCTACTTGGTGTGGTCAGTGTGTCTCATGTCAATGGACAGCCACAAGGCTCCTCGAAAGATGGCATCGGGATGCTCACAAGCCGCAGCCCGGGTACCTGGTTGAGCCATGTTCTCTGGCAGACCCCATCCCCAGGGGAGTCTGCCTTGGGTCAAGGTGCCATCGGCCTCCTCAACAATGTGGTGTTTGATCGGTTACTCTGGCTGAGCGAACCATTCAGCTTGGCCCGCGCTATTGCAGGCGCGTCTGTAAGAGGAAATGCGGCTTCATCCTTCTTGGCGGGATGACAAGACGGACGGCCAATGGGAGGCTCGTTCAGGTCCGACAACTTGCTTAGGTCTCGACTGCACTTGAGCTGCTGTGCCGTGATAAGAGAGGGAAGACTTGGATTCAAAGTCCCCATGCTGGGGGCCTGTAGCACGCGCACTGTGCGGCCATGAGGTGCAAGCTTGTTCTGGACTGGTGTTATCGATGGCCAGAGCCTCGTCTCGAGAACCGCCCAGAGCGACGTGAAATATGCGGCTAGACGCCACAAAGTGAGGGGTCGGCTACTTGGAGCTGATCAGAAGAATGAGAGCAATCTGGGAAACAGCGGACAATCTGGTGCCTCATTGCTGCGGCTGGAGGAGATATATTGGACGAGGTCGAGACTTGGGAAGTTGAAGTGATTCCACGCTCCCGTCGCACAGAGTGGACCACGGTGGGGCTGATTCCCTGTGGTCTAACCCTGTGTGCTAACAGGTTCCCGGCAGAATCAACAGCAAATTTGTTAGCTTGTTAAGCAACGCCTAATATCATTGCTCTCATAAAGACTGCGGTTTCACAGGTATCCTGTTCCTGTCTTTTTTCTTCATGGATTGACGATGCGTTTGGACTTGGTGTGGATCTTGCTGTTGGGGTTATGAATTTAACATGAAGGGTTCTTAAGGCCACACCATTAACCCTGAGTCTTTCGTGTGAAATATGAGACCACGTAAAGATGGTCAAGATTAAATGATGAAAGATGTTGGACTCTGAGACAATAATCGAAGCACCTGTCTAACTAGGCGACGTGAATTAAGGCAGCAATCTGCGTTGAGGACCTAGTCGCCAACCAACCACCCATGAACCCGACGACCCGACTTGCAACTCGTACTTGACCTGAACGGGATCCCAACCTTCTACTGGGCGTGTGGATATATCTGTCCAGGCGAGATCACCTTCGTAGTTGTGGTATCCTTCCTCCCATCACCTGTCTTGTAGCACATCGGAGATACGCTGAGGAACACGGGCTTCTGCATCCCATGCTCGGCATCATTGTCATAGCAAAGCACAAAATCTTGACCTAGCAGAACCAAGGTGTTCCTTTGAGGAAACATAAGGCCAAGCTCTGACCGTTGCATCCCGAATTGGAGAGCAAGTTCGCTGGCCTTGAACACCATCTTCTCAACCGTCTGTTCGATGGCTTGCGGGATTCCACCAACGCATATGCGGCGAAGTTCTGTTAGTATATTTTCGCGGACATTGTTGCGGTTCTGGAAGAATGGCGAGCTCAGGTAGTCGGACAAAGGCGAGTGAGCTTTGTCCTTCTTCGGTAGCAAGGCCGCCATGACGGCCTGGAAGGTGGACGATCTCCATTTGTTGGTCTCCTTGTCATTCCGGAGGAAATTGACGTAGTCTTCTTCAATCGTTGCCATGTCATACTCCCCAATGGGCAAGCGAACTATATTAACGAGCGAGTTTGTTAACATGGGAAAAATTGCGCAGTCGTGATCTGGACACATACCCTCAGACTTCTCCGTCCCAAGTAATTTGCGGTAGGCGATCCAGACTTCAAGAAGCCTCTGCTTCCCCTGCTGGGGACCCAAGGCACCGAGCCCGAAAGGAGCAGAAAAGAAGCCATACATCATGTGCTCCCAGAAGATGCCCTGCAGCAGGAACCTCAGCTGATCCCTCCCTTCCCTCTCCAAAAACCCGCCAGGGTCTAGTTGGTTGACCTGGAAAAAGTCAACCGCAGGCAAGTTATGCGTTATTTTGCTGATGTCGAGATTGAGCTGGTCAAAGTCGACTTGAAGGTGATCATCGGTTGCCGGCCGATAGTCGTCCGAGTTGTCGACCAGGCTGCTCTCCAGCAAGCGGACCTTGTTCTCGAGATCCTTGACAGCTTGTTGTTTGTTGAGTTCCCACTGTATACCGACTTGGTTGATGAGGTCTTGACATTGAGCGTGGAATGCTTGCATCTTCTGTTCGTGATCGATCTTTTGCTGGCTCAAAGCCACCTCATGCTCCTCCGTCAGCCTCTGGAGTTTTTGGTTGTGGGCATCCTTGTACGATTGGTACTGTGTCTGCATTATGTTCTTCTCCTGTCGCAGTGTGTCGATCTCGGCTTGAAGCGTTGTTCGGACCTTCTCCGTCGCAGCAAGTTGATCGGCCTTATGACTGTCGAGTTTCTTTTTCAAGGCCTCTATTTCCGTATTAAGCTTGCCGATCTCCGCATTAAACCTGTGATGATGCCGCTTCCTCTCCTCCTGGAGCTGGAGCTGGTGTCTGTCTTTCTCTTCCTGAAGTCTTCGTTCGTGCTCCGGGTTTAGTTGCTTGAGACGGTTGTCCAAGGCCTGAAATTCCCCCCACCATTTGTTGCGTTCTGCAATGAGCTCGTCTTGGTCCTTCAAATTCTGCACCAAGCGTTCATTCTCCAACTTGATTTTCTCGACCCGTGCCGTTTGCTCTTTGTTGTAGTCCTCCCAATCTGCCACTGAGGCGAGCTGTTCGTTACAGTAGTCAATGATCATGTCAAAAGCGGTCTTTTGTTGCTCCAGGCCTTTCCACTTCTTAGCAGCCAAGTATTTCTTGATCCCTCCTTCCAATTTGATCTGTTCCCTCTCAAGCACGTCCCTCTCGTGTTCCACTCGCTGTTTCTCATCCTCGACCAGCTTCTTCTCATTTTCCAGTCGCGCCTTCTCGTTTTTCAGGGAACCGATGTTCTGGTGGAGAGTACCTGTGCTCTTCCTTTCGCTCTCCAAACGTTCTCTTTCGCTTTCCAAACTCTCCGTCAAGCTTGCTACCTTCTGGGTCAAGGTGGTTTTCTCAATCTTCCAGGCCTCGACCTGAGCCTCCAGGTCACGGATTCTCTCATCCTTGGTAAGTTGATCAGCAGGCTCTCCTTGGATTTGGGATTGTTGGCGTGCCCGGAAGCTCTGAGGGTCTGGGTTCTGGATAGGCAAGCTCAGTTCTCCTTGAGCCTGGGTGCTTGGAAGGGCCATCTCAAAGCTGTGATGGGCGATGCTTTTAGGTGGGACGGCTGGGGGTGGTCCTGTAGAATCTTGTAGTGTTGGTCTGTTGCCATTTTGGTTCAAGGGACCTTGGAGACCTGAATAAGACTGAGGGTTTGGCTTGAAATATCCCGTTGGACTGGAGGACCTTGAGAGCCCCAAGGACATTGAAGGAGTGACGAGAGTTGCAGCGGGCGTACCGAAAGACGTCTGACTGACAGGCAGTCCGTTAATTGGGGAGTTAGAGGAAGGGGGAGGGCTGGAAGAAGACAGGGGATATCGTGAAAATTGTGAGTGGTAGGTGTTGTGTGGAAGTGAATAGGTGGGGGGACTGATCGTGGTTGATGGTGGCGGGAATTGTGTTACATGTTCGGGGTGGGAACCGCTGAACGGCGCTTGAAGAGTGGCATTCACCGGTGAATAGGCGTCCGGAGTCGCATCCATTCGAGGACCTGTGGTAAAATTTACAGGAGGAAGAACCGGGGCGTCAGAAGGTGATGGCTGAACCGACGCGGACCGCACAGGTTGCTGAGCGCGAGCATGAGGATCACCAGAATGTGTGTTTGGTGCTGGCTGGGGTGGAAGAGCATGCTGGGGTTGGGACATCATCCGTTGGTAGTACTCTGGACATGCTTGGGAGAGCCGTTCCTTGACCACATCGGGCAGTTTCAGAAATGTAGGTGCATCGAGCTCTGATAATATTCCGACCTCCTTGTTGTTGAGATGGCGCATAAGCCCAGGTGCTTTTGTCAACACGACAGCCAGTCTGTGCGGATGGTGGTTGGCTATATACCGAACCCGATCTACAGGAATTTCACATATCCTGCTTTCGGAAACTCTCTTGAGATTGTTTGAGTGGAGATGAGCAAGCCTGTCGACGTCAAGTTTGTTCAGCAATTCAACAGGTAAGTCGTTCAGTTCCTTTTGTGATAGTTTGTTGAGGACATCTGGATCGTTCTTTTGCTTGGGCTTCTCTGTTGGCCTGTCTTTCCTTGCAAGGTTGGAGACCTTTTTCTTGGTTTTGTCAAAGATGTTTCGAGCAGTAGACGATCCGCGAGGAGGAACAGCAGGCTGTAAATCCGGATATGCCGGCGTCGCGAAGTTGTTGGGTATGTTCGCCATGCTGACGACAAGGAGGTGAAATACCTAGAGAGTCAAGTTCAAAAGAAAGGAACTGAACCGTGAAGGGTGGTGATGGCATCGTACGAAGTAGCAAGACAGAGATGAGCACCAAGAAGGTGCATCGCCTCCTCCGTAGCCTGATCACCCATCGGGTTATCTCGTCTCTGTGCTGCCGACCCCCCGCCAGAGCTGAAAAATGGTGCCTTTCCATTAACACCTCAGGCTTGTGTCCATGCAGTTGTTGTCATTGCACACAGTGCACAAAACGGAGTGGTAACTGATTACTGCCCCTCCCCCCTCCCCTCATAGCTCCCCAGCCCAAGCTCAAGGAAGGCGCAGCATATTGCGCTAGTAGGCGCCACATGCAGCGGGGTGGTGCGCGGCACAACCAACTCACACTTCCTCTCACCAGTCCCATCAATCCAGCCTCACCATGCGAGCGCTTCGAGTGTATCCGTAACCGACATGGATCATCCAATTGTTCAGGCCGGGGGCGCAAGGCCCAAGGCAAACCCCTTTGGAGGGGCATCATCTCTGTGTTCTGTCTGACCGGACAGGAACTTCCATATCTTCTCAGCTCTTTACTTTACAGATACATGCATCTTGCTTCAAGTCTTTCTTTCTGATGCTCTGAATCACCTCGCTTCAACCCATTGGCATTATTGGCATCATGGCTTCCTCGACACCACCCCCTCCGACCGCTAAACCGCCGCCACCTCCCCCCTTACAATCAGGCTCAACATCTGAAGCATTTGGGCAATTCACGTTCACGGGGTTACCTCCTGGACTGTTCTCAAACAAGCACACAGCTCCGCAACGAACGTCCTCTCCCGCTGCCAAGAGCACGAACGATGCCCCGGCGTCGACTACATCCCCGTCTTCATACAAGCTCTCGGCATCAGCATATGGCTCTCAAAAAAATCCCCGTCCCCCAGCTTCAGCTCCGCCATCCCAATGGCAACCCCCGGGCCCGGCAAGCTTCAGTAGCCCTATGCCGCCTCTGACAGCCCCATCATTTGGAGGTCAGGTCAATGTGAAAACCCAGGGTGGCCAGGGACAGCGATCAGTCCAACTGCAATTTGAAGGCCAACGAACGCCCGATGTCATGCCAAAACCTCCTCCACCAGCACAGCCGGCCGCTGTACCAACAGGAGAAACACGTCTGCAGATTGCTCTTGACTATGGCACCACCTACACCGGTATGTTCAGCCCATTGATTGCCCATTAGGTAGATGTCACGCTGATGTTGCGGGCAAAACCAGGTGTTGCTTATTTGCCCGTATCTGCCAACAACTTGAAACATCGCGGGTTGGAGGAATTCACAGAAGACATCAAAGTAATCACAGCTTGGCCACCAAAGGAAGAGCAGGAAAAAGTCCCATCCCAACTGTCCTACTCCGTCACGCCTAAAGGCTGTGCACAGTATGGCTATGACATTGACGATAACTCCTTGGTGTTGAAGAAGACAAAGATTCAGCTCGAGGCAATGGGCACTCGCCTCGACGAGCTGCGGACCCTGAGCGAGTTGCTCAAGGAACTTCGCGATCTGGACCTCAGCGAGGAGGAAGTGATCGAGAACGGCATTCCCGAGCATCTTGCCAAAGAACCCGAGGAGATTGTCAAGGACTACTTAAATGAGGTTGCAGAGAAGACAGAAAAGATCATCACCACTGAGCTTGGCAGGCATGTGCTGTCAAATGTTGCCATAGACTTGGCTGTCACTCATCCAGCAGTAAGTGCTTATTTTCCCATGCCTTGTACTGTATGTGGCTAACTCATCACGTAGATTTGGTCAGACCGAGCCCTCAACTCTACGTACCGTGCCGTTCGGGCAGCCTTTAATCATGACCTCTTCCCCAAGCTGGAGAACATTTCATTTGTCTCTGAGCCGGTTGCCTGTGCTCACTTTACGCTTCGTGAGGCATGGAAGAACAACCGGGTGCGGTTCAGAAAGGTACGAGCCCGCAGTTTATGGCTACCTTGGCCAGTGTTGAACTTGACTGATAAGGCAAAACAGAATGATTGTTTCATTGTGGTCGATGCTGGCGGTGGGACCGTTGTGAGTCTTTCCCTAGCATTCATGACAAAGACCAAGTCTAATCAGACCTGCTGTGATAGGATCTTGCTTGTTACAAAGTTGTGGACATTGACTACGAGAAGAAGGAGATGAAGCTGGACCAAGTCGGAAATCCTTTGGGTAAGCTTGCTGATTATTGTTGCCTGACTGGGCTCGCTAACTTTTTCCCAGGCGCTACTTGTGGGTCGACTTGCGTCGACGATGACTTCGAGGCTTTCGCAGCGTACCAGTTAGGGGACAAGGCCTGGCAGCAGCTCACCACGGAAGGTGTCAAGCATGCTGCTGGAGGGCATACTATCATGAGGCCTACACTTCGTGGCATACAAGAGAAGTTCCAGGTCATCAAGCACAGTTACGATGGAAAGGAGAGCGGATTAACAGCTCCTATCTATTTGCCGAAGAGCTTCCGCATCTCTGAGGAAATGAAAGGTGTCTCGAACGGAGCGCTGAGTATAACACCGTAAGTTATTGTGACCAATGTGCTGATGGCGTATTCTTACGTGCCATCTACCAGGGCCGACCTGAAAAAGATGTTTGACCGATCGGTCAACAAGACTGTCTATCTTATTCAGCAAGCTGTAACCCAAATCAAGCTGGGAGAAGAGCTTCCGGTCAAGGTAAGCAATCCGCCCTCCCACGCCTGATGGCTGTGAACACACGCTAAACCTTCACAGACCGTCTTCCTTTCTGGCGGGTTTGCGCAGAATAAATACTTGATCCAAAGGGTCAAGGAGTTTTGCACCAAGCAAAAGATTGAGCTTGAAGAAGGAAACGGCTCATGGGCTGCCGTCGCCAGAGGCGCCATCATCAAGTCTCTGGGTGTCTACACTGAGAAGCCCAAGCATGTTATAAGCTGCCCACGATATTACGGCATAAAGGTGCGCAGGCCATTCGCTTCGTACGAGAACCACGCCCGCAGCGACATCGATGTCGATACCCAGGGCATCAAATGGGCAACGGACCAAATCCGTTGGTTTATCCAGAAAGGCGACGCGATTCTCCCCAACAAACCCACAGTGGCAAGATACGAATTACACTTCTCGATGAACGCAAGCGAATTCCCTGGCACACAGTTGCAGAATAAACGAGGTGGGCGCGGAGTACCACAACAGCCGGCGGCCGTCTTTCGGGATGTTGTATTTTTGTCCTCGTCAAGAGACAAGGCACCGACAGCGATGAGCATGGTCAAAGAGGGTACGCACAGGTCATGGCAAATGTTGATGATGATTAACCCTTTGCTAATATCCAACCTAGAGTCTGAACAGATGTATACATTGAAGGTCAATTTGACCGATGTTCCGCAGGCACATATTGTTCCCGTGGAGACGGGAAACAAGCAACAAGGGAGGCAGTTGCAGTTCCATGTCGTGGTTGAGATTCAGGTGTTTGACGAGGTGACTGTAAGCATTAAGAGTGGGGAGACTACATTGGCGTCGAGGAAGATAGCCTTGGAATAGGGGTAGCCCCGGATCACTGGCAATGTTGATTTCTGTTTCGCAGACCCAAGAGAAAACCCATCCATAGTGCTCTTACTTGTTGCAACAGCTTTGAGTCGGGGGTCGTGAGAATAGGTATCCAGCGGAAGAGAGCCATACCCGAAAAGTGAGAAGGGGGGCAGCTGGATTAGGCAGTGAATGTCAGCCAACTCCGGAAAAATACGACACCGATATCGATCCCTTTCCGTGGAGGTCTCGAACTGCGAACCATCCCCATTTCTAAGCCATCTTGAGTCTACCTTGGGGGCTAGAACTACGAGTCTGCCAATACAAAGGCTCCCTTGAGAGCCTTGTGCCAATGCCCAATCCGACTGTCGTTTGGCGCGCCCAAAGCTACCCTAGCTGCAGGCGACCTAATGCAAGCCTCAGCTCTACGTGCAGGGGTTCTAGAGCGGCTGTTCTTGCACACGGCTTACACGCTCAACTTGTACACAGTGCGGGCTGTCGAGATACATAAATACCTGTCAAGGGGGACCGGATGGGCTGCTTGGCCGCCAAAAGTCCCCTGGTGTGCCTCGGCGGCCATCAAGCCCTCGTCTTTCCCTCACCTTGCACTTGCCCCCAGTATCCTCTTTAATCTTTGGCTCCTCGGACTGGAACTCGAACTCAGAGTCAGAAATACAATCTTGCATAACCTCCTCCCTGCTGCCCCTTTGGACAGACCTCAGTCATTGCCTTTGCTGTATTGTACTATTCTTTTCTGTACAATCTGTAAAGATCATCAACCATGGCCAGCCGTGTCAAAGGATGGCTTGATCGCCGAAAGAGCATGAGCTCTCTCAAAGCATCCTCCCAAGCAGTCCCGAACAATGATAACCCTTATGGGGCGGACTACAACAAATCGACTCCGAGAAACGCAGGCATGAATTCGCAGAGGTATTCTTCCATGTCTGTCTCATCTCGATACTCAGGGGCTCTTCCCGGGCGCAATAACCTTGGCCCCATCGAGGAAGACAACAACGGCGGGTTCCTGCCATATCGCCCTCCCCCTCAAAATCCCGCTCCTCCAGCAGCATCGCAATACGACCTGGGATACGGCCGCCCGGCACCGACACCGGTGCAATACTCTGCTCCTCCGGTCCCCGTTCAGTACCAGCCTGCCCCATCTTCGTATGCTCCCCCAACGCAAAGCTTCAATCAGCATCTCGGGCCAAACCAATACCAGAACCACCCGATCCCCCCCGGAACCCCCCCGACACCAAACAGTCAACACAACAGCCTGACCAACGTCTACACCAGCGGCAGCAGCAACCCCAGCTCCTACGGCGGAGGCGTGAGCACCCCTGACACCAGATACAGCAGCGACAGCCTCGGCGCCTCCAACCGCGGCTACAACAACTTCCCCCCCCAGCCTCCGCAACAGCAACAGGACTCCAAACCACCACCGCCTCGCCCTTTTACCCTCTGGAAACCCCAACCCCAGCCCCAACCCGTCAACAACCCGCTCCCTAAACCGAGCGACTTCTCCAAGCAGGCCAAAGCCTCTCCCGTCGAGGTCCAGCGGTGCATAAAGCTCCTCCGCGCCTTGTTCAAGCTCCGGATGAAGATCTGGTCCGCGCAGGAGTCCCACTGGTCAACGCACCCAAAGACGATTGAGAACATGGCACAGGCGGACGACTTGCTGAGGGATATCCAGAACATGGTCGGGGACTGGCAGAACAGCATCGCAAAGGGGCAGATGTACTGGGACGAGGAGGAGAGGGCGGAGCTGAGCGTGATTATGCAGAGCCTGAGCATGTTGAGGCCGTACGGGATGGGGGGCGGGCATGGGTTTAGGCAGCAATAGGGGGAGTGGTTGAGGTGGGGAGAGTGAAGATGATACCCATGTTGTTTTTTTTCCTCCCTTCCTTCTTGACCATCTGGAGAAAATGTTAGCATACACGATAGTGGTGGTGCAAAGAAGGGGGATTCATACTTGCCTTGCATACCTAGTCAGCAAGCATGACAAGAATCCTATTCCTACTGGGGTGTTACTATTCTATACCAAATTCCACATAAAATACACAAACCCATCCCACCAAACACCTGCTTGACTAGAAAAAAACAAAACAAAAAACTCCCCTACTCCCTACTCAAATCCTTCCTCTTCTTCCTCGGCCAATCCGGACAAACATCAATCACCTCCCTCGGAAAACACAGCTCCAAAAACAAAAACAGCAAGTAATCCACAATCACACACAAGCAAAACAGCTTCCCCGCCCAGATCCCGCACCCGTAATACCGCTTCAGCCGATCAATCAACGCAAAACTCTGCACCCCGGACCGCCCCCTCGTCGCGCTCCAGCTATTATTCGCATTATCCCCCTCATAATACCCATAAAACTCCCCCTCCGAAATCGCGCCGCAGATACCGTTATACACCCTCTCCGTCCTCACCGCGACATTCTCCCAGCTGTACATCTCCCTCACCTGCTCGTGAAACAACTCTGTGCGGACTTTGTTCGCCCTCATCGAGGCGATCGCCCTCCCCGTGGCAGCCACCAGGTCGTCCTCCTCCGGCTTGGCAAACACCGTCATGTGACTCGGCAAGACCTCCGGGATCCCACCGACCTGCGTGCAGACTACATACAACCCGCAACTTGCCGCTTCCACAATCACCGTCCCAAACGCCTCCGTCAGTGACGGATGGAGATAGATGTGTCCTCGTACCATCACGTCCCTCACCTCTTCATGACGAATCGGACCGAGCATCTCCACCCTGTCCTGGAGGACATTCTGCTCAATCATTTGCTCTAGATCAATAGATTTGGGCCCGGAGCCGGCGATGATGAAGCGGGTGTTGGGGTGGTTTTCGAGGATGCGGGGGATGGCGGCGGTGAGGAGGTCGGTGCCCTTGTTGTAAAAAAGGCGGGAGATGACCACGATGGTGATGATGTCGTGGGGACCTAAAGGGCGGGCCGGGGGTGGGTAGGAGGGGTTTTCAGAGGGGGAGAGGGGTTTGAAGTTTTCGGCTACAACGGCGTTGGGGATGACCGAGACCATGAGGGGGTCGAGGGAGGCGCGAAGGACGGTGTTTTCTTTGCTGTTTGAGGTGGGGGGGGAGGGTAAGTCGTGAGGGTGGGAAAAGGGGTGAAAAGGGGGGTTTACCAGGTGTGGCTCACGCAAATGACATGATCTACATCACTCAGGGTGAATTTTAGCAACTTGTTGGTGAGGATACTGGCTGCATCCGCAAAGCCAAACAGTGAATGATCGGTAAACACAGTCCGAAGACCCATGGTTCTAGCGTGGAGGATGGCTTCATGGCAAAAGTTGCTTAGACTGGCGTGACCGTGGACAATGTCGATGCGCTCGCGGAGCACGATGTTGCGGAAGATGGGGAAGAAGGAGAAGACGGTCGGGAAGGTGGCAGAGCGGAAGATGACGAGGAAGGGAACATGGTAGACCTTGAGGCCGTTGGTGAGGTAGCGGACTCCGGTGCGGCCTTCGTAGGCGTGGGTGATGATGATGACTTTGTGGCCCCTGTCCATGAGCTTGGTTGAGAGCTGGTAGATGTGGCTCTCTACGCCGCCTGGTTGCGGGTAGAAGAAGTCGCTGACCATGGCGATGTTGTATGTGGGCGCCATTTTGAATGGGGGAAGTGTGAGATCCCTCTCATTTTTTGTGATTTGAGGATAGTGTTATGGAGCTGTCATGAAGACAAGAGTGAGTGTCGTGAGTGAGGTTGAGATGGCTTCATCCAATGCCCCTTCAGGGGACACCAGTGATTGGATGGCGCACGCGTTGGCCTGCGGCGGTGTTTGGGAGGGCTGCCAAGAACGGGTAGATCCACCCTCGAACGGCTCGATAAGCGATAAGCAGGGATGGCAAGAGCGGTCAATGCTGGCAATTGGACGAGCCCCAGAAAAAAGTTGGGACCCCACTGCCAATTGCGCAGAGCTCGACTGAGAGCTTGGATGTCGACTTTCTTTGCGCCCGTCTCCGATTTGCAGCCAAACAAGAGTCTGATTCTCCAGCTCTTTTCTGACATCGCGAACCATTTTAATGACATTTGGGATTTTAAATACTCCAACATGTACAACAGATACATTCCCCCACCAAAACCAAAGGCGTCGCGCCCATCTGACATACCTGTGCGACCACCGCCCGTCTACCGAGATCCAGAGCCAGAGCCACTGCCGCAATGGTCGGAATATGCAGAGCCTGCCCCTGTGCCAGTACAGACTTCGTCATGGCTTCAGCCATACGCCAAGCGTATCGACGCTACAGCACAGCCAACCAAGATTGTATTCGGCGATGACGAGCCCCCAGCTCCCAGCGTGCCAAGCTCGGGCCCAGTAGACGACACACCCAAAGTGGCTACCGAAGAGGAGGAAAAGACACCCAAGAAGTCAAAGAGCAAAAAGAACAAAAATTCCAAGGGCGACGAGGGGGGGGTAGAGGAAAAGCCCAAGAAGCGGAGGAGGGTAGAGGAGGAAGAGCAAGAAGACAAAGAGGAGGACACTCCAACTGTTGCCGAGGAAGCGGAGTCAACCGAGAATATCGCCAACGAAGAACAACAAGACAAGCGGAAACCAAAACGAGAAAAGAAAAAGAAGCCAAAAGCCGAGGAACCAGAAGAAGACGATGATGCGGTTCGGAGCAGGCATAAATCCGTGTTTGAGAAGGTCGCAAAAGCTCTCCAGGCGCAGGCTCCTGAAGATGACAAGGACAAGATGGATGTCGATGGTGCCGAGCCAGAGCAAGAGGAGGAGCCAGTCGTGGAGCACGGCCTCGAGCCGATCCCTCAGCCAGCACCAGTCGCTTTTGACGAGTCGAAATTGACGTACGAAACATTGCCGCAATGGATTGCCTCGCCAATTCGAGTTACAGAAAGTACGACGAAATCGTTCGAGGAGTTGAAGATTGCTGCCGAGCCAGCCAAGGTTCTTCAGTCCAAGGGGTTCAAGGAGGCTTTCGCGGTGCAGACTGCCGTGTTGCCGTTATTGTTGCCAAATCCCGACAGACAAGGAGATGTGGTGGTGGCTGCTCCTACTGGTTCTGGAAAGACGTTGTCATATGTTCTGCCGATGATTCAGGACATTAGCTATGGCCGGATCACGAATCTCAGAGCGTTGATTGTGCTGCCGACTAGAGATCTTGTTCAGCAGGTACAGCAAACGTGTGAGGCATGCGCTGCTGCTTTTGCTTCAAATGGCGGGAAACGAGTCAAGATTGGGACAGCTGTGGGTAACAAGGTGTTCAAGGAGGAGCAATCGGCGATTGTGGAAAAGAAGGCGAGATATGGCGCGGCGGAAGATTCCCACTCGATGGAGGCGTTGTCAAGTTGGACTGCTAACGAAAATATCAACCCTGAGGACTATGCCTCCAAGGTTGATGTGCTTATCTGCACGCCTGGTCGTCTGGTGGAGCATATCAAGCAGACACCGGGATTTACACTGGACTACGTTCGTTGGTTAGTGGTCGATGAAGCCGACAAGCTGCTGGCGCAGGACTTTCAGCAGTGGCTGAATCTGGTATTGGACAAGCTGAGCGTGGAACGAAGACCATCACGGCGGGTGTTCCCAAAGTCCAACAAGAAGGGTGTGCGAAAGGTCATACTGAGTGCCACCATGACCCACGATATCAGCATGTTGAATCTGCTGAAGCTTTCAAGGCCAAAACTGGTTGTGCTGGAAGGCACCAAGGCTGGCGATCAGTCGTTGCCGCCTCTGCTTAAAGAGTATGCCATCAAGGTCCGCGAGCCAAGTCTTAAGCCGCTGTACTTGGTCGACTTGCTTCAGAGCGAGCTTTTGGCCGCTGTGCCCCTGGTTGAGAAAGTTGCGGAGGAAGAGACAGCATCTGCATCTGAGAGCAGTGACTCGGATTCTGATTCTGATTCTGATTCTGATTCCGACTCTGGCTCTGACTCTGGTTCCGACTCTGGTTCCAGCTCTTCCGACTCTGATTCATCCTCGGAGTCTGAAGCTGATGAGCCAAAACCAAAAGCCAAGGCACCGGCTACCAAGGGCAAATTCGCCAGCTCTGCCCTCATCTTCACCAAATCCAACGAAGCCGCTCTCCGGCTTTCTCGCCTCTTGGCCATTTTGATACCTGGATTGGCGCATCTCATTGGCACCCTCACCTCAACCACTAAAACCATCCGTCGCACGCACACCTTACGAGCCTTCACGCAGGCCAAGCTCCGCATTCTTGTCGCCTCCGACATCGCCTCGCGTGGTCTCGATCTACCAAACCTGGAGCACGTCATCAACTACGACCTCCCCATCAGCGAAACAGCCTACGTCCACCGCGTGGGTAGGACGGCCCGTGCTGGCAGGGCAGGTGCGGCTTGGACATTGTTGGAGCATTCCGAGGCTAGACGGTTCTGGAGAGATTTTGCTGGTGAAGGAGAGGGGGCTTCTACGAATATCTTACGCACCACGCCGGTTGAGAGGGTCCGTCTGGACAAAAAGGAGGAGAACGGGGTTGGGGAGAAGGAGGAGGGTGCCAAGGTGGAGGATTTCAGTGAGGAGAGGGTGCAGGCTTATGAGAGGGCTTTGGCGCAGTTGCAGCATGAGGCTACGTTTTCGAGGGGGAAGAAGGGGAAGAAGGAGGGGAGGTGACATTAGTTGAAGTATATCGTGATGGGCTGTCAACGGCAGCAATGGGTGAAGGAAGATCTAATGCCAGCATTGCATAACTTGTACAAACCTAATTCTGCACTGTCCAAAGCCTTGGAGGGTAGTTGCAATGGCTGTACATAGATGATAAGTCTAGATTCTAGAGCATTCCAATCATGGAAAGACGACCGAAACGTAACATTGTGGTATCTGTACGTAACGAGACGTCCCGGGATATCTGCCGCATTCGCCGGCTCAACGGCCCCACTTCACGGCGCCGGCCCGGCAAACCCTCCGGTCAAGCGCTGAAAAGGGACATGGGGTCAAGGAGTAGTATGAGTGAAGGAAGATGCTCCGGTCTCAGATATGCTAGTCTTATGCTGCACGCAGCCTTCTGCTAATCTCGAACAATGAACTTCAGGCTTTGCTCTTTGATGCCAAGACACACTCTTGGCAATTAGCTAATCAGATACCGATCTGGTCTTGTGAGCGGAGATGATCTGATTGGCCAAAGCTCGCCCAAGCTCGGGCGTCGCATCAGTGGACAGGGGTCTGTGGGCGCTGTCAAGAAGATGTGAACAGCGTAGCCACTTTGGATTTTGGAACAGATTGATAGAACAAGAAACACCAGATCCCAGAGACGAAGAAGGAAGGTCAGCAGACTCTTCCTCAGTTGAGGCCACATCTATAACTTTTGCTCCATTTTCTTTGCGATATCTCCTGTCGCCTGCCGCTTGCCAGCCTTTGACTCTTGCGTAGCGGTGCATTCATTCTACCTATTCATCCACAGCAAGCTCCAAATTGGCGGGGAACTCGAACAAGTACCTTTTGGGTGACAGCTGGCTGGAGCTCTACTTTCCCACCTAACACCAGCACCACCAACACCAACACCAACATAACAACACCGACTCGATTGTTGTTTCGGCGACACACACACGCACACACTCGCCCACCATGGCGCGGCCAACATTATCGCCGTTGTCAATATTATTATCTGCCATCTTCCTCTTCTCCTCCCATGTCTTTGCCGTTTCCGCTGTCCTGGGCGTCGATCTGGGCACAGAATACATCAAGGCCGCCCTGGTAAAGCCGGGTATCCCCCTCGAGATTGTCCTGACAAAAGACTCGAGAAGAAAAGAGATCTCGGCCGTCACCTTCAAGCCTTCTCAAAATGGCCCCAAGAAGGGCACCTACCCCGAGCGCGCCTATGGCTCTGATGCCATGGCCCTTGCCCCGCGATTCCCTGGCGATTCGTTCCCAAACCTCAAGCCCCTCCTCGGTCTCCCCGTCGATGCCGCCGAGGTGAAGGAATATGCGAAGCGCCACCCAGCTCTTCAATTGGTTGCACACAAGGTCAAGGGAACCGCCGCCTTCAAGAGCGCCGGCGCATTTACACAGGAAGAGGAGGCATGGCTGGTGGAGGAACTGCTGGCGATGGAGCTCCAGGCTATCCGCGCCAACGCTGAGGAACTCGCTGGAAAGGGAAGCTCTGTCCGCTCTGTCGTCTTCAGCATTCCTCCCTTCTATACCATCGAGGAGAAGCGCGCCATCGAGTTGGCCGCTGACCTCGCTGGTCTCAAGGTCCTGTCGCTCATCACCGAGGGTCTGGCTGTGGGTCTCAACTATGCCACCAGCAGACAGTTCCCCAATGTCAACGAGGGAGGAAAGCCCGAGCACCACATGGTATTCGATATGGGTGCTGGCTCCACCACAGCTACTGTGCTCAAGTTCCAGAGCAGGACGGTCAAGGACATTGGCAAGTTTAACAAGACTGTTCAGGAAGTCCAGGTTCTTGGCAGTGGTTGGGACCGCACCCTTGGTGGTGATGCGCTCAACTACTTGATTGTTGATGACATGATCTCCAAGTTTGTCGAGTCTCCCAAGGCTCAGAAGGCTTCCGTGACGGCTGAGGGCGTCATTGCCCACGGCCGCGCCATCGCCAAGCTGACCACGTCTGCCGAAAAGGTCAGGCACGTTCTCAGTGCCAACCAGGTTACCGGTACCAGCTTCGAGGGTCTCTACGATGATATCGACTTCAAGTACAAGCTTACCCGCGCCGATTTCGAGGAGATGGCTTCGTCTCAGATTGAAAGAGTCAGCATCGCCGTTCAGAACGCGCTTACTGCTGCCGGACTTGAGGTCAAGGATCTTGACTCTGTCATTCTTCACGGCGGTGCTACCCGCACTCCTTTTGTTCAGAAGCAGCTCGAGAAGGCCCTTGGCGGTTCGGACAAGCTCCGCACCAACGTCAACTCTGATGAGGCTGCTGTTTTCGGTGCTGGCTTCAGGGCTGCCGAGATCAGCCCCAGCTTCCGTGTCAAGGAGATTCGCATCTCCGAGGCTGCTGTGTACCCTGCCGGCATGAGGTGGAACACTGACGAGGGCAAGCCCAAGCACCAGCGCCTTTGGACTGCCAGCTCGTACTTTGGCGCCCCTGCCAAGGAGCTCACCTTTACTAACAAGGAGGACTTTTCCGTCAACTTTTACCAGGCTCTTGAGTCTGCCGAGGCTGACACCAAGGTCTTGGCCACTCAGAACTTGACTGCCACTGTCGCCGAGCTTGTTGAAAAGCACAAGTGCGACAAGGCCGACGTCAAGGTCAAAGTCGGCGTCCGTCTCACCAACGAGGACGGTGAGGTGGACGTGACCAAGGTCACTGTCGAGTGCGAGACCGAGACCGCCGAGAAGGCCGGTATCGTCGATGGCGTCAAGAACCTGTTTGGTTTCGGAAAGAAGGAGCAGAAGCCGCTGGAAGGTGATTCCGAGAGCGAGTCTGCGGACGCGTCGTCGTCCCCGACCGATTCATCCTCGAGCACCACTGCCTCGTCTTCTGCCGCCTCTTCTGCCTCTGCCTCTGCCTCTGCCTCTGCTTCTGCCGACGGAAAGCCTGCCGAACCGAAAAGGGAACTAATTGTTATCCCAGTCAAATTTACTCTTGAGAAGTCTGGCATTCCCCAGCTCTCTAAGGCGGATCTTACTGCCATCAAGGACCGTCTCAAGGCTTTCCAGGCGTCTGATCGCGCTCGGAGACAGCGCGAGGAGGCGCTGAACCAGCTCGAGTCGTACACCTACAAGGTCCGGGACATTGTTGAGAATGAGGATTTTGTCCGCGTCTCGACCGCCGAGGAGCGGGCCAAGATTGAGAAGCAAAACAGCGAGGATAGTGACTGGCTGTATGGCGATGGTGCCGATGCCACCGAGAAGGTGCTCAAGCAGCGCCTGACCAACCTCCAGAAGCTTGTCACGCCTGTTCAGCAGAGGATCGAAGAGTTGGCCAAGAGACCTGAGCTTATCAAGGATCTCAAGGACGCCCTCAACAGCACCCAGCACTTTGTTGCCGACATCAAGAAGCAGATTGCCGACCACGAGGCGTTCCTTTCTGCCCAGGCTTCGGCCTCCGCCTCCTCATCCACCACCAGCACCGAGAGCTCGACCGTCACCGAAGCCCCTGCCTCGTCTGCCGACGACTTTGACGGCCTTGAGGATGAACCCAGCAGCTCTACCAAGACTGCCACGAGCATGGAGGACCTCAACAAGGACCGCGGTCCTGTTCCCCCTGTCTATGAACTGGCGGACCTGAAGGAAAGCGAGGAGCTTTATATCACCATCTCTGCCTGGCTCGAGGAGAAGCTCATCGCCCAGGAGAAGCTCGGCGAGACGGACGACCCCGTCCTGTTGGTCAAGGACCTCGTCGACCGCAGAGAGAAGCTCGACAAGGCGGGCATGGATCTCGCCATGAAGGGCGTCCGCAACTTCGAGAAGCGTGAGAAGGCCAAGAAGGCCAAGACGAAGAGCAAGACCAAGACGGCCAAGGCCAAGTCGACGTCGACGCAGAAGAACGGGAAGCCGGCGGCGCCGACTCTCAAGCTGCAGCCCGGTAAGGACGGGAAGATGCCGAGCCAGGAGGAGCTGAACGAGATGCTCAAGGAGTTCTTGGACAAGCAGCAGTTGGAGAATGAGAATCAGCAGGAGGCCAAGGAACCAGTCTTTGAGGATCCAGTGGAAAAGAAGGAGGAGGGGGGACATGATGAACTATAGAGGAGGGCGTCAAAAATATATGCATCATTCAGTTGTTTTGGGGGTTTACATGGATGGATGGAGTTTTGGCTGGGAGGTGCGAATTGCAAAGAAGTCATGTATAAATGTTGAATGTGTACAGATGGACAAATCGAGCTAGATCTCTACATGCTTTTTGATGTTTTGATGTTGAGGATTGGTGAATTAGACCCTCTCCGCCCCGGCCCAGGGGTCATGATGGGAGACTTCGACCCTTGGTCCACCACGGCTGTTATTGTCGTCTGGTTGTGTTTGTGTCTGGGCTGAGCTTGAGGTCCCTCCATAGCCACTGCCAGTTTCGTGACCACCCTGCTCCTCCTCCTCCACTCCCCTGTCAATATACCTCCCTTCCTCACTGTGACCTCTCCCCCCCGTCAAAAGCGGCCGTCTCCCCTGCCCTTCATCGTCCTGTACAGTGAAAATCTCCACCACCCTCCCCAACCACACCTTTTTCCCTTGCCCCCCCCTCCGCTGTGTTTTAAACACCACCAGTGAAAGAAGCTGAACAATCCCCGCTACCACAACAACACCCAGCTCCACCCCGGTTGTTTTGTTCAGGGCGTCTTCCCACGGTCCAGCGCAGGGTGTGTGCCGGTTGAACTGCTTCTCGCAGCTGGAAACATCGCCGTTGTTGCCGCTCGAGGGAAAAGGCCAGGCCATGTCCTTGGTTGATTTGAAGCCGCAGCAGGAGAGGGAGTCTTGAATCGTGCGGATGGGGGTGGCGGAGTGGGATGTCCAGAGGGATCGCCAGGTTGTTTGGAGGGCGCAGGGGAGATAGGAGGATGTGAGGGTGGCGCCGAACAGGGTGGACAAGATGATGGTGAGGAGGAGTTGGAGAGCGTTGGATAAAAGGGGGAGGAGGGGTTTGCGGGGGTGGGAGGAGGAGAAGAAGGTTAGGGAGGTGGTGAGGAGGGAGAGGAGGGGGAGGAGGATGGTGAGAATTGTGAGGGTGGGGGAGAGGGGGAGGGAGAGGGTGGTGCTTGTGTGGTGTTGGTAGCTGGGAAAAAGGTTAGTGATGGCGAGGGGAAAGGGGAAACGGGGGGACAGACATGGCGAGGCCGGTGAGGGTGATGATTAGCTGGGAAAAGGGTTAGCATTGGGGTGATTAAAGGTCAGGGTGGTGGCATACCAGGACGTAGAGGGCGAGGAGGAGGGCCATGGCTGCGTTGAGGGGCGCCGAAGCAGCACGTCTGGTGCAGTTTAACTCGCGATCAAAACGGCTAATATGAAGCCGAAGTGACAAGTTCAGGGACAAGAAAGGAAGAAGAACATTTGTTTTGCTTGTCGTCCAGAATTATAATCTGAAGTTTGTCGGACAGCTGTACCACGACGTCAACAGCCGGATTTTACCCCGCCCGAGGCCTACAGCAGCAAGAAGCCTCCAATCCCAACGTTTTGAGCCTCGCAAAGAGGTATACCATTGCCCGCAACATGATCTGGCTGCCTTTTACTGGGCGGATCATGTGCTGTCCTGTCCGGATTGGCTGTCTAGCTACTCATATTCACACGCCCAACGAATGAGCACCGTAGAGAAATGTGACCACAAGGGCACCCCTATACAAAAGAACAGCAGCGCCAACTCAAACACCCGCGGCCAGTCAACAGCCGCAGCTGTGTTGGTGATTTTCGCTTCCAGACTGCCGGGTCAGCCAATGCTGCCTCCGCCCCCAACAGGCATCGCTAAGAACTTCACAATATGCAGCGAACCGCTGACCTGGAGGGCCCAACATGTTGCAAGTTCGAAACCAGCCCAAAAGAAAAGCCCTGGGGGACTAGAAATGGACACATTTTACCATGATTGAGGCGTATAGATTGATCAGGCACCGGACCTCTGTTTCCATGATGTTATCCATTATTTTTCTCAGCATTGCCTCCTGTGCTCAGTAATTTTATTTGTAAATTATCCAAGAAAATGGCCCGGAATAAACCCCGTCTGTATGTGGCATTGTATGCCAGAGGAGGTGCTGCCAGGATGCCAGGAGGCGAGGACAGGTGAGTTGCCTATCCCACGCTCGGGAGGTCTCGTGCTAACAGTGTAATGCCTCCAGATATCACTGGGCTCTGATCACCGGCCCCAAGCGAGAAGCCGATGCTTCTCGCGGGAAACGATACCATGCCAAAGAGCCACGACCAGGAGTGTGGGAGTACAGCGAACAAAACACTGGCACCGCATCCACCCTCATGATCCTGGTCCGTATCCGTACCGCCAAAGTCAAGAACATGGTCCGGCTCGAACAGGTACTGCGGAGTGTACCCATTAGGGTTGGGCAGCCGGGTTGGAACTGCGTGGAGTGGGTCAGAGAGGCGTTGTCAGCACTGGCCGGAGACGGGAAGGCCCTCGGGACTTCCAGGATTGACTGGCAGACTGTGCGGGTCACGGCGATGCGGTATGTGCGGCAAAAGGCAGCTGAGCACCGGTTTGATGGCAGAGCCAGGCCGGGCCAGTTCAATCCCCGGGTGGTGCCGACTTTTGACCTGTTGGCCGGAAGGGAGGTGATCCAGTAATGTGTAGACTAGATGTCAATTCCGAACTCGCCAAAGTAGCGCCGGCGCTGCTTTTCCATCTCCAACTCGTGCGGAAACGGTTCCAAGAATTGGTCAACGTGATCTCTCCAGAAAGCCAACCGTGGGGTGACGTGCCAAGTTGACGTGTACTCCCAGTAAGGCGGCATCCATCCCGCCATTTCCCAGTCGATAATCGCCGTGATGGTGTCTCCTTCGGCCATGATGTTGTTGGGGCTCAAATCGTTGTGTGTAAAGACGGGTTTCTGCGACTCTGATGAGTTGTTATACTGAGCAACTAGCTCCCTCAAACCGGGGAGTTTTCCCTCGAGGTCATCGTCAATTTCATCAACGCTGCCAATATCACCACAGAGCTTTCGATGGAAATCTTCAATAGTCTTAAAAGGCCCCCAGTACGGACCGTCAGGAAGGCGACCATCGCAGATAGGACCACCGTCCACGTTCGCAACCCCCGTGATATTCTCTGGAGGCGATAGCCGTCGAAGCTCGCTAGCCATGGTTCGCAACTGATCAAGAATGCGAGTCCTAGATTCTTCCGACCGCTCGCTCCAGTCCTCTGAGAGTATGCGTCCTGGTACTCTTTCCATCAAAATATACACCCTCTCGCCGTGCTCAAAACTGCAGTAGACCTTGGGGACTGTAATCGATGTGTTTTCGGCCACAAAGCGCATCGCGTTGGCCTCAGCCAGCGTCGTGAACGCCCCCGCCTTGATGCACCGCTTTGATGACACGCAAACAATGCCCCAGGGCGATTTTCGCAGACGGCGCATCCATCCGATAGAATTCAGTCGAAATAAAAAGAGCGTGATAAACCGATTGCAAGCCGTGTCGTTGATTGGTTTCGACTCCATGGCAACCTCTGGTGTGACGCGCGCTGATGTTTAAGTGAGAAGATGAGTTCCAAGGCCGAGCGTGTCGCGACCAACACACCGAGATGGACAGGCGGTGCCAGACATCACGTGTTTCTTTTTCGTCACTAACTCTCTTTGACAAAAAAAGGAGGCCGAGAAATAGTGAAGAGATGGACGAAGCGATTCGAGATAAACAAAATATATTTGACGTCTTCTTTGGATGTCAACCGATGAACGATCTTGGAGCTGGTGGCAACGGAACACGTGATGGAACTAATGGAGCTTTGGGGTTAGGGTTCCTACTTGTTGTCTCGCTCACCAACACTTCAGGACCCACCATCAAAAGGGGTCACGAGATATGGTATGTTGATGCAGATTAAACTTTTACATGTTTACGCCTGCTCGATACGCCGCCATTATTCTATCCCGAGCTCATATTTCCACGCATTTATCTTCGTCTCTCGCACAGCCCATATTGAGTCCTCAAGCTCCTTCTGTCTCGCCTCAATCCCCTTGGCAAGATGAGCCAGTACCTTGGAGGCAAATTCATCAGATTTCCCTTCCTTCTTTTCTATATTTTTGTATATTTTACCAGCAAAACCAAAGATCTCGATCAACGATCCAGCCCTCGCGGGGCTCTTGGTTGGTGGGGATGGGTCAGGAAGGTTGACACTGGCCGGTTGTGAATAGTAAACGCCGGCAGCATGTGGATGGTAGAAGCCGTGGAGCTCTGGGTTGTAGAAGCTTGTACGATCCGGTTGAGAGCCGCTTGCCGATTCAGGTCCAGAACTTTCGGCGCCACTGCCCCCGGAACTCAGTGATGTTGGCACACTAGGGCTGAGCGAAACCCTGTGTTCGTTGAAGGGTCGTGTCGGTGATGTCGAAGCGGCGCCGTTCACCTCGCCGCTCCCCGTGAATAGCTTCTCCAAAGTGCGCCCTACTCTTGCGGGAAAATCCTCCATGTTGGCGAGGTATCTTTCAATGGCGTCTTTGGTGGAGTCTTTGACACAGTGCCTGTAGTCGCTTTGGTTGCTGTCCAAATATCGACGAAGATCGCTTCTCATGGACTGAATCTCGCGATCCCTGATACCTACATTCGAGTCGTTAGATAACGCTGTATGTCTCTGGCAGATGAATCCCAAAGTATTTACCTTGAAGGTTCTGGAGCGGCACAACGGGCGTCAGGATAGCAACGCTTTCTTTATTTCCTGTCCATATGGCCAACTTCAGATGCTTTCTGAAATGATGCTCCCAGCCAAACCAAAGGAATATGTTGGCAAGCTCAGCGCTGCACACGCAGCTGTCGCCATGGTAGACCTCGCACTCCCGAGTGAGACCCCAAGGCCGATCGTCTCTCGAAATCGGGTCAAACTTGCAAGCTATGACATCGCGACGTCCATCTGGTCCACGCTCGTGGCTGAAGATCTGTAAGGGCAGGGTGGCGGGGTCGGGAGGGCATTCGCACACCCAAGCGCACTTGCAAAAGGAAATAAGATGCTCGAACGTGCTGGGAATATTCCCTGTTGAAGCAAGATCACTGAGAAAGCCCCGGAAGTCGCTGAGACTAACACCTGGTGTCAGGGATGTTGGATGGGGAGGTTCGCCCTGTCTCTGGAAGCTTATCTCTTCTGGTCTCCGCTCGCTGTCGTCTTCGAGATAAACTATGCGCCGCTTGAGGAAAGCGCTGCGTTTCTTGACGCGCGTGACCTCATCGGGAGACCAAGAGATGAGGCGCTCGGTATGGTTGTCGTCATGTCGGAAGAGGAGTCTGCTGCATACGGGAGCGGCCATTTCTATCTATGACACTGTCAAAACGATCGCGAGAAAATGGCCAGAGCGACATGATGTGTTATCTGTTGGTCATTACAGGATTCCAGGGGTCGAATCGATGCTTTTTGTTCACCCACACTACCTAGGTAGGTACCTATGTGCCTCACAGCTTGGAAGGGTCAGAGGGAACCCAAGTCCAGAGGACTCCCCCTCCCTCCGATACCATGCATATTTGGTTTTGGTGGGGGTTCCTTTCTCGGTGTGGGCAGCGGCACCAGCCCCCGCCTTCTTTCATCCCGTTCTGATCCGGAGCTCTTCAAGGAGGGAAATGCGGGCAAGCAGCGGTCGCCTTAAACTCGGTTGCAAGGAGACACCCACCCACCTCGTGGAAATGGAAATTGGTCAAAGCTGGACCGGTTTGGTTGCCGGCTGTGCTAATATTGTCATGAAGCCTCCGTCTCCTGGCCAATCAATTCCTTATCGCAACTATCACACCTCAAGCCACCGCTTTGCCGCCCGCTGCATTGTATTTTGACGCCTTCACACCCCGGGTCCCGATCCGGGTTGGGAAGACTTTTGCACAAGGCTAGAGCTGGCTGTGCTCTCGTCTGCCGCGTCACTGCGTTTCTGAGAAGGATGACATCTTTGCTCTGGCCGGTTTGCTTGACTCGGACTGTCATCATGTCCAAATCCCATTAAATTGCGGCCCTCTTCTTACCCTCGTTTTCTGTTGTTCACATGCGCTGACATTCTAGACGGGCGGCGACCTGATTCACATGGAAAGGATGGCAGCTCCAATCTTGACGCGTGCCGATGTCACCCTTGATGTAAGTTGCTGTGCCAGAGCAGAAACCGCCATGAGACTGGAAGCTGATTAGGATATCGAACCGACTCGAACAGAAAGCTGATATCGCTTGGCTGATGATATGCTCAGCTCTTGTTTTTCTTATGGTTATATCGATCTCTATGGTTTACTCTGGGCTTGGAAGCCGGTTGTTCGCCATCACCTTGTTCAAACAGCCCCTGCTCACTGGTGCTATGATATCTTTCCAGGTACGGCAATTCCAATTTGTTCCCCACCTCACAGGTTGTCTGACCTCGACACATTCAGTGGTACTTATGGGGTTACGCCTTGACATTTACTCCTGGAAACACTTGGTTCGGCAGCCTGTCAACGGCAAATGGTCTACAGATGTCGCCCAGCGATGTCTACTCAACCAACCAAGGGTCATCAGTCACGACCAGTGAAGGGCCATCCGTCCAGCATCTTCCAGAGCTAGCCTTTGCCCTCTTTCAGGGCATGTTTGCAGCTTTTACGTAGGCCCTCGCCATCGCCCGTTCAAGACCTGATACTTGCTAACCCTAAACCAGTGCTGCTCTCATCTGCGCAGGCACAATGCAAAAGATGCACTCAGCAAGGTACCTACTTTTCGTCAGTGTATGGTCAGCTGTAATCTACAGTCCAATTGCTCGGTGGTCTTGGTACAGCGAGGGCTGGTCTCACCAACTGGGCAGTATGGACTTTGCTGGCGGCACCCCAGTGCACATAGCGAGCGGCGCCGCTGTTGCCGCCATGTCTATTTTTTACTTCTTTGAGTCCAACGGGTGGCAAAGGGCCTACTTGCACCTATCAAGTGTTACGAAAAAACGTATCAATGAAAACCTCCCATGGGCAGCGGCCATGTGGGTCAAAAGCTGGTTGTTCAACACCTCACCATGGCTCCCAGAGTACAAACAGACCGACATCATTCCAGGAAGGGATTACGAAGTATACGACGTCAACCAAGCAATCTTTGGGACTGGGTTACTTTGGTTTGGCTGGTATGTAGTTGCCCCCCAGGGCTCTTCTTTGCGGAGTCCAAAGCTTCCCCTCGTCAGACCCCATCTGACACATTCAACAGGTTCGGTTTCAATGGGGGTTCAGCACTTGGGGCAAACAGCCGGGCCGTATCTGCATGCTTGGCCACACACGTGGCAGCTTGCACTGGCGGTACTACCACTGTGTTCCTTCACTGGGTTCTAAAACAGATATACATGAGGAGCGCCGATTATGAGCCGCGCGAGTTTAGGAGGCTCACTGCCGTGCACTTCTGCGATGGGGCTATCGCTGGGCTTGTAGCCATCACGCCAGGAAGCGGTTATGTCAGTGGCGAATCTCAAGGCTTTGACAATCTTGTATTAAGCTAACAATGCCAGGTTCCTGTTTCTACGTCGGCTATATTCGGCATTGTCTCAAGTTTTGTCGTGTACATGTTGAAACCCCTCACTTCTGATTATCTCCCAGATGACGAGCTCAAAGTGTTTCTCATACACACCGTTAGTGGTTTCATCGGAATGTTTCTGACTGGGTGTTTCGCGAGGTAGGAGAAGAATCAGTCACCTACACCGGATAAGACTTGTATCTGACAGCTATGCAGTCAAGAAGTTGTTGAATCGGACGGCTTCTCCATATTGACGACAGCATCGGTGTCTGAACGTCTCGGGTAAGCTTCATGGCCAGCGTAGAGACGACACAGCTACTGACAGTTACTAGAAATCAAATGAAGGATGCCTTCGCCGGGCTTGGCTACAGCTTCTCCGGCACCATTATAATTCTAATGATCGGCAGATCTATCATGTTCGCAGTGAAATGGATGCGATCAGATAAGACAAAGAAACGGGCTGCTAACGCTTGGAGCGAGGCTAACATCTTCAAATTTGGAACGGATGGAAGTCCGGCAATCCAAGACCGCCTGCGGGCACGGGAGCGTCATACATGGGAAGATGATGCGATGGAAGGTGGCATTCCCCTCAGGACACCTGACAACGATCGTGGCCCATCACCAAGGCAGTGGAACCGAATGGAGTGAGCCGAAAGTTGGAGTTTGGGCAGAGTGCAGAAAGTGGTTCGGCGAATGATGATTCTAAGCAGATAAAGGCGTTTAATGTATGATTAGAAATGGAGGTCATTGTTTGAATCAAAAGTCTTGAATGGCTCACGAGAGACGACCACGATCTGAGCATCATTTTGAGACGGACTTTGGATCCCTCGTCTAATTAGTCCCTATATATCGCTGACTCATGTTCTCTTCGGGAAATTGAAATTTCGGCAGAGCGGCCGCCACTCCAACCCCCTGAATCGAACATGAATGCGGCGTGATGACTCCTGTGGAAACAAGCCACAAAACCGTATCAAGCCAAAGTTGGCGCAAGGCGTCGATGTCCGGCTGCGTCGACCGCGAACCACAGTGGCGGCTCAGCTATCAATAGTACCTAAGGTAAGTACATCACCACAGTTCCCACGAATCAAGATGCACTTCGACACGCCGGTTATGTTTCTCTCTTATCGTCTTCACGGTCGTAGGTATGCACCCCTCTTCGAGATGAGCTTGGCTACCAGGTCAGTTCCAGAGGGGGGTACCTTATGATCTACCGTAGTATAAATTGAGGCCTTGTCATATCTTAGTACTGTTATACCGGTGTGCTTCGCTTGTCTTGAATCCGAGAAGACCATTCACAAACCCAATTTATTCCCATACATTTCAGCTTACCTACAATTACCACCCATCAGCAAGGTACTCAAAATGCAATGTTTTCTGTGTGAAAAGCCCTCCAGCCCCCATCATGGGAAGCCCATGGGTCGGCGGTGCGTCAAATGCAACGACTCCTATTGTATTTCTTGCACTATTGACGATTGCCGAAACGTTCCCTGTTCTGAGCATCACTCATGTTGGAACGAGCACATCGAGCAATTCACAAATGAGAAGCTCAAAGCTCTTCATCAACCAGCCAACCCGACAGCAGAAATGTTCATCAAGGCCATCACCTGTTCCGACCTTGATGATGCTCAAATCAAAGCACTCCACGGCCACGATAAGCTTGCGCGCTGGTTTAGCGTCAAGAAGGGAAAAGAAGAAGATGACAAGCCGGAACTCTGGCTGTACGACCGGTTTCGACGTCTTTGCGACCCTCATCAAACTGGAAACAGGATCACGGGGAACCATTATCCGAGCATCGTGTCGTTCATTGGAAATACATATGCTGGGAAGTCCACAGTCGTTAGGGCAATGCTTCTACTCGGACTAGCCGAGCAGAGAGCAGGAAACTCCTCGGACGCTTTGGGTCGAGAGAACGCGTTGTACAACCTGCTACAAAGTGTCTTGGACCGCCCTGAGAAGCACGAGTTGCCAGTCTCACAGGGCGGCGACGATCCCGCTACCTTTGGAGTCCACCTTTATCGCAACAACATCGCCACTCACTCAGAGCCGTCGCCAGATCCTCAATACCCCCTACTTTTAGCTGACTGTGAAGGGTTCACAGCCGATTTTGCTCTCACCAACGCTGAGAAGGCCGTCCCGGACACAGAAGATCCTGACGAGCAGGTGGAAATGAGAACCATCAAGGCCGACGACTACGGCAGAGGCAAAGCAGGGATTGACCTGTTTTACGCCCGGTTTCTCTACGCTGTCAGTGACGTTGTTGTGTTTGTCACGCAGAATCCCAAAACCAAAGGACACGACTTTCCTCGGATCCTCGAGTGGGCTGCCGGAGCAATGCTCAAGACTTTCAACCAACCGTCTGGCAAGACATTGATCGTTGTTCGCAACAAGTACACCCCAGACAAAAAGGACAGCACGCCGGAGATGCTGAAACAAGAGTTTCTGGAGTCGCAGAGCCCAGGCCTGTGGAAGAGGACCGGAGTGATTGCCACTTTTGTCGAGCGCTTCAACGCGTCCACGAGCTTGGGGTTGATGATCAGGAGTAATAACGATCTGTATCGTCAGCTCTTCCGCAGCATTCACCTTTGCTACATCCCTGACAACAACCATGTCGACAACCATGGCAAGCCAGAGAAGCTTCTTGAGCATTTCGGAAACCTCAAGCGTGTTCTTGATCGTGCGGTTGTCGAGGAGCGGGATATCAGAGCGGAGAGCTTGACCCGCTACAACGTCGCTGGGCTTTCTCTCTTTCTGTCCAACACATTTCGACATTTTTCCGAGTCGAGCACACCTCTCGACTTTTACAAGGCCACCTGTCGCGACAATCACACACCCACCAATCTCAGGGAACATATTGCCAACTTTTTGCGGCTGGCGTATGACCGTGAAAACAGGGTGAACAACAACCAACTTGCTGGTATGGACAGCATGATTGAAAATGTCATCGCTTTGTCTCTCTTGATCCTCACTCGGAGACGGGACTCTGCCACTTTTACCCCCGAGATCAAATTCGATCATGACTTGAGGAAGTACTGGGATGGCGGGCTGGCCTTGTACCAGCTCTTGCATGAGCAGTGCTCTTACACCTTTCTGAACTCACAAGGCGCTCTGACTCCATATAGCTGTCAAGTCCGGGGGCACGGTGGCAAGCGAGGCAAACACCAACAGCACGTCCCTCCCCCGTCCGGTCCCGGCCACAGACACAACCTCCAGCCGGTACCGGGCGACTTTGTCCCCGGTCACGACTGGAACAGAGACGTCTGGCGCCAGCGCATACGAGCTCGGTTCTGCGAGTTATACCGCAAAGTGTACCGCTCCCCCCTTCCTCCCCACCAAGACAGCTACGAACCCCAACCCGCCGGACAGTTCCAGCAACAGCAACAACAACAACAACAACAACAACAACTCCGAGACCGCGAGTTCAACCATCACGGCAACCAACAAGTCGACACCTCCATCCTCAAACTCCGCCGCGAACTCACCCCCCTGAACAAACCCCTTTTCACCCAACTCCTCTCCACCAAAACCTGCCTCTCCTGCCTCCTCTCCGCCCCCGATCACGCCTTATCGTGCGGCCACGCCTTTTGCCCCCGCTGCATCCAAGAGCTCTCCACCCCCTCCCGCTGGAAAGCCGCCGCCTTCGAATTAGACTCTTGCATCCTCTGCGACGGCCAGGACGGGCACCAAACCATCCAGCTCAGACCCCGCTGCTCCGGCGTCCGCATCCTCACCCTCGACGGCGGCGGCGTCCGCGGCATCGTCGAGCTCGCCCTCGTCCAGGCGCTCGAGCAGGAAATCGGCCTGACAAACGTCCGACTGGCCGAGATGTTTGACCTCATCGTGGGGACCAGCACAGGAGGGATCGTTGCTCTCGCGCTGACCTTTCCGGGGAAGCTCCCTTCCGACCCTGCCGCCGTCACTTCTTCCCCGTTGGCGAGGCGGGGTAGCGGGATCGATACCAGGATGCAGGACATGATCGCCTTTTTCAGCAAGATCTCCACCGCGACGTTTGAGAACTCGCGGCTTGGGTGGCGGGCGCTGACGAGGGGGGCGATGGTTTTCAGGAGGGTGGAGAGTGTGTATAGCGATCGGCCCTTGCGGTCGGGGTTGGAGCAGTATTTTGGGGACAAGACGAGCCTTTTTGCGCCAACGTTCAACAGCGAGAGGGTGCTGGCTTCTGGTGCGCTTGGGTCGGGGGTGAGGGTTGCGGTGACGAGCACGAGGGATGATGGGGATACGGAGGTTGTGATTGGGAATTATAACAGGCCTTTGACTACCTATGCCACTGACAGTGTTGGTGGCGGTAGCAGCAGATCTGGTTTTGAAAGGGAGGATGATTTGGAGAAGGATTTCAAAATCTGGGAGGCGGCTATGGCCACCGCGGCGGCGCCGTTTTATTTGCCAGTGTTCAAAAGAGAATGGGGGGTGGGGGGGCAGGAGTACATTGACGGGGCGGTTTACGCCAACTGTCCGGCACGAGTGGCGATGGATGAAAAGACAAAGATTTGGTCTCGGGAGAGTGGGGAGGGGAACGGGGTGGTGCTTGATGCGCTGGTGTCGCTCGGGACGGGGAAACAAGGCCCAAAATCGGACAAGATGCCTTTTGCGAGCAACTTCAGGGGGTTTACTGCCTTGCAGAAAATGATAAAACGGCAGCTGGACACGGAGAGATTATGGGAGGGGGTGGTGGAGGGGGCGGAGCGGTCGCAAAGAGGGAGGTTGATGAGGCTGAACCCGGAACTGAAGCCAAAGTATGTGCAGCTGTATCAGTGTGAGGAGGTGCCGAGGTTGTTGAAGGAAACAGGGGAGTGGGCGGGGGTTGGTGGGCAGGGGAGGGACAAGATCAAGAATGTGGCGAGGGTGTTGATGGCGGGCATGTTCTTTTTCGAGGTACCAGACTCTTATTCTCCAAGGTCTACTTTGTCTCATCAGCAGGCGTCAGGCGGACCGGATGGGAGGTTGCTTCGGGGAGCGGTGCGGTGTCGGTTGAGGCATCAGGCGCCAGCTGTGGGCGAGCTGCTGAGGAAGGTGACGAGGTTTTATCACACAGAGCTGACGACCGAGGAAGCAGCCGAGGAAGAAAAGAGCTTGGCATCGGCGGATAGACAATGGAGAACTCTGACTGACATCACCAGCGGGTCCGTCAATCCGAGGGATATGGTCAGAGTGAGGGAGCGCAATCCAGACGGAACGGGGATAGAACAGTTCAGGCTTGACTTTGAGTTACGTATCAGAGACAAGGCAGCTTTGCAGGCCATTGTGGTTGAATTCCAGGCCGACGACGAGAGTGACGCAAGGAGCATCAACGAGCAGGAAAATGAACGTGGCAGAGGGAAACGATTTGCGATTAGCGGGTTTCCTGTCACGCTCGCGGACCTGAATGCAAGGGGACAAAGGATATGGCTACAGTGATGTACCACGGTGGATATTTATGTCAGATAAACATTCCCAAGATTACCCCTGAGAAAGTAAACAAAGTTCCAGAGATCAGAGAGCCCCGAGAATGCATGGCAAAACAACTGCCCTCCTCAAATGTGCAAGACGAAGGCTTATCCCCAGAAAGCCTCGATTTCCGTGGCCTTGGGATGCATGACGGTGCATGTGCCGCGGTTGATCTCCTCCCCCTTCCCAGTAGACATCCACATCTGCTGTCCGCACCAGAGAATATTCTTGCGTCCCGCAGCGTCCAAAGTTAGTTCTCCAGTCACAGAGTTGACGCACCCCTTGACGAATGCGACCGAACCCCCTGCGTTGATCGAGTTCTGGATGGCATCCTTTGTGTTGACTTGTGGCCAAAGACCCCCATTCGAATTTGTTGCTACATAGAGAGCATACGTGTAGGAGTAGGGCGGAACTCCCTTGGCCAGAAGCACGCGTCCTTGGTCGTCGAGCTTGAAAAAGTATTTGTATTGTACCGACGTTGACGTGGATGTGGAAGGGGGTTGCCAAATCATCCCGCCCGTCAAGGCGTTGAGCATGTTAGCATACATAGCGAGGGGCTGTCCACCGTAGTCAGTAGCCAACCCTCTAAATGCCTTTACCTGGGAAGGCGGTAAGCATGTTGCAGCGGGGAGCACTGTGGTTGTGGTCTGCGTGACTGTAACGGTGGTGTGGGCAGAAACTGTCTGAGTGACTTGGGTTGTGGCCGTTTCAAGGACTGTCTCGACATCGGTGGCGGCAGTGGTTTCGGTCAAAGAGACGTAGACGGTGTCGGTGACAGACAGTGTGGTTGGCACAGAGACGGTGATGGGGTCCGCTGTGTATGACACTGTCTCCGTAGCCGCGGATGGAGCTTCAGCCGTGACGGTTGTGGGTTCTACACCGGCACAGCTGCAAGCCTTCACGTAGGCCTCCCAAGATGGGCACTGTTCCGAGGCGTACTCTGGGATGGTGGATGGCTCAGAACCCGACAATGAAGAAGTAGGCTCTGGCTCGGGGGCCAGGAGGGTGTCGCCTCGTGCCTTGACTGGATAGGCAGCACCGGTGTTCGTTGCCGTGACGGTCTGTTGGGCTGTCTCGGTAACAACCACAGTCTCAGTGTTGGTGATGAGCTGAGTGTAAGTGGCATCTGTGACGGTGGTCTGAAGGGTGAAAAGTTCAGTTTCAGTCTCGGCGGTCGTGGTGACAGTCTCGGTGAAGAAGGCCGTGTGGACAAAGGTGTTGTGCTCAGTGGGCAACTGAGTGACGGTCTCGGTAACGGTGCTCTGGGCTGGCGTGACGGTCACAGCCAGGTTGGTAGAGCAATCTTGGAGTCCATCAAGACCCGAAGAGACGACGGCTGCAGCGCAGACGGACAGGTTAGCGTCTACTTCTCCAATATCTGCTGGCTAGCTCACCCTTGAGACACTTGTTGCTGCGACAGCATGCCGCTGCTGCGACTTGGAGCCAGGTGAGACCTGACAGCAAGATGGGGCCCTGCTTCATGGCGAATGAGTGACTGAAGTGAGTGTAGGCTGGAAAACGAGTGTGAGGTGACCACAAAGCAAAGTGTGAGGAAGGGAGGTCAAGTCAAGGTTATACGAAGTAATAGTGGGTAATATCTGCTTGTCACCTTGTCCACCTCGGCGTGGAGCCTGAAGTTTGGCCTAGAACGCGATGACATGGTTGCCAGCGGCACCGAATGGTCTGGATCCTGCAGCACCGGGGCTCTCACGATGATCCATGATTGGTGTGTTGGCGTCAAAACCTGGAGAGATGCAGGGGGCAAGGATCGCCAGATTCGCCGCTAGCGATCTGAATCCCTGCAGTATAGGACAGTTTCCGAGATTTCACGTCTCTTTTGGGAAGTTTGGCACGTCGCCCCACCAGCTGAAGGTTCTCGATGGCGTCCTTAGGGTTTCTGCATGCGTTGTCAATAGTGTTCTTCGTTAATTTCCGTCCCTTGTTGACCTCCAGCAGCCAGGTGATGCTGGCTTGCGGCTCCGGGAGTATTGATTCAGTCGATGTCAGTGATATCAGTCAATAGCCACAATGAGATCTTATCTAATCAATCAGACACACCACATGGTCGTACTTTCCCTCAAGAATTGATACAACACAGGGAAGGTGGGGGACTCAAAGCTTTCAGAGCATTAACCAATAAAAATTATTTGTATTGTCTACCTCTAACTTCCAAGCACCAAACACCATCGAACATAAACCGAAAAATCAACCAGAAATTGGATCGAACAACCGTCAGCCCCAAAAAGAAGTATACACAACAACTACACACTCCGATTACAACATGGCAGCAATGACACCACCGACTACAGCCGCCGCGCCCCAGTTCATCACGCTGGACAGCTTGGTGGATCCAGCCGTCACGGGCTCAGAGGGCTGAGCCTGAGGAGGAACAAAGGTGGGGACGGGGTTGGTACCATTGTGGCCACCATGGGCTGGCTGGGTAGGGGCAGGGACGAGGCCAGTGCCAGGAACATGGGGAAGGCCTGTGCCGGGAAGATGGGGAGCACCGGAGCCCGGGACGTGGGGAGCACCGGAGCCCGGAACGTGGGGAGCACCGGAGCCAGGAACATGAGGAGCGCCAGAACCGGGGACGTGGGGAGCACCAGTGCCCGGAACGTGAGGAACATCAGTGCCCGGAACGTTGGGGACACCAGCGCCTGGGGCCTGGGGCACACCAGTGGCGACGATGTGAGGCACAGTAGCCAAAGTTGTGGGCTGACCGGGGGCGAGTCCGGTAGGGAATGGAGAAGCGGTGCAGCTGCATCCAGGAACGGTGACGGGAGTGGGCAGCGGCTTGACCGGGGTGAGGGTGACGACGACAGGCGCCTCGGATGGGTTGGCAGCAGGGAAGGTGTAGGTGGCCGAGGTCTGAGGGCAGACAGAGGTGGTAGCTGTGATGACCTGGGTAACAACGGTGACGGAGCCGACAGGACACTTGGGAACTGAAGGAGGGCATGAGGTGATGGTCGAGGTCGAAGTCTCGGTGTACGTGATGGTCAGGAGGGGAGCAGCAGTGGTGGTGATGGGGAATGAACTGGTCTCCACGACCGAGGTCTCGGCGGCAGAGGTCTGGGTCGCAGTGATGGAGGGCTCAGCAACTGAGGTCTCGGTAACGGATTCGGTAGCGGTCTCGGTGGCAGACTCAGTAACAGTCTCGGTGGCCGACTCGGTAGCAGTCTCGGTGGCCGATTCGGTAGCAGTCTCGGTGGCCGATTCGGTAGCAGTCTCAGTAGCCGACTCATACTCTGTCTCGCACTCGCTCTCTTCGGCCTCGGTAGCAGTCTCGGTAGCAGTCTCGGTGGCAGACTCGGTGGCAGATTCAGTGATGGTGGCGGACTCTGTGATAGTGGTAGACTCCTCAGTAGTAGCAGTAGCCTCCTCAGTGGTGGCAGTAGCCTCCTCAGTCGTGGTAGTAGCCTCCTCAGTCGTGGTGGCAGACTCTTCGGTAGTGGTCGAGGTCACCTCCTCTGTGGTCGTAGCGGACTCGGTGGTAGTGGTCGAGGTCACTGGAGCTGGGCAGGCGCCGGTAACCGATGGGACAGCATTGACACCCGTACCAATAGCCACAAGAGCCTCAGCACCGCAATCGGCGGACTGAGCGAGATGGATGTTGCGGTTGTCTTGGTCGAACACGACATAGGCAGCCCTGAGGAAGTTGGTACCAAGGACAGGGAGGCTGTCCTCATAAACTCCCAAAAGACAGGTGTCTGTGTCGGGCACACGAGACACAAAGTCGCCGAAAGGAACGCTGATGACCTTGCCATCGAAGTTGAAGTTGACAGATCCACCCTCACCCTCAGCAGGGCAATCAACAACCAAAGTCCCGTCAGCGTTAGCCGTGGCCGAAGGGAACGCCGCAACAAACTGGTTGTAGATGGACGTGGGAAGGGCAGTGAGACTCGCGCCGCTGTCGATCACGAATGGCTGACCCGCTGCACCCTCCGACTTAGCCCAGGCATCCACAACTGAACCGTCGGCCTGTCTGACCGAGAGACCATCGAGGCGGATCCAGTATCTGGTATACCCATCAGGAGATTGCGCGGCAGGGACAATGGGGAGTTTAACCAGGTCCCCAATGAACTTGTTGGTGTCGATGCCACCGAAAATCACCGAACCGCTCTGGCTTGTAAATCCCTTCAAATCCAAAGCCCAGGCCCGACTGTTGATGTGCCCCTGTGTCTTGAGACTGTCGAGAACTAGGGGATACCCATTGGTCCAGCCTTGAAGGGATGGGCCGAGACCAAGAATGGCGTTCGTCGGTCCGGAACTGTCATAGGCAACCCCAAAGATCTGTTGGGTGATCCTAGAGGCTACGGAGATACGTCAGTCAACTCGGTTTAGCACAACGTCCATGATGCACAAACTTACATCCGATACCGATGTAATCGGACACGTATTGCCAGTTGACATAGCCACCATTGCGCAGAGACATCGAACCTTGCACCCCAAGATCGATGAGGGAGCTCGACATGGTGAACCTCGGCTGGCTCTGGCAGAAGGATGGGTTCGATGACGTGGCACATCTAGGGTTCGCGAAGAGTTCGGATTGCGTGGTATCGATTTGTACAGGGACATTTTGGCCAGGCGTCCCGAACTTGACATTGATGGTGTAGAATGTACCGGCCCGCTTTGCCGAGGATTCAGTGACCAGTTGTCTCTTCGAGTGTCTGCTGAAAAGCGAGCCACCCTCTTGAGCAGTCAGAGAGTGACGGACTAGCCCAGATGGCTGAACCGAGGCATTGTCGGTTGCAAGAGCCGCAGCCGGAAGGAGGGCGAGGAGCGACAAGAGTTTAGAGGAAGGCATGGTGAAGTGGTATCAATGAATGACTGGGGCAGGCTGGGAAAGAGTGGAACGGACAGAAAGTGTCCTGGGTTCAAAGAATGAATGACAGTTGCCTGGCCTGAGAGAGAAGAGAGCAGCTTGCATTGGGGCTGGCCATGGTGTTTATAGTCCTCAGACTGGTTTACTGTTGTCTCTCAAACAGGGATTGCTTGGCTAAGCATTTATCGCGGTCTGGACTCTGTAAGTCAATAAACAGGGGGTCATCCAGGGGTTCAGCTCGTCAGCGGACATTACAGCTGTGCACGCTAACCAAAACCGGGGCTGCTGCCAATAGTGGATGGGGCACACAGCAACAATTTCCGGGGGGCGGCTGCATTGAACCGCGTGGTTGGGACAACAGGTCACTGTTGCTCGGAGTTTTCAGTCCGTCTGGCTGTTGCCGCCCTCCGGCTCCGGAAAGTCCCACTATTCCCGGATGTCAAACGGAGGACGGATCGGCGTTGCAGTGCAAAAAGCTTATGGTGACATGGGTGAGCCTCACCGAACGCGAGGAATACGGACAGTGCAACGGAACGTGGCGAAGCCGATCATGGCCACGGCCCACATGACACCCTCAAACAAGCACTGCCGAGACTGCCCTAAACTTTATAACAACCTCACGCCTACTTTCCGTCTCTATTAATTTTAACACCGGCATCTTTCTTCATCAGCGTTACATTTTATTATGATCCGTCCAAACAAAGCAAAAGCCTCGCCAGACCTCTCCATCCACCTCCATGCGCCCACCCCGAACAGAACCGTCTTCTTCCCCGGCGAAAAAATCACGGGTCAGATCCGAAGACAAGAGCACATTGTCCGCCCAGAAGTATGGCTCATCCTCTTCCTCCACGGCCGGTCCGTCGCACGCATCGAGAAGACCACCGGTTCGGGCGAAAGCCAAACAACGCACCGCTACAACACGGAATACACCCTCTTCCCTCGCCAGCAAGTAACATGCATCAACGGAAGCCCGGTGCATATTCCCCCAAACAGCACTGAAGGGCAAGCGTGGAATTTCCAGGTGCAGATCCCTCCCCATTGCCTCGACCCGAAGTTGGCAAACGCAACAAAGGAGGACGGCTGGTGGGCGCGCAACAAGCAGGATCCAGAAATGGCGTTTGTCCCACTTCAGACTCCGAAAATTCCCCTGCCCTGCTCGGTGATGTCGCACCAAGGGCATGGATCGAGCAAGCAGGCGACGTGGGTGGAGTATTGGCTTGAGGCGTTTTTATATGACAAGGCGCCGTTTCACAATAGTAATGTTAAGCACGTGGCCAAGTCTAGGTTGCCGGTGGCGGTGTACCCGATGCCGTTGGCGGGTGTGCAGACGGTGAAGATGCTCAGGTTTTGGTCGGCGAATCAAGTGATACGATCACAGCGGTTGCTGGCTGGACGGGAGGGGGATAAGCTGAGTGTTAAGGAGAAGATGCTCAAGATGGTGAGGAGTTCGAGAGTGCCGAGGTTGGGTTTCAGGGTTTTGGTTGATTTACCTGCGGGGATACAGTTGGGGGAGCTGCTTGGGGGGTTGAGGGTCGGAGTGTGGAAGTTGCATGAGCTTACTGCTGGGTTGGGGGATGACAGTGAGGAGGAGGATGAGAGACACCCCGAGGAGAAAAACAAGGGGAAGGTGACGAAGACGGAAGAAGCGGAAGGAGAGAGACTTCCGGGTTATGAGCAAGGTGAGAGCTCTACTATCCGAGCAGCACGGCCTTCCCATGAGCAACTGCACGCCGCCTCAGAAAACGACATCAAAATCCGTCTCGTCAGCCTCAAAATCAAGATCAAGGCCACCACGTCTGTTTCGGTGAAGGGGAGCGTGCTCGATAAACATGACATGACGAAGGAAACCGACATTGCCAGACTTGAACTTAGTACGCCCTCTCTGGGCTTGCCGGGTGGTGATGGAAACGGGATTGAAATCCCTTTTATCAGCGAACAGACCCGGTACGAGCAACGGCTGCCTCAAACTGAAGACGCACCGCCACCGGCGTATTCCGGCAGTGGGAAAATGATGGATTTGGGCGCTTCGCTGGGGATAAGATTCAGTATGAAGTGGCTTGAGATTTGCGGGAAGAGGTATTCAATTGAGCAGTATCGAGGCGGGACATGGAGTTGGGGGGGCCAGGGGGATCTGGTTCCGGATTTTACGACGTTTAATATCCAGAGGGGGTATACGCTTGTGGTCAAGTTGGGACTGGAGGTGGTGAAGGAGCGGGTGGAGGTTAGGTTTGCGAGGAAGGTTGAGGTTTTGGGCGCGACGGGGTACTCGTCTTGAATTACGGGGCTCTTCAAAGGGCCAGCGTTGTGGTCCTTTGCGTTCCGGATATGACGGGCTTTTTTGCTTTGTGTTTTGGAAATCATTGATTGTCTTGATGGGTATCTGGACAGGTGATTTTTATATTTGGGTTTTCCTTTGGGGGGCGTAGATGGGATCAAATGCATAGGACTGGTTTGGATATCCAGCTTCGGAGCGTTTTGCTGAGGGTGTTTCATAACATAGGTATTCTGCGTTTATCATCTTTCATTCATCAAGGAGATATTACATCTACAATCTACCTACTCCTTCAATGATGCACTACATCGACAATCTATCTACTACCTCAATTCTATCTGCACACGATTACGCCCCTAAATGTAGCAAGCACCAGGCTTCCCACCCGTTCCCACAGTATCAATTCTGAATAAATTACCTATACCCCTGCCCGTCCATCTCCGCCGGTCGGTTGTTGTACCTCTGATTCGTACCGTCGTCCATCTCCTGCGCATTCACCGGCCTCTCCCACGCAGAAGGCAGCTCCTTTGGCGCAGTCCCGTAGACGTAGCCGGTACCGTTGTTGCCGTTTACCTCGGTGACAGCAGTGCTCCAGTTGCTCTGCGGTGTGTGATGCTCATAACTGCCACCCTGCCCTTGCTTGTACTTTTTGAGCTTGTAAGCCATAAACACCACCGCGATGAGCAGTATCGTACCGGCCACAGCTCCAACAGCAATACCGGCTTTGGCGCCGGTGGTGAGACCTTCTGATGCTGGCGGGACTGGTAAAGGCGAGGTGTTGGATTTGGGTGGGACGGAAAAGTCGGGCGTTGAAGATGGGGATGGGGAGGCAGTTTCCCGGTCTGATGTAGAGTCTGTCTTTGTGCCCGAGACTGTCTCGATTGGTGTTTTCGATGTCGAAACCCGCGTCGACGAAGACCTGCTTGTCGTTGATGTGGCAAGGGCCTCCAAAACGACGAACTTCTTCGAAGACCTTGACCACTCCGCCCAGACTTTTGGCCGCGAGGGAAAGA